>NC_137817.1:60981645-61128003 GCF_963921795.1 Nannobrachium achirus | reverse complement strand
TTTTGTATTTTCTCCTATTTTGGTAGTTTATAGTAGAGCAGGTAAGCATTAGGGTTCTGTTGTTCTGTTGTATTTTGTGTTTAGGTTAGTGGTTTAAAACTCAAGGTTAGTATTAGTATGTTTTGATTGTTTCCCTGATTTGCTCCGTGTGTCTTTATGATTTTGTAGTATTTTCCAATTTCAAATAATGTAAATATCTTAAGTTATGAATAAAAACGGGCTTCACTCCCAATTCATGTTACATCCCCTTTTTCCCCTAGACGGGGACTTAACAATCGCCATTATGTTAATTTGAGTGTTGATGTACATTGTGAGACATGACTGTATATGTTGATGTGTATAACCTTTTAAAGGAAATCATATGGTTGCTTTTTGAAGGGAAGAAATACAATCTCCGATTAATATTGTGCAAATATTACTGTAGTTGAAGATATGCAAAATAAATGTTCCATTTGTCACTTTATGCACTTGTATCGTCATGCTTTGGTTACATAACACATGCCATGTGATGGACAATTATTCATATCCCTCAAAGGTTAAAACAGTGTTGTTCAATAACAAACCCGTCTCTACAGATCTCTTGCATTTTTCAGCCATGTATCTCACTGGTTTCCATTTAAAAAAGAATGGTATAGCCTGTGTCTTAGCATCCTCCATTTTGCATGCACATTCCCAGTTCCCACTAGGTCAAGGAACAGATGCCACCCTTCTCACATTGGCCACCAGCAGGTCAACTTTTGCATAACACATTTTTGGAACACAATGCCTTAAAATAACACAAGCAGCATCTGATTGTCATGAAAGGTTCAAGAACACTGTTTTTTCCACTGCTTGCAGCTATATTTTTATGTTGATTTAATCCATACTGTTAAGTTCATGTAATAACTCTGCTTGTCTGCATTGTAATTCAATTTACATTTTATTGCCTGCAAACTTGACATTTTGTGCTTTTGTAGCCATTGTTTTCCAGCTTGAAGCGAGCCCACAATTGTTTCGAAGGAACAATATTTTTCTTTCCCTTGATGCCTTTTTGCTTTCCTGCTTTTTATGCCTTGGCCACTTTATCGCTGCTTGCAGCTATATTTTAGATTAAGATTTGTATTTTAAGCCCAGTCACTTTGATTGGCACTTGTGCCGAATGCTCACCCCAAAATATTATTTATGAGATTGTGGTGGCTTGTGTGGGACAACCAAGGCATGGATGTGTTTGTAATGACAACTACTGTAGTAACACATTCATGAAAAAGAAAATCACTTTTGACCAGAACAAATAGTGTAAAAGCGATTTTAGGCTCCATGAGAGCTGCTGGGGAAACTACACAACAGGGGCACTTCTGCCTAATAGACCCCATGGACAGTCTTTTGGGATCAATATAAGTAGGAAAATGAGCCTAGAAGTGATTTAGGGCAGAGTTGTCCTTTAATCCAGCCCGAATCAGATTAGATATATCCTGCGGCAGCTCCACCAGAAACCTGAGACCCCGCCAGTCCCTAGCGGGTCCAGGTCCAAAATGCTGACTTGTCTCATGGGTACGGGGCAGATCTAGATGATTATTGACGCGGGTCTCTGGGAAGTGAAATTGAAACGTGTTTTCCCGCTTGCGCCCATTTCCCCCCTCTACACCAAATCGCTTCACTGAACATAGCTACAGATGACAGCGCTCGAGGTAACATAGATTTCAGAAAGAATGATGACAACTTCCAGTTAGCCTTTTCTGCCACCAGATAAACCCTAAACCTACAGGCTCTAACAAATAAACACAGACTTTGTTCTTCTTTGGCAGGTCAATAAGTGGAGATATGACATCATAAGAACTTCAGTTCTGTTTGGAAGTTATTGCTCCCCCAAGACCTCCACAAGCTGAACATTGTCTGTGAATAGCCAGCAACTCAGTATCGTGATTTAAATCGTTTTATTTTCTGCAATCATGTCAGCAATGTACACATGGACACACATACACGTATTTCATGAGCACTCAAAGGCTTCTCCTCCACACAGCAGATAATAGCGACTTTAAGCTTTTGGCGGCTACGGCAGATGACAACGGTAAGCGGAAATGATCATTGCATGCTCGATAGATAAACCTGCCGCCGTCGCAGCTGTCTCTACAACACCAGAAGCTCCCTTCCCACGTTGTGGCTGCAATGTCTGTTGCATATACGCGTTTCAATGGGAACTAATCCTTGGTTTAGCGACTACAAACACAATCAGCGATAGGGAAGCTCTACTGCTGTATAGGAGCCAGACATATGCAGTACCACCACGTTTCCACCTCACTGCCACAGCTAAACACCACCCGTTGCCATGCTGGTCTGCCACACCAGTTTGCTTTCTTTTTTAATATTGGATTACTTTATGCTGGACCTGGATTCATTTCCTTACGTGGATACTTCCCTTATAGGTGCACTACTTTCCTCACCTGCACACGAGACCATTTATCCTAAATTAAATTGCCTTATGGGTTGTGCGGTCGGTGGACAGCTGCACATAGAGTCGCGCATATACTGTATGGAGTCACGCATGCACACTATTATGGAGCCATGCACTGATGTGAAGGCAAAACCAAATGTGCATATGGAGACTTGAGATTTCAACATGTCTGATGTCAGACGTTGTCCTTGCTCTTCTTAATATCTTTTCGTCCCTTCTTGAATGCATGATGGAGCTTGTACAAAAATCATCTGTAACACGATGTGACAATAAAGCCGAATTCATGATTCTTAACCAGATGGCAATTAATTAACGTAGAGAGATAGCACACACACACACACACACACACACACACACACACACACACACACACACACACACACACACACACACACACACACACACACACACACACACACACACACACACACACAATTTGTCCACTGTGTCTGTCGCCAGAAATTGTGAAATCTCTGAGACAAATGATGCCAAAGCACACATCGGTGGATGATGAAAATGAAACCGCAGAGATCCAGGTGGTGGTGGGGGGGCTGCTAGTAAATTGTGTCATTAATACAAGTACTTTGCAGACAGAGTTACCCTTTTTGGACGGAAATTTGCTCAAATATTACTCAAACCACCTTTTATTTGGGGTTATTTCACACACAAACACCTGTTTTCACCTCTGCAATATGCTCAACAGAGTCCCTTTAAATCAGGGGTCTTCAACGTTTTCAGGCCAAGGACCCCTTAGTTGAGAGAGAGATGAAAGCAGGGACCCCCACAACCTTTTCATAGATTCCATATAGTTTCATTGTCTGACAGCACAATCATCAGTGTATTTTGGATTGATGCTAATTTGTGTTTTCAGATATTTAACCACTTGAACCGTCAATACTCGTCATTTCACTCTGTACTTAGTCTGCTCTTTTTCCCCTCTACACTAAACCCCTTTGCCTAAAATAGCCGATCTACAAGCTGCGAGGCGTTGTGAGCTTGTAGATCTGCTATTTTTGGCTAAAGTTCTCAGGAAATAAAATGGATCACACAAAGATTTGGAGGCCCCCCTGTAGTAACTCTGAGGACCCCCTAGGTGTCCCGGACCCCCTGTTGAAGACCCTTGCCCTACAGTATCAACTCATACCATTAGAAAAAGGTTGCATGTGGTGTTTTTCTTTACTTTGTTTCTCATGGCAAAATCTTTCCCCGCCAGTTGACTGAAGCTATAAAATCGTTTCCTAACGTTCCGTGCCAGGTGTAATTGTCTCTCTGAACTAGACTTTAATTGTCTTGTTTCAAATGAATGAACAAACCTAATTTAAAAATGAGCATAGCAATTCCAAAATGTCAAAACATTGTTTCCTAAATAGTTTCCGTGTCATTTAATCATCAAATGAGAAGCAAATGCCATTTTGATCCACTAAACAAGCACTACAGTGATATTTCTTGACACAATATTGTTAAAGACAGCTCTTAGACAATTACCATTTTTAGGCAAACAATTGCAACAATTGGAGATTTCTTTGCATGATTCATAACACATTATATCCTAGTAGAATAACTAACTAAATGCTAGAGCTGTGGTAATTCTTTCTTGTTGGAGGTGGTATTACGATATTATCTACAAACAAAACAAATTTCAAATGGTTGGATTTTAGAGAAAGCATTTCTCTTTTAATTTTCACTTCATTTTCTTCTATTTATATAGTTTAAAGCAGGGGTCTTCAACGTTTTCAGGCCAAGGACCCCTTAGCTGAGAGGGAGATAAAGCAGGGACCCCCACTGTATATTGTATAAAATGTGTGTTGCAGATTTTCATCGATTTCATATGGTTTGTAGACTTGTTGGACTTGCAGTCTATGTTGGATTCGTGTTAAAATGTGTGTGTTTTTTTTCAGACATTTAACCACTGAAATTGCAGATACTTAGTAAATTTGACATTTCACTCTGTACTTGGTCTGCTCTTTTTTAACATCTACACCAAACCTATTTGACAAAAATAGCCGATCTACAAGCTCTCAACGCCTCGCACTGCGAGGCGTTGAGGCAAAAGTTCTCCTCAGAATAGGAGGGTTCAAGTTGTTTGTTTAAAAAAACTATCCTATTCCACAAAGATCTTTGGCAGCCCCCCTGTAGTAACTCTGAGGACCCCCAAGGTACGTTTGTGAGGCCCTGCATGGATGGATGGATGCATTGAGTGAAATGGTTGTGTGTATACTGTACTGTACTGTATGTCCTTGAGAGCAGGTGTAGCATGTTGGATGGCTGCCTGGATTCCTTTCAGCTCTGCTACAAACCTTAGGAGCTGCCAACTGCAGACACACACCTGTGTTGTCATAGAGAATATCACTGAGGCTCGCTGTGACAATACGGCATGTTCTAAAAGCTGCCATTTACTATTGTGTTGTATCTGATAGGTAAGATATCTCACACACAGCACACACACACACACACACACACACACACACACACACACACACACACACACACACACACACACACACACACACACATGCACACGCACGCATGCACGCACGCACATGCAAAGTTCAAGGTGCTTTATATTAATCCATTAAAACCCGGAAAGCGTAACTTTTGCTATTCAAAAATTGCAGGTATAAAAGCTCATCTCAGCTAGATCTGCTATTTTAGAAAAAAGAAATACAATTTGTACACATTATTTGAATATAAATGCATTTTTAAAGTGAACATTTTAAATATTGTGTGTTGCGGGTAGGAGGCCAAACATGACAAACATAAAGTTTAAAGCTATACGTAAGTTGCTCAACTAGTGGTCAGTAGCGGTATAGCAAACCGTGGTCGCGTCTTTTTCAGCCGTTTTTCTCCGCGGACCGGGCCTCAGACCACTGCGTCCGCCTGCGCCTCGCCGAGACGCATCTGTAGAGGGGTCATCCCTCTGCGACCAGGCGTTCGGGAGTTACGGACTCCTACACCAGAGTAAATGCTGTTGTTAAGTTGAGGCAAGCTACTTCCTGAGAAGACAGAAAGACGCGCTGTGATTGGCCGGCAGTGTATTATCCGTGCTGTGATTGGCCGGTAGTGTATGATGACGTAATTTTGCCGCGAAATCCGGTCCCCGACCAGGATCATAGAAAACATATTTACAGAAGGCTTTAGGGGCTGAAATTCACGGAGTTGGATCAAATTTAAGATTTGTTTAATTGAAAAAGTTGCATAGTATAACTTTAAGCACTACTGATATAGCAACATACAGTACATTCTTTCTGAAAAGGATTTAGAAGACACTTTTGGAATAGGCCTCAAGCTTCTACTTTTTTTGTGATTTTATACATGTTGGCATTTTTATGGGCAACACCAAACACCTAAACATTGTGAATTTATCATTGGATCATACTGTATGAGTGTTCCGGATATATTCTTCCCTCATAAAAAAGGAAAACAGTCCATGACGACGTCAGCTTGGAGTCTATTCAGAGATATCCCAATACCAATACCAGTATCGGAAAAGCCGCCGATAGGCCTACTACCTAGGGTTGGGACTCGTTAGGATTTTAACGATTCCGAGTCCTTAGCGATTCCCTCTTAACGATTCCGGTTCCTAACGGTTCTCTTAACGGTTCCAATATATATATTTTTTTCATATTTTCTGACACTGACGCTTCTGTATGTCCTATAGAAAAATAAAACATGAACGATTGAGACCATTTAACAGTAGTTGTTTACATAAGCCTAATGGGCGTTCAAATAAATAATAATTTAGGTATAGTTGTTGTAATACAAATTTATATTGTAATATAATCACAGTTAAGGGTCAATTTGTTTCTTACCAATAGGGCTACTTTTGTGTAATTGAAAATGTAGATATATTAATGTGGTGTGTGGTGTGGTGTGGTGTGGTACTAAAGCTGCAGTGGAAAAGGGGCTATTGTGAAGTCAGGTTTCTAAACGTCGCGCCCATCTGTATGTTTAAGGCTTTAAGCGTTGGTTAAAATAGCTGATCTACAAGCTCACGTTGTCTTGTGGATGCGACGCGTTGTGAGCTTGCAGATCAGCTATTTTCGGCATGCAACACAGCGAAGTAGTCAGGCTTTACTTGCGTTGCAACTTGCAAAGACGTAACAAGGAAGAAGCTTGAGAAGCACCCAGGCAGACGGCACAGAGGAGCGCCTCAGTCCGCTCACATATCAACTTTCGCGAGGTCTTCTGCAGCTGCGGGTGTTATTTGGAGCATAATGTGAAATGTGAATGAAAAGAAAGATGCGAGGACAGAAGACAGCGGACCGAACGAGCGAACGAGCCTACGAGCGCCGCTCATGGACGTCAGAATGAACGCGCTTCCAGTGAGCTGAAGTACAGCCAAACTTTGGAAGACTTCTGTCTCTTCGGCACCATGCTGTTTGTTTATCACGCTGCTTGTTGCTGTTGGTGTGTTCAGTTGTCGTCGCTCTCACTCGCGCTGCTCAGTGACGCGGACATTCCCAGCATTCTTTCTGTAGAGGTGGCCTGACGTCACCACAGCTGCTTGCAATGGAATGCACATTAAATGCGCGCTGATGAGACCCGTTAAGAGAATCGGACCGGCAAAAATGATTGACCCGGTTCTGGACCCGCTATCATGGAACCGGGTCCTAAAAAGAACCGGTTTCGGGTCCCAACCCTACTACTACCTAGTGCCTACACTATACATGGGTATCAGCGAGTAAGCCAGTCTATGCCATTCACGTAACACGCTAGCCTAATTTATCACTGTAATTTATCACTATGTCATTTACAGTCATATTGTGAACGCTTCAGTCGATGTTGTACTACTGTTTTACACTCTTACTGTACTATTTACATTATTATTTTGCTAACTTTAACAGTTACTATTGGATTTATTAATTTATCCCGAGATCAGTCAGTGGTTCTCAAACCTTTTAATTTCAAGGAACCCCATAACTCAATTTGGAACCCCCTCAAGGAATCCTGATGGTCCCGCAAAGTAAGCTGGACCCTACTTTGAGAACCAAACCGGTACTCTGTATCAATCCATATGCAAGTTGTGGGCATCGGAATCAGTATCTGGAAGAAAAAGAATTGAATCGGTACATCTTTACATAATAGTCTTATCATCTGTCTTGAATTGGTTCAAAATGCTGCATTGTTGATGATCTGGGATTGAATTGAATGAAGTACGGCTATTCCTTTGTGACTGTCAATGTCAAAGTTGCATTGTATAATTCACGGATGAATGTACAATAAATTCCCCGACCTTGAATACCGAACGTGCCAATGGTCTTTGTGTGCAGGCTCTTTGTTTGACCTTGTAGTTTTGCCAGATGTTCATCTATATATGTCGAGTGTTCACCCTATTATTTACACCAAATGTATGTCTATTATGACATATAGGCTACCCAGAATAGGACCGCTAGGGTTCATGTGGATAATTAATCATTTTGATATCTACTTTAAAGTGTATCAGTGATAAGGGTTGCCCATTTGTTCTTCCTCAACAGTTTCATACCATCGCTGTATTTTAGGGCTGTAATAGTTTAGTTTACATTGAAACAGCCTAATAATTGATTCATGGTAGGGTAAAAAAAAAAATCAAAGATTTTTAAGAAAGCATGAATGCTATAATATAATTATTGCATAATTCTACTAACAACTAGGAACATTAGGTGAACATGGCAGGCCGGCTATCTTGGGCAAAGAGCCCCTGGCGACTCTGATCAACGTAGTATAAGGTTCAAATGTTAAAGCGTTTGAAATATTTTTCCTAAATGTTGCCAAAGGGATTAAAATGCCTTTGACCCCCTGCACATCGAAACCACAAAAACATCACAGATAGCCGAGCTCTGACAAGCCAACTGCTTTGCACCCTCTTGCATAGACACATCGATATGGATTTGCTCCATCCAATCTCTACCCACATGGGAGAAGAAGAAGTGAATGTGGATCTAAGGGAGTGTTGAAGTGTTGTGTGGGCGACCATGTTCCACACTGTTCAGGGTTGTTCCATTGAAGTCTTACTTCAAACACCATGAACCAACGTTATGTGGGAGAGTTTTGCGCATTATACTCCTCTGCATTCGTGATGAGTTATTCAAAACATTCCCAACTATATAAATATCGTCGCTGTCGGGCAGAAACCTCGTATCTCCAAGTTTCAAATTTGTATGTTTTTTCGCAAAGTAAAGCCCTGCTTCATCAGGCAAGGCCGTCGCACAAAACGACCAGTGCGAGGCGTTGTGTGCTTGTAGATCGGCTGTTTTCACTAGTTTAGTTCATTTTTTTTAATGATATAAAAAAACGAATGGTTTTGGACATACGAGGTTTTCACCCGACAACGACGATATGAGAGTACACGTAAGAGACACAGAAACTATTATTAGTTTGGTATCTCGGTTGAAGGAATCAAAGTATGTTCAAGGATTCTTGAGTTGGCAATGGGTACAAAAGAGGCTGCAATCATTCCCAAGCAGCTGATAGGAACGCTGTGAGGCCCACAGAAGCACGGAACTTTGGTTTGATTCTGCTGTGTTTAACAAGAGTGAAGGAAATATATTCATAGCCTTCCTGAGATGTGTCTGCATGGTAGGGAATCTATTAAGGCAATGTGCATTGGTGTAAAGAGCGGGTGAATAATATCAGTAGTAAGAGTATTCTGTGTTGCCCTCCTCTGCCATTAACCTTTGCTGTGTTATAATCGTTAAAAAAGTGCATGACTATCTTTTCACAGAGTCAATAAACAGCGTCATGGCATATTGCCCAAGTCAACACTGCTAGCTGGCATTTAGGCATCTGGAGTGCCTTGTCATCCATTCTGGCTTTGTCATTATCAGCATTTAGTCCATACCAGGGGGCTTGTGTGACCTTGACTTCGGATCACATAGCCTGTGGCAACGATGCTAATAAAAACACAGCTTCAATTTGAGGAGGAGGAGTGAAAAGAGTGAAAACAAGTGAGTGAAAACATTTGTATATAATGCATGTCATTGACATGCATTATATACAAATGTTTTCACTCACTTGTTTTCACAATGGTCAATGCACAGGCGCAATTTCTGATTGAGAACAGCCACATGAATGTCACCTTTCACAGGGCGTCCAGGTCATTATGTTGCTGTTGCATGAGTGCTACTGAGTGATTAGTGTTTTGTAAGTAAAGCTCCTGTGCGTTATTGACTACGTACCGGTACATGTGCATGAACAAGCGTGCCAACTTGCCAAGTCTATATACAGCCCCTGCTGGGTCTTCTGCTTGCCATTCGCTTAAATCAAAGTCCTTTATAATTTGGCAACATTGAGCCAACTCTCTCTCTCTGTGTGTGAGTGTGAGTGTGTGTGTGTGTGTGTGTGTGTGTGTGTGTGTGTGTGTGTGTGTGTGTGTGTGTGTGTGTGTGTGTGTGTGTGTGTGTGTGTGTGTGTGTGTGTGCGTGCGTGCACATGTGCGTGCGTGCACATGTGCGTGCGTGCGTTGCCCTCAGGCCAAATCCAGCTCACCGCTTGAGAGGACAATTAGACAATTGGAAACACCTGCTGATCAATTAACCGTGGCAAGGCAGAGCCCAAATCAGACACCCCCTGGCACCGTTGGCCTGACAACTAAGCAACAAACCCACGGCGTGACCGTGAATACAGATCCCATAGCCTGCGGCAAAGAAAATGCTAATGGACTGCTTACATTTGGGGAAAGTGAAAAAAAAATCAGCTCTGTCAGTGCCTGCAGATGCCGGGACTGACACAAGGTCAAAATGCACATGTGAGATTTCAGATTGATCCGGCCAATCCGCTGAGGATGACAAAATGCATGAGAACAGACCAAGTTCACAAAGTTGGGACGAAAAGTGAAAATCGCCCTCTGCCTGGGGAAAACAGCTTTTGTCGCTCCCTGCAAATAATGATCACTTAACACATCGGGCGCCCAGGATTATTCAAGTTTTAATCGGCAGTTGCCATGGAAACCCGCCATTTTACCTTGTTTTGGAGCTCCAGGGTAAAAGTAATCAGAGTAAAGAGTTGGCGCATTGTGTGCATCAAATGAGTTAAGCTATGAGCCTGTGCACAGCATCAGGTCCTCAGGTTTGTTCCTCCTGCTGTTTGATCTCCTATGGTTATGGTCACACGCTGCTCTTTTAATGTGTCCTGTAAAAGCACCTCTGTAAAAACCAATTGTCTAAAAAAGTGCTACACACTAATACGTGTAATTCGTTATTATACTGTAAATGCCCATTTGCGATTTCACATCAATTGGTCAATCCACAAAGGAGAAATAAATGCATGTGAACGGGTGAGGACAGACTAGAGACTTAATTCAATGTCAGAGTTCACAAAATGCTATTTAAAGTGAGAAATCTGCTTCTGCACTACCTGCCTGCCAAGGAGGATTCCCCCTTTGGTGAGCGGTAGATGTTTGGTTTCCCATGTGGTAGAGAAATCTGCTTCTGCAATATACCTGCCGAGGACGGTTCACTCTTCAGTGAGCGGTAGATGTTTGGTTTCCCATGTGGGAAAGAAGGTTAAACCATCCTCTATGTTTACATAGTGTAGATAGAGCACTAATTCAATTCTGACCTCTGCAGCTCGGTAGTTCCTCACTCACGTTTTGATACAAACTAATGCCACAGAGATGTTCTGGCCCTGTAAAAGCCCGCAACATTCATGTCGTCGTTGTCGGCTGGAAACCTCGTATCTCCAAGTTTCAAATTTGTACGTTCTTTTTCGTACAGCCCTGCTTCCTCATACAAGGCCGTCGCACAAAAGTAGTGAAAACAGCCGATCTACAAGCACACAACGCCTCGCGGCGCGAGGCGTTGTGTGCTTGTAGATCGTCTGTTTTCACTAGTTTAAATCAATTTCAAAATTATAAATGCAAAACAAACGGTTTTGGACATACAAGGTTTTCACCCGACAACGGCGATATGAGATCCATCCATATATGTATACTTGAGACAGCCTAGGATTATGATACATTCAATATTGATGTTTGACTTGGAGGGTTGACAGGAAATTACTGCCGCCCTCCAGGTTATTACATTTTCACTCATACTTACAACGATATCGCGTGAAGGGTTCAAGGCTCAATATTTATTTTAATCACACATAGATATCAAAAGCGTACCGTACATGGTAAAATGTGTATAAAGCCACCTCACACTTTATACTCATGCTGTAACGTGTGAGTTCATTGCCATGTGCAGATGGATAAGAGATGGGAGAGCACAGACTTCCTCACGCCAGAGACTTTATATTATCGTCGCCGTCGGGTGGATAACTTGGATGTCCAGAAGGGGGGGAATGCACAGTATATGAGGGATTGAATTTAGGAGTCTCAGAATTAATGTTGGAGAACCCAGACCCGGTGCCCAACTGCCCATTGGGCAGAACAGTCACCATTGACGTCCAGTACAATGCCTGTCTGTGATGTAGGCATTGTTTCAGCATGCGGCTGTTACCATGGTGGCAACACTGTTTATTATCAGTGATGTCAGCATGCAGACAGATGGCGGACATCATCTCCAAATGTGGGCATTGTTTCAGCATGCAGCTGTTACCATGGTGGATGTCACCATGCTCATCTCCAAATTTGGGCATTGTTTCAGCATGCAGCTGTTACCATGGTGGCGACACTGTGTAGTATCAGTGATGTCAGCATGCAGACAGACGGTGAGACAGACTTAACCACTTCCACTTATAATTTCATTAAATTACAGGGTGAACATTAAAAATAAATTGACATATGAGGTTTCTGCCCGACAGCAGCGTTATGTAAAGAGCAGAGCCATCTGTAAACCGTTGCCATGTCTGATAATATCACTTGTCACTCTTCATTTCCTTTCAGCTGTTTGGAGCATCACAGACAAACATGTGCATATGAACTGACATCTCAAATCACATTATAATGGAGCATCCTCATGCCCAAGCCTCTGTCTCTGCATCTGGTGCGATGAGATGGTAGATGGTACTGTAGGCTTGGACTGTGCTGCGTTGCTGCTTGCTATCTAGCCTGGTTCTTTAGCCGACTGAAGTTTGCACCTTGTATCTATGCAACCCCGGGTTCACCCAGAGAGTCGGACAAACGCAACGTCGGAGTAATGAGACGTCCGAACAACGCTACGCACCTGGGTTCGCTACCCAGCCCGATCGAGGTAACACTTTGCTTCTCAGTGCTTCTTTTTAAATCAACATTGTTACTACTGAAAGGTTGCTTTCTGCTGTTGTTTTTACATTTAAGTGACTCGGACAATGGAATTCACTTGAAACAGCAGTGATCTCACACACTATGCTGGCAAAGTGGTTATAGCACTGAATGCCTCACAGCAAGAAGGTCCAGGGTTCGAACCCTGTTCTCCCAGGCAAACTCCACACTGCTGGCATCTACCATTGGCGAGTTTCCTTTCTCTAGGGTGAAAACGGGATAGAGCGATTGTTTTCGGTGGAGATGACGGAGGCGCGCCGTCTTAGCATTCACCAGCGTCGGCAGGTTAGCATTTCACCATGTTAGCATTCACCAGCGTTAGTTTTACTGAAGTTAGGGTTAAGGTTAGGTTTATGTGACACCTCACCGATGTGTAACCTTTCGGCACCTCTGTGCGGTCCAAGTGAACACAATGGCGCGCTCCCTACCTCCGGTTCAGCCAATCACAAGCTTCAAAAATGAATTTGGGGTGTGGTTATCCCGTTTTCACCCTAGAGAAAGGAAACTCGCCAACGGTAGACGCCATTGCCCTTCACTAAGGTACTGGCATTGCAACTGGAGTCGGTCCCCGAGTGCTGCTCACTGCTCCTTGGGATGGCTTAAACGCAGAGGACAAGATTTACACAAGGGGACAATAAAGTAAAATCGAATCTAATCAAAAGTACTCAGACAGGCACTTATTGTCATTTTACCCCAAATGCTGAATGTGGTAAATTTGTCCTTCAAGGAGAGTGAAAGTGCGGTAGTAAATTCTTCCAAGTTATTATTACGATCTTGAACAGTTCAATCAATTTTTATTAACCTGAAAAAGAGTAAAAGGAAATGGGAAAATGAAATGTAAGAGAATGAAATAACATCAATATTTCATAGAGGGATTTCAAGAAACATAAAAAACGACGTTTTTGGAGGATATCGTTAGATATTATAAAGTCGATGCCATTCGGAAATTCAGACAAGTACAACTGAAAAGTGCTGAGGCGGTAAAACGCTACACATCCTGGAGTCAAGGAGAAACAAAGCGATTCGTGAATTGTTTGATGTGTTCTATCTTTTCATTTCAGTGAAACAGTTAGCCTTTAAAAATGCAGTTTGCTGCTACACGACCAAAATGGAAAAAAGTCCTACGTAGACATTTCCGTGAAATTGCAGCAGTGTGTGACATAGTTAATAACAACAGTATATTATGACCACCTAACGGCATCATAAAGTTGGTAGGGATATGACATAAATAATGCAACGCTCGTTTCCTTCCACATCCTTCACAGCTCCTGGGGTTTCTGACTTAGCAGGTTCTGTTAAGCGGCGAGGGAATCAGTGTAGGAAGGGAAATGTATAAACGAGGGACATTGGGTGTGTGTGTGTGTGTGTCCAATTAAGATGGAGTACTGTAGAGCAGGGGTTTTTAAAGTGGGTGACGGGGCACCCTGGGGTACCGCGACAGCAGTCCAGGGGTGCCGCGAGATAATTTGATAATATTTGGAATTTATTTGGACACTTGAAAAAATATTTAGTATCATTTTAAACTTGAAGTACAAAGTTATTTACAGTTGGTTCTAACGAAAATAGCTATTATCTCAATGTTTTCCTCGCAAAATCACTAAAATATCGTCACTGTCGGGCAAGTTTCAAATGTGTAAGTCTTTTGGTAAAGCAAAGCCCTGCTTCATCATACAAGACTGTCGCACAACACTAGTGAAAACAGCCGATCTACAAGCACACAAAGCCTCGCATCACGAGGCGTTCTGTGCTTGTAGATCTGCTGTTTTCACTAGTTTAGTACATTAGATGATAAATACAAAACAAACGGTTTTGGACATACAAGGTTTACACCCGACAACAAAGATATGCTATTAATATAAGGTGCTGGGAGTGAAAATTATAATGTAAGGGTGCCTCGGATTAAAACAAATATTTATGGGGTGCCCTGAGACAAAAAAGTTTGGGAACCCCTGCTGTAGAGCTGGGATCAGGCCCATTTTTTCTATTCGATCCGAAACGTGTCAGACAGTTTTTTGTCCGCCCCGAATCGGCGTCCGAGCATTAATCATTAAAATGCGTCCGACCCGTGCCGAGGCCCGACCCTTATATTTCCCACCGGTATTCCCCCTCCTTTTTCTTTGAGGAAGCCGCGGATTACACTGAATATAGTGATTCTTAACTTATTCTTATGTTCAGAGCATGCAGCTTGCCTGCTTGTCACCCTTAATATGAATATTAAGCCACACTGTGGCTTGTGAAAGTGTTTTAAATAGTATGTCGGTTATTAAATAATATAAATAGTAACATGCTGTTCTTCCTAAGGAGATTGAGATCGTTTGGCGTGTGCAATAGGATGCTACAGATGTTCTACCAGTCTGTCATGGCAAGTGTCCTCTTTTTTGGAATAACCTGCTGGGTTGGCAACAACAGAGCGGGTGACACCTTTAACCTAAACAGACTCGTGAGGAAAGCAAGCTCTGTTGTTGGGTCTTCTTTGTAGGGGGTGGAGGAAGTAGCCAGAGTGCGAACGGCTAGGAAGCTGGACTCCATCTTGAACAACTCCTCCCACCCCCTCCATCTTGAGATCTTCAGTTACTGGAGTAAGAGAGGAAATGACCGTTTTGTCTACCCAGGACAGAGATGCGAGAGACTAGGAAAGTCTTTTGTACCGGCTGCTCTCAAACTGTACAACGAGACACACAACGGTCGATTGACAAGGACTACCCTCCTAACGTAGGACGACGGTAGCCTTTTTCTTTACTGGAACTATATCTGCACTGACTCTGACCTCTAAGGACCTTCCAGGGAGGGTGCTCTTGTGCGTCTTGCTGCGTCACCCTTTCTTGTTTTTTTTATTTCTTTTGCTAGTTGTTTTTATCGCTCTGACCTTTGGACACTGCACTATTAGGTTGTGTTAGTAGTTTTTTAGTAGTATTTCTGCTTGTGTTTGACACGATGTTGACATACTTGTTGCACTAACTAGCATTGACTGTCATGGTCACTTTGATTTGGGCACTGTATTATATTGATAGTTGTGATTTAGGACACTTTATGTATATATATTTATATATATTATTTGTTCCCTTTCTTCTTTGTAAATAACCTTATCCTGCTGTGCTGCCTCTGGGCAACTGATTTTACCCCTTGGGATAATAAAGGTATCTATCTATCTATCTATCTATGCTGGTCTGACTACAGTGACTTGCTGCAGTGCACAGCCTATGTATGTGCACATCACACTCATTCTGCAAATTTCTCTGTCTGAAAAATAGCCAATCTGCAAGCTCACAATGCATCGTGGATGCGAGGCGTTTGTGAAACATGACGGTCGGTGAGAGCTTGTAGCCACTTTTGGCTTGGAACACGGCGTGACGACGAAGTAGGTCTATAAGCTGCGAGCTCCCATCATCGCAACAACACGTTTACTTTAGAGTTTAAGGTCAATTAATAACGCTCGGGTACCGACGGGCCCCACAGGTTTACGGTCGGGTATCCCAGCTCTAGAGTACAGTGACAGGTCCTCAGATTACACAATGAAGGCCATATGAGGGAATGGACATTGATGTTGTTTCACCCGAGGTACAGGATATACAGTAACTTGCACGTAACATTTAAATTAGCCTGATAACCATGTCATTAGTAAAACTCCATCAAAGAGACAAAGCTTTAGGAAGACCAGGAATTATTATGAATTCCTGGATGTCTTCAGGCGCTGGTTCAAGAAAAAAAAAACTGAAGAATTGAGCATGAGTACTTCCTTCATAAAGAGCAGGTAGGTCCGTCTAATGGTGAAATCTCGCTACTACTACGTGTCATCATTTCGACAACGGAGCGTCGGGAGGGTTAGCGACCCCACGGAGGTTGGGGTTAGGGTAAGTGTTAGGTTTGGGTGTCGAAAAGATGACACGTAGTAACAGCGAAACGCTCCCCCGTCTAATAGCCCTATTATGTTCGATCAAGTCCACATTTTACTGGTGCATAAGAATCAGAGCACACGAGCGGAGTGGAGCGATGACAAAAGCCGCTCCGCGCTCCAGCGGGCTCTTGTCCCACTCGCTCGTCGCTCTGGTCGGCCACCGGGCCGCTCCGCTCCCCGCCGCTCCGTCACTCAACTTGATTTTCGGATCTCTCGCTCCGAGCTCGTTCCACGCTCCGCTCAGGGCCGTCAATCAGAGTCAAAAAAGTAGTTTGCTACCATGTCCGAAACACTTTCTCCTTTGCCAGTGTGTTCCCAACACAAATGGCTGCGCTGACGTGAGCCTCGGCTTCGATGGATACTTGGAGAGCTGTCCACTCGCCACTGTTTTGTTGCAAACATGCGGCCCGCGGCCCCAACAGGATCGGCTCGGAGCGGAGGAGGGTCGGCGCTCAGACCCATTATAAAACTTGCTCGCTCGCTCTCAACAAAAAAATGTCTCGCTCCGCTCCCCGCACCGCTCGCGCTCCACTCCGCTCGTATGCTCTGATAAGAAGTGGACTAAAAAGGGTGCATTGACTGGCAGCAGGTCTTCTGCAGTGCAGTGGCTGCTGTTTGCTTCACAAAGTGCTAACCGAGGTATATGGCAGTGCTCTGAGAGATGTTTCCCTGAAGACTTCAACGCAACAGCAGCAGAGTAAAACAGCAGCAAAGTAAACACCGGCTGCATGCGTCTCCACTACAACATCATTCAAGCTCCTCTGAAACCCACACATTGACTCACACCCCGTTAGACTCTCCTCTCCTCTCCTAACCTCATCCTCACAGCTCGCATCCAAAGCGCTCTATTCTGAACCCCAGCAGGCCGCTCTGCTACATTGTTTGTCAAACTAATACATGACTCTGCAAACCATAACCTCGACACAGTCCCATAGAACCGCACGCAACCAAAAGCTACAGTATAGGCTGTGGGGACCCAAATAAACACACTCATATCGTCGTTGTCGGGTGAAAAACATGTATGTCCAAAACCGTTCGTTTTGCATTTATCATTTTAAAAATGATTTAAACTAGTGAAAACAGCCGATCTGCAAGCACACAACGCCTCGCACCGCGAGGCGTTGTGTGCTTGTAGATCTGCTGTTTTCACTACTTTTGTGCGACGGCCTTGTATGATGAGGCAGGGCTTTAGGCCTACTTTGCGAAAGAACGTACACATTTGAAACTTGGAGATACGAGGTTTCCACCCGACGACAACGATATCAAGGTGACAACAACCATTTTCTTACACAACAGCTACTTCCAACCGTATATTGTGAGAGACATACTGCACTCAAAATGAGGTAGAAACAGAGCTACATTTCCTAACCACCTGCCCTCTATACCAAGCCATCAGAGACACATACTGTATATAAAATGTCACAATGCGACATAGCTCTGTTTACACAATGCTGTACCCCCGGGATAGCTTCGCTGCGTGGGTATTTAGGGAATCACAGTCTTTATTTAGTTCATTAAGTTGGCTGGCTCAATCAACAGGGAGCCTATTATTGTCAGACCCCATGTATTTGTAAGGAAACTCACACAACGTTTTTATTCTTCGGAGCAATTGCCTTGAAACATGAATATATTTTGACTACACAGCATGTTACATTTTGTGGGTAACTGTTGTATACAAGCAACAAACTTGAGGTTCTGCTACGGCGGTATATCATATCGTCGTTGTCGAGCGGAAACCTCGTATCTCCAAGTTTCAAATGTGTACGTTCTTTCGTAAAGTAAAGCCCTGCTTCATCATACAAGGCGGTCGCACAAAAGTAGTGAAAACAGCAGATCTAAAAGCACACAGAGGCGTTGTGTGCTTGTAGATCGGCTGTTTTCACTAGTTTAAATCATTTTTAAAATGATAAATGCAAAACGAACGGATTTGGACATACAGGGTTTTCACCCGACAACGACGATATATTGGCATGGCTATGCAGCACTCCCTGTGCTTCACTGTATTTCATGATTTGGATTTACTTTACATATACTTAGGCCACCACTGATGACCAGTCCTGGAAATAAGAAAACCTGGGTTATATTGCCGTACTGGCCTAAAACCCTCTCCCACTGTCTCCCCAGGTGAAACCATGCCCTATATGAACCTGTGACGCGAACCGGGAAGAATGTCTTCTCACCAGCTGTCACACCTCCGGTAGGCCAGAGCTGCCACAAGTGCTGCGATCTACGCAAGACAAGTACAATATACTTTATGGGCTCTATTTTCCCGATTAGGATTTAGGAGATTCTCAAACCTCAATTCGGGGTTTGGTATTTATAAAAAGGGGTGATCCCACATAGAAGTTGCTATTTTGGGGACCTGCTATATCCCTAAAAACACCTGCGCTACCCGTTACATTATGCATGGGCGTGGTTTGGGTAGCCTCCTGGGCAGCCTCCTGGGTGCTACACTCCCTCTGCCAACGGACTGACCATGTGCTTCTTTCTATGCATGAGGAGTCCAAGCCGCTTTTTTTCACCTGACAGGGGGGAGTTTCCCCGGTAGGATGTAGTGCGTGGAAGGAACACATTATTCAAGCCAGTTCCTTTGCTCAAACGTGTTCATGTCAAGATTATTTAAATATATAGGGGTGCTTGTTCAAAGTGGTTAAGACTGTGTGGATCTTATAAATATAAAACCAAGTTATTATTAACAAGAACTTATACATAATGGATACAAATGTGTCCATTTCCATTTCCTGAAAAGTAAATGGTTTGGACATAGGTGTCCACATGACAGTAGCAACATACAACTGCATCTCACATCCACTTAATGCTGCTCCAGTCTCCACATGAAAGCAATTAATGACTAATCTCTGCTTTGAGCAGTAAGTGCGTGTGTGTGTGTGTGTGTGTGTGTGTGTGTGTGTGTGTGTGTGTGTGTGTGTGTGTGTGTGTGTGTGTGTGTGTGTGTGTGTGTGTGCGCGTGCGTGCACCATATCCACTCCCCTTCTCTCCCTCCAATTCCAGCTCTATTCTATACACACACTGTAGAAGAAAAGCTAATTATTGCCCTTAGCCAGTTCCCTGTGCTATTTAACCCCAGCCTTTTCATTTGTGTAGCGTGCCTTGAGCGACACTTCAATGGCGACTTGGCAGCAGCGCAGATGGCCACGCTTTGGCCTTTTTGTAGCCTTTGTCGCCGCTAGTGTGAACGCGGCGTTATAAGTGGTGTTGCCCGGGGGAACAGCGGGGAGGCCGTGTGCGGTTCCATGTCACTGACACTTACAGCACGGATAAATGTGTGTGGGAATAGGAGGCGAGGAGTACAATTACACCGTGAGAGACAGCCGCCGTTTGTTCACATCAGCATGGACACTGCTGACCAGCGAGGGTGAGAATGGGATCTGTCTGGCACAGAGAAAATACACAGCTGTCCCTTTCTGTCCCCTTATCTTCTCTAAAGGTCTTTGCACACTGCTGCGTTTTTCGGGCCGAATATCGGAATGAATTTCGGAGCCAGTAATAAAAAAAAATCAACCTCACGTTATGTCAATCACGTTTGCACACTGCCGCCCGTTTCGTATTTATTTTCAGACCAGGGTTGATTTTTTTCAGATTTTCGCAACTGTCACCACTGGGTCCCTTGCTCTCTCTCCTTGGCCTGAAAAATGCTTTCGAGGATTTCGGATTTCCAAAACGCAATGGAAAAACGCTGTGCAGTGTGCAACCAGCTGTGGCTGAGTGGGTAGAGATAAAAAAAAGAAAAGAAGTCTGCACAACAGCTGATGCTCCACAGTGTTTAAAACATAAAGTTTGACGACGTTTCGGCCATCAGCTGGCCTTCATCAGGTCCTGGTGAAGGCCAGCTGATAGCCGAAAACACTGTAGAGCATCAGCTAGAGCATAACCAGCTCAGTGGCCATGTGGTTAGAGTGTCCGCCCTGAGACTGGGAGGTTGGGGGTTCAATTCCCCGGCCGGGTCATACCAAAGACTATAAAAATGGGACCCAATGCCTCCCTGCTTGGCACTCAGCATGTTGGATTGGGGGGTTGATCGCCACTAAGGTCCAGGGACTACAGATGAAAATTAGCCTGTGGCTAACTCTGGCTCATTTACATTGAAGTGAAAACTGACATGTCCATTAATGAGTACTGTCCCTGTCAAATAAACAAACTTTCAGCTGTTGTGCAGACTTCTATTCTTTTTAATCCTATGTCGACCTGAGCCCAGCACCAGTAGCCTGACGGGCCATCCCTCATACTGGGTTACTCATTCCTCCTTCCCACAGTATGAGGTCTGGACTTCAGCAGATAGGCACCGAGTATGAGAAGTTGGCCCCGATCATTTTCTGATCGGGGCCAATCAGTGACTGCGTTTCAACTGCTGTCCGCACAACAAGTGAAAAGCTGATTGGTCCATGTGTAGATGGTGACGTAACAAGTGTGACAGTTAACGCTGAAACGATAAAATGAGCAATAAGTGAAGTTATTTCAGAGTTGGAAGGAGTCTGTCTGTCAAGGCAAGTACTCCCACCCACTTTTCAAGCTGCCTATAGCCCAAAGTCCAGACTCATATTGTGGGAAGGAAAGAGCGAGTGAATGCACAGTATGAGGCTGGCTTGCCAGGCTACAGCACCAGCACTTGGAAAGGATGTGCCCATATCACCTTGTTCTTTTAACTGAGCGGGTAGAGAGATGCCACCTGGGAGTCAGAAGGTATACCCGGTTCCACCTCTGCTTGCCCGGCATACTTGTTCCTGAGCAAGACACTTAACCCCTAACAGCTCTAACTGTGCGCTCAATCATCAGAGTAATCTGACCCAGCAAGCACGGTCAGGACCTGGACCAATCAGTGACGTCTCGATTGGGGCCAGATCACAGCCCATATGGGGATGATCTTGACGTCATTACCAGGACGTCATGGACTTTTTTGTTTGACAGGATTTATGTTGGTTGAAATCAGGTGATATTCTAGGCCAGATAAATATCATAACTAATCAGATATGTCCCAGAATATAACCTTACATGCTCATATTTCAACTAACATTACAAACAATAACAATTATCCTGTCCAACTAAAAAGTCCATATGACGTCCTGGTAATGACGTCATATGATCTGGCCCCAATCGAGACGTCACTGTTTGGTCCAGGTCCTGACGTGCTTGCTGGGAAGCAGCCATCAGCTGGCTGAATCTGTAAATAGAAAACATTTGCCCTCCTCCCCTTGGGACCAGAAGATGCTCCCTTTCCTGGCTATTTTGTATTTTAAATGTGTTGAACAGCTGTCTCTTATTTATTTTTTTGTTATTCACAATCTGTGTATTGCCAGTTCCCCCTGTGTGCCACTGCCAACCTTCCACTGTTGTGGCACGGTGAAGGAGAACGCACCATGTGTCACGTTGTCAGATTGTTCACCCGCTAATGGGGAACAGAGAGACAGGTTAGTTTTATCCTACTGAGTGCAAGATCAACTGGCTGGTGATAAATGGCAAACTCCTGTTGATTTGGGTAGAGCAGAATGCTCTCTAAAATGTGCTAATATACTGGATATGCCACATTAATTTCTACACTTTAGAGCTCCCTAATGGTGTAATATTCATGAAGCATGTCAACTCTCGGGGTGATGTCGGCTTGGTGTTGTGAACCCGTCCCACACATGAAATAACATACCAAGCATAATAGAATTACTGTCAGCGACTCGTTTGTATCCTCTGGCTTGTGAGTTAATTAAATGGCTGTCATGATGCGCAGTAATCTGAGATATTCACTTTGTTGTGATGCTGCTGCGTACTGTGGCAGCTTAGGCGGTTCGCTTGATATGTCGTCTGCTCCAAGAGATACATAAAACAGAACAACGGGAATCCTCTCAGTGTTCTACAGTAGGAAACTAATAAACCCGATAAGTATGACTGCATCATTATTTATTTAGCGTACTGTCGTTGTCAGGGCCCGTCGGCCACCCGTTTTGCAGTCGCCGTCGTTTTGTTTTCTCTTGCCGGGGCCATTTTCTTTTAATAAATGAACGCCCTGTCGTATCAGTGTTGTGTAAATGTAGTAAAATAAAGCAATAAAAGCCACAAAAGGCTGTTGTTTACTGTATATTTTAGAACATGGATCTTCAACATGCAGGGGGTCCAGCTGGACCCTTAGGGGGTCCCGAGAGTTACTACAGGGGGTCCTCCAAATCTTTGTGTGATAGAAACTTGTTTTCTCCTTTTTTATATTAACGATTCTGAACCCTATAGCGTCCATATTCTGTGAACTTTAGCCAAAAATACCAGATCTACAAGCTCACAACGCCTCGCGCTCGAGGCTAGTTTGACCCCTCACATCCCACTTAAATCAGATTCTCTTCCTTTATAGTGTAGTGTTAAGTGAATGAGACTGAAAATTACCCTAGCTGTCAAACATTTTCCCCATCATTTTGAAAAATACACCCCGGCCAAAGAATTTTAATAACCCTCCTAGATGACAAATCCCTTGTGAAACGGACCTTCGCTCTCGTGGTCACGGAAGTGCCATAAATGACCCAGCTGCTATCTCAAGATGCAATGGGTGCATTGTCATGCTTGAGTTGCTGAGTGCATTCATCATTGAAGGATGAGTCCTGACCATTTGAGTGATCACATAACCTTTCTGCCAGTCAGGCCATAAAGCTCAACATTACACACAAGATAATGTATAATAATCTAATAATTGAACGGCCAGATTGCAGGATGATTTTTTCGTGCGATTCAGTGACCTTTACTCTACACTTCACCCATGGGCCAATATTTTCACTTGCTCGCAAGATATGTCAAAATCCGAAAGGCGGATTGCAATTTCCAGAGGTACTCGTGCAAAGCTTTGGTCCCAAACAAACAAGACTAAGCATTCTTGTTTGTTTTAATATTTAAATATAGCATTAGGTTTGAAAATTAAAAGGAACCCAATGTGCATGACAGTGATATTTGTGCACCGAATGTAAGCCATTTACCATGAGAGGGAGTGGGTTGTTGGCTGATTTACCACTGTTTCACGGTTGTGGCACGAGGCGAAGCCGAGTTCCAAACAACCCTGAAACAGTGGTAAATCAGCCAACAACCCACGACCCTTGAATGGTAAATTGCTTTTCTACCACTTCTACCATATAAATGAAAGAAAACACAGTTGTAACTTGCAAGGTTATTTAGTTACAAATTTACAATCATTACCGTAATTGTTTCAGAATACACATAGGCCTATACTTCCGCCACAGCATATAGTCCCATAAACAACAATGATTGCAGCCACATTCACTGGCCAAAAACAAACAAAACAAAAAATAAATCATAACCTAGGCTACTTGTCATGATGTCGATTCACAGTTATTGACACACTTCCTGAAAAGGTATCTTGGAAATGTTACAACTGCAACACAACAGTGGGCGGGGTCCATGAGCCAACTCAGGATTGTTGACTGATTTACCACTGTTTAATCAGAATCCAGTATCTGAACATGTGACCACAAAAAGTGGTAAAATAATTAATTTAAAGGGCCTATGCTTTTAAAACTATATTTTTTGTATAAATATATGCTCAAAATTGAGTCTTAGACAGGTTTTAACCCTCAACAAACACTCTGACCATTCTTTTTGTTTGTTCTAGCTCTACTATAATGAGGCTCTCCAGCTGCAATACCAAAACGGCCTCTGTTTGCTCAGGGGCGCATCTAGTGGGGTTTTTCCAGAAAAAAAGAAGTTTTTTGAAAAAGAAAAAGTTTTTTGAAAAAGAAAAGGTTTTTTGAAAAAAAAGTTTTTTGAAAAAAAAGTTTTTGAAAAAAAAGTTTTTTGAAAAAAGAAAGTTTTGAAAAAAAAAGTTTTTGAAAAAAAAAAGTTTTTTGAAAAAAAAAAAAGTTTGAAAAAAAATTTCTTTTTACTCTGCATTGCATTTATTTTGAAAAAAAAAGTTTTGAAAAAAAAAAGTTTTGAAAAAAAAGTTTTGAAAAAAAAAATTTTTTTTGAAAAAAAAATGTTTTTGACTCTGAAAAAAAAACGGGAAACGAGAGTGACGTCACTCTCGTCAACTCTCAGAACAGCACTGTTCTGAGAACCCGTGGAAAGCTTTTCATCTCTGTCTGCCCAAAACCAGAGAAAGACACAACGGTCAGAAATAGGACTTTGTGAGGATAGAAGGTGCCAGTGGGACCCCAAAAAAAGGTTTTAAAATAGAAAAAGTGAAAATTCATGGTGTAGGTCCTTTAACTGGAATCGACACTTCATTTCAGTGGTTCTGCTTCCAAAGTATAAGGCTAAAGTGGTTAAACCTTGGCTAACTTTGATGTGCAAATTCACTGTCGACCAAAAGAATCACTGCCTGGGCTGTCGGGCGGTGCAGGAGCAGCAGTATTGGGCGGAAGCCATTATTGTGACTGTGTAACTCTGTTTTGTACAATTCTGCTCTGACAGAATATAAATTGAAACACAGAAGAGATGCATCATGGTCTGCAGTCAGTCGTGAGGCAGGAATAGATGGTAACTGTTTCCATCATTTAATAGTGTTTTGGTGCTTTCTGCTGTCACGAGCAAGACAAATGCTAAGCTGCTGCACCTCACACACAATAGGCTGAATAAACGCTGTTCTCGTCACCAGGCACATGATCCCGCAATTATTTTCGCTCTCACAATTTCTGCTGTGACTGGGGGCAAAGGCAGAGAAAACTAGAATGCTATTTGGCTCTAAACAGAGGCAGTATACTTGAGCACGTTGGCCGACCCAAAACAAAGACAAATCTTGACTAGATACAGACTCAGTGAGCACAGTCTTGCAATTGATAATGAGAAAAGCCTTCATAGGCAGAACTGGCTCCCTAGAGAAGACAGACTATAGGCCTCTGCACCCACTGCGCACAACATGAAGTGGAAACTGAGCTACTGTAGCTACTAGGGGTGTAACGATACATTTTAATAGCGATTCGATACATATCACGATACATGGTTGACGATACGATACATGGAAATATTGGTTCATTCAGGCGATACGATTCGATTCAATGATTTAAAATCGAAATAGTAACTATTTAGCAAATAAATGTATTATTATGGATATAAATAGGTAAACACAGTGATTATCTACAGAATACATGGACATTGTATATTGACAAACCTGCACCTTGACACCTGACACCTTGAACCCAGAGATTACACACATTTATCGATAGACCAGTGTAGCTATATGGAAAGGAAAAGTAATTAAAAATGCTAAATACAATGCACAAGTATAGGTAGTATCGATACAATGGATTCTTTGCACTGCCGATTCGATACGATACAAATTCAAACGATACGATTCGATTTTAGCTGTTTTCATATCGATATACTTAGATTTTTTAAGTTAAAAACAATATTTCGATGCAGTTACTATAATCGTTACACCTCTAGTAGCTACACTTCCTAAATTCCTGTCCATTGTAACAAGACTTCTGAGAAACTTACTTCCCACAGATTACAACCACCCAAGGAGAATTTGAAAACATGACCAATGACAAAAGAAACTACTATATCTGCTGGGTGAAGTACAACAATGTGCAAACACAGCAGGAAGAGTTGTGAGCTGCTGTGACAAGAGGATATCAAATGGAACACAACCACCTTAAAGACTACTGGTCATTGTGTACATCCCTGCACTGCCTGCATTGAGGAACCTCGGTACATAGACTGATGATAGGTTTGTAGTTTACCTATGACCATAGATTACTATTTCTATGCATTTGATGTATTACCTCACTATGTTTCCCTGCTTAAAATGGAAATTGTTGTAATATTGTAGGCCTACATACATACACTGTACACTTTTGAAAAGATTGTAAATTGTAGACAATCTAAAACAGAGCAATTACCTTTAAACACTTTTGAAAAAACTGTAAATTGTAGAATCATTGCAGAAATGGTGTACATGCAAACAGAACAAAACAACTGCTATGTGTGCACAACCTTTCCCACGTGGATATGTAGGCCAACTATTCCTGACAGCAAATGCACAGTTCTTATAGTTTAGTAAGTTATATTTGCTTCAGTTACACATTAACAGCTTTGAGAACACATCATTTCAATACCTTCAATTGTACATAGGCCTAAATGATTTTGTGTTGATTGTATTGTTCCACTTTTGCTTTGGCAAATGTTAACACATGTTTTCTCATGCCAATAAAGCCCTTTGAATTGAATTGAATTGAATTGAATTGAATTGAATTGAATTGAATTGAAGAGTGGGTGTGTGTGTGTGTGTGTGTGAGAGAGAGAGAGAGAGAGAGAGAGAGAGAGAGAGAGAGAGAGAGAGAGAGAGAGAGAGAGACAGACAGACAGACAGACAGACAGGGGCACAAGCTGCTAAATGAATCAAAGAGATGCTTGTTTGTCTTTGTTCCCTGAGAAACTTTGCAGCTCAAGGACAATGTGTCTGTGTTTTTTGGCAGAAAACCCATTTAAGTGAATGAAAGGAAGAGATGCATCGCCCAGGTCCAAAAATAATAATACAAAAATGCAATTTGAACATTGTTTGAAGAACAATGGAAGGTGAGCGGTTCGTGCTCTACGTTCTACCAGTAATCCAGTTCAAGAGAATAATAGGAGTTGACATGATGTACCGCGTGTGTTGCCATCATGCTACCTGCTTATTTGCACCGGCATGAAAAGTTAATTTCTGAGAACTCCATTATTTTATACTCTGTTGTTGTGACAAATCGGGGGCAGGGACATGATTTGGCTAGGGGGTAAAGAGGAGGCAGACTGGTATGTTGAAACATCACACAAACACCATTTAAAACATTTGGAAACACAGGGTATGTTCTTGTATCTTGGGTTTGAAGTGTCTGTAGGGCTGTCACAAACAAGTATTACATAATCGTCTAATCGCAATTATTTGACATAATCGCGATTATTTTTCATAATCGTTTCCATGTTTTTTTTGTTTTTTTTTTAAGTAAAAAATAGTGGAAATAGCAAATCTACAAGCTCCTGTGTTGTGAGCTTGTAGATCGGCCAAATCCACTATCAATGTTCTTTTTTAAGGATAAAGTTGTCAAATATGTCAGTAATTTCTTTGTATATTTAGGTGTCATATCTACCATGTGCAACTTCAAAGCCTAAAAGCCAAACAGAAATGTAATTGTCAACGACAAAAACACAATGGTTGAAAGTGTGAATGGGATTTTGCGACTGTATGTTTTTGTTTCATGTTTTGTGTGTTCTCTTTATTTTATTGAATCTTTATACACTGACTTTTGATGTTGAATATGTAAAATAAGTGCAGTTTATATTTGTGATATTACCTATTATGATGCCTTCTACTATCCCTGCCGAAAAAATGAATAAAGAGATTTGTAAAAAAAAAAAAAAAAAAAAACACAATTCAATTGTTTATCGCAATTATTTGAGTGTCAATTAATCGTCATGTAAAATATCATAACCGTGACAGCCCTAGAGATGTCGCTCTCTTTGTCACTCTTTCTCCCTCTCTCGCTCTGTCTGTCTGCTGAATTATAAAACAGTTGATATTGCTGTGATATTGACCCACATATTTTATCCATTTTTTAATTGCTCTGTCTGCTGGCTTTGTTTCCTTTCATCCTTAACTCTCCTACTGCCAGATTATTTATTTATTTATTGGGTCTGGTGCCATCAAAAAGCGGCTTACCTTTGCGACGTTATAGTAGATAGACAGACATTTTTCTTTTTTTTGATTTTTTTTGATTTTGCAATAGTGCACTTTGGTCTGCCAGGCAGCAGAGGGCGGCGTCATGCGAGAATGAATGTGAATTGTCCTGCTATGTGTTGCCGTACATTCAGAGCAGTCACTGGCTACAGAGCCTCCGGGCCAGAGGAAATCAACAAGGAAGTGAATTGTTCTCCGTTGATGTTAACGCATAATGGATTTTTTACACCATCACCGCGGAAAATGTGTTTAAAGTACACGGCCGCGCGACCCCTCATCAGCTTACAGTCATCAGACGAACGAACCGAACAAGCGCCGTATTGGCATCGAGGTTCTGTAAAAAATGGGGCGAACGTTAACGTTCAAAGCGTGGGGAGAGTTAAAAGTGCCCTGGTTCAGCCGCAACTGTAGAAGCCGACACGGGACTCCAGTACGTGGTTTCGAAATAAATCTCAGAGACAACTCCTTGAAAAGGTCACAAACAATATATCACTTGCAGAGGATTCTGGTGACTGCTCGATTTTTATTCTCCCGCAATCTTAGCTTCTGCTTCTGACACCGTTGAGCCTTTCATTTTCATAAATCATTTGGAAATTGGGGAAGGTGTCATCCTCTCCGTTCCCCTTGTTCCCCACGGATCAAGTTTGGGTCCTTGTTTTGTTTTCAATTTACTGTATGAAGCATATAAATTGCCAGCACTAGACAAATGGAAGTAGAGTCTGTCCTCTCCTTCCAGGGGTGTCACACCAACATCTGGGCCCTGGGTACAAGGATTCACTGTGGGCCCCCCATGAATGTTCTTCATAGGGGGAGGGGGTTTAAAGTTATACCATGTAACTTTTTTTATAAAACAAATCTTAAAATTGTCCTAACTGTTAAATCGCTAAAGTTTTAGAACCCCCACTCCGTTATTTTCAGCTTCTGAAGCCTTCTCTTTATATGTTTTCTACTTAGCCGTGACAGGGGCGGGATTTCCCGGCAAAATTACGTCATCACACTACCGGCCAATCACAGCGAGGGTTATACACTGCCGGCCAATCACAGCGCATCTTGAAGTGGGGTCGCTATGGCGGCCATATTTGTAGTCGCCCGTGTGTCAAAAGGTAATCTCGCCTACCAGGCAGGGTGAAGGAGTCCATTTCTCCGGAATGCCTGAACGCACAGGAACCAGGGACCCCTCTAAAGATAGCTCTCGGCGAGGTGGAGGCAGACGCGGGGGTGTGAAGGTACGAAAAACGGACGAAAGACGCGGACGCGACCGCGGTTTGCTATAGGGCTACTGACCACTAGTTGAGCATCTTACACAGTATAGCTTTAACCCATTTAGACTGGGAGTGGGAACGCACTATAACGCATTATTTTGTGCTTTAACTATTGAAGAATAGCAGATCTGCAAGCTCACAGCTTGTAGATCTTTTCTTTAAATCGTGAAAATGTGTGCAAGTCTTTGAATATTTCAAATCCTTCTAAGGTTTTTAGAAAAACCTATGTTTCTATGTCAGTGGTGCTCAAACTTTTTTCATGTGAAGGACCACCAAAATAATATGTATTTGGCCACGGACCACCCATCTCCATCCATCCATCCAACCGCTTATCCGGAATCGGGTCGTGCACACACACTCCTTGCCTGCCAAACCACTACCCCTCAATTCTCATATGAATTTGAAGGAATTTATAAAACCCCCCCGGACAGGCCGGACAGCCCCCTAAAAGAGGACATGTCCGGGGAAAAGAGGACGTATGGTCAACCTAATATAGCGCCACCATCAGGCCAATTTTTTGCAAACACATTTTTGGACACTGCTCCTACACATTTTGCCCTAAATCACGCTGCGACCTGACGCTTGGTAATAGACAGTATTGAGTATTTTGCTTGTGTTTGACATGGTGGTGAGATACTTGTAGCACTGACCAGCATTGACTGCTATGGACACTTTAGTTTGGCACTATATTGATACGTTGTGCTCAAGTATTGCTATTTGCTTTTTTTGTTTAAGTTGGCTGTTTCACTTATGAGCATTGACTGTTTTTGACACTTTATGTATATATTCTTTTGTTCCCTTTCTTTGATGTACCTTTGCTCTGTTCATGTTCATTTTTATTCTTTTCATACTTCTCTGTAACTTAAAATGTCCTTAATACTGCTTTGCTGCCTCCCTTGGGATAATAAAGGTATCTATCTATCTATCTATCTATCTATCTATCTATCTATCTATCTATCTATCTATCTATCTATCTATCTATCCATCCATCCATCTATCCATCTACTTGAGGTGATCAGTAAAGTAACGATTAATTCTACTCATTCATCTCCCCACACCATTAAATATGCCCTTGCTGTTGAATTCAACATTGAAATTTGAGTTTTTAATTTCGCGAGTTATCATTGGACATTAATCTGCTTTCAGCATAATGACTCCTGACACCTAAGTGTACACCATGGTACAACATGAACTACTATTACCGCTTCTTTAATGTGCAGGCTTCACATCCTGTCCAGCTGTGATCTATTACACCTGCTGCCGCCCGTGCCAGGATCCGTCCCTACAGGGGTGTCGCACCACATTCTGGGCCCTGGGTACAAGGAGGGTTCACAGCGTTATTTTGTGCTTTAACCATTGAAAAATAGCAGAACTACAAGCTCACAGCGCGGCACCGAGTGCCGCGCTGCGAGCTTGTAGATCTGCTATTTTTGAAAAAATCGTGAAAAAAGTCTTTGAAGGTTTTTGGAAAAAAACTATGTTTCTATGTCAGTGGTGCTCACACTTTTTCATGTGAAGGACGCCCCAAAATTAAATGTATTTGGCCACGGATCCCCATCTCAAAATATTTCGTTCCAGGGACCCCCCCCCCCCCCCCCCCCCAGAAACAAGATTTGAGTTACAAATGTTCGCTTAAAAAAGACATGTATTCAAAGATTTGCACACATTTTCACGACTTTTCAAAAATAGCAGATCTGCTATTTTTCAATAGCTAAAATAAGGAGGCCCCTCCACCTTGGGCCCTAGTAACTCAGTCCCATCCCCCCTCCCCCCCCCCCTTGTGACGCCCCTGCATCCCTATACTAAGATCAGCGAGGCGATCAACCAACCCCATGGCTGATGAATGGATCTACAGTATGAGCCTCCAGTACGGTAATCAATCTCATGAGATTCGAGGGTGAAGCCCCCACAGTCACGATCCAAAGTCATCATCTTGGTTGGAAAATGACGATAGAGAATAATGCCATAGTTGTTGTTGGTGTGTGCGGGACATCTTTATGCCAAATGTAAAGATAATAAGATTTTTTTGATGTTCAACAAGCGGGATCGGAGGCTGAAGATACTGTAGCAATAGCACTGATATCAGACAGGTTTCCATGGCGATCGGCCGGGGGTGGAAACAATCCTCAGCTGACCACATTAAAGGGATTGAATTTCAAAGCAGCGACACTCAAGGACTGATTTCAGAGGCAGAACCACTTCAGCGGTTTGTTACGTATATTGATATCTCTGACAAAGAGTCAGAGGTAACACATCAATGCACACGTTTTTTTATCAATAAACGCTAGAGAGGCATAGCAAGGCCTTAAAGGAGTCGTTCAGACCAAAACACATACAGGGTTAAATGTGCCTTTTATCATATCCCTTCATACCTGCTTTAGTTGATTTTTGTCATAGCTGCCCCTGTTGCTAGATTTCGGCTGCCCCTGTTGCTAGATATTTTTTTTTCACCCTTACTTTATACTTGTCAAACAGATGAGAAGATCCTCTGCTCCTCCCCTCCCTTTCTAGGCTCTCCTCTCCCTGCTCTGGTGCAGAGCAGAAGCCGTTTGACAAGTAAGGGTGCCTGTGAGGTCAAAACAGCGGTTTGGTTGGTCTCAGACGTTGTGTAAACAAAATCCAATATAAAAATACTAACTTTGAAGCTAAAGAAGTAACCGCACTAGCCTAAGGACTATCTACTCTGTTAGTTATGAGAGGGCACGCGAAATCTAGCAACAGGGGCAGCCGAAATCTAGCAACAGGGGCAGCTATAAAGAAAATCGACTAAAGCAGGTATGAAGGGGTATGATAAAAGGATTTAACCCTATATGTGTTTTGGTCTGAACGACTCCTTTTGGAGTGTAGATCCCTAACATCCTTTAAAATCGCCCCGAAAAACCACTTACAGGCAGCAGCCTGTAAGTAAAAACAAACCTTGCCCAGCCTTACCCTCCCACTGACCCTTTAATTATCTACTGTATATATATTTTTGCACTGTTATTTTATTTTCCTTTTTTCTGACTATATCTACTGCATAGTACTGCGTTCTATCCGTCTGTCATTCAATGTTATGAGATGCTTAAGTGGTTTCCTGTGTAAATAAGCCAAGTGCTTTCTAGGATCTCCTTTTGGTTGACCTTGTACCAGTGAACTGTACTGTCATGAAACTGTACCTTTTCATATGCAAACCTCTAATAAAGTCTTCAATCAATTAATCAATCAATCAATCAATCAATCAATCAATCAATCAAAGGATGACAAAGACAGAATAGAAAAGTGCCCTCCTCGGAGCGTGTATCTCCGCCGACCCTGCAGGGCCAGCAAACTTTGGAAGGCAGTCATAGGCTATAGCGGCTATAGCCAGTTGGAATGGAATCTGAAAATACATTTTGATCATGTGATACAGGGATAATAATGTAGGCACTGTAAAGGACTGAACCAAACCAACACTCAAGGCAATATAGCGGTTAAGCTGTAAATGGGCATTTCTTTAGAAAAGAACAGGGCAGCAGTAGTAATGGAGCACCTCTCCATAAAGGTGAGGTAGGTTCATTAAGGTAAGTTCAATAATTCAACTTAAATTCCTCATTAATGCCGTCATATATTCATGCTCTGAGGGAAGGCGAGTTCTTTTCGCGGCCCCGTCCCGTCCCGTGTCCCCATGGAGGGGGGCCGCAGCCCCTCAAGGGTCGCAGGTGAAATGTTAACCTGCCGCCATGCTCCGTCCCACGGCGGGTGAAAATCGAACCCTCCGCGATGCCCCGGTCCCGCCGCGGGTGAATATCTAACCCTCCGCGATGCTCCGGTTCGCGGGACAGGACGGGGCCGCGAGAAGACCTCGGCCTTCCTGCTGGAATTAGAGAAGGCCAAATTAATACTATTGTATGAGACAACAACATGTTTTGGAGGAGAACGAGTGGAGTGTTTAGCTTACCGCCTCAGCACCCATCCGGCAGCCTGGAGAGCCAGTGAATGATGGGACAGAGACAGCTCTTTTGTTTGTCTTCTGGGCTTCTTGTTCAATCATTGCAGGTGCGCTCAATTCAGGCTGGTCGAATAGGTAGATTGGTGCATGGGTAAAAAATTAAACATTTGCCAAATTGTCAAATATTAGAGGCAGAGATTGTGGAAATAGCAGATCTACATGTAGATCCGCTATTTTCACAATAGAACCGTGTTATACAAAATGGAATGCATCAACTCTTAGTGCTCGTCAGGGTGGGGGGTCCCCAGTTAAAATATGATTATTTTGTGGGTCGCGACCACATCAGGTTGATTCTATCTTGGTGTCAGACAGACAGACAGACAGACAGACAGACAGACAGACAGACAGACAGACAGACAGACAGACAGACAGGCAGACCGTCCCCTGGATGAACTCACACCCTCACATCACTACACAACTGGACGTCATGGACTCTGACATCTTCATTGGTGTCCTGAAGATGCACGGGGCCATTTCCCTCACCCTGTGGAACCATGACTTGTTGGGTTTGACGTGCTGGAAGCATTCCTTTGGTGACATGTCACCACAGTGAACGTCAAACTATGAATATGGTGACATCACCGATCACAGTGACAGCACAGTGGATGTCAAAATAGCACAGTTGTTTCTGGGCAACGGCAATGGGTTTTGAGGGTGACACATCACCGATCACAATCACGATTTTGTTATGCATGTGGGAGGATTTACTTGAGTAAAAAACTGGAGAACTTCTTCTCCCGCCACTGTTGCTACTGAGTACTTCTTCCACCACTGTGCAGCTTATGAAATGTCTTTTGAAGAAGAAAACATGACATTAACACAATTGCACCACACTTTTTACCAGTAAGACTCCCTAATCGAGAGATAAGTGACCATCAGGTCGCATACACAAACTTTAGAAGGCAATGGTAGCCAATCAGGAGGGAATATGGAAAATGGGACGGATCCATGTTGATGACATGACTGTAGAGATACTGTGTACCGCTTTGCGTGATTTTAGGGGAAAATCTGTAGGAGCAAAATGTGTTTTGCAAGAATCAGCCTCATGGTGGCGCTAGAAGAGGGCCATGTGAGAAATGAGGTAGTGGTTTGGCAGCCAAGGAGTGTGTGTGCAAAGTTTGGGATGGATCGGGGCAACGGTGGAGGAGATATATGAGTAGGGGAAAAGTGTGACGTGACGTGACGTGACGTGACGTGACGTGACGTGACGTGACGTGACGTGACGTGACGTGGCGTGGCGTGGCGTGGCGTGACAGACGGTGGAGGTTTTGATAGTAGCTGCGACCTGACGGTTGCGTGCACATCTCCCAGCACAGCTGAAAAAAACATACACCGTCCAGAACTCACAATTTCCTCAGGAATGGAGGAGACAGCTAGGAGAGACAGCGAGGTCAGTCTTTGACCACATGTAGCTATAAATATAGTACCAGTAAGACTCCCTAATCGGGAGATAAGCGACCTTTGGTCGCTTATCTCCACAAATAGGCCAAAAGTTTGTTTTTACCAATTATTACACTCTATGTGAACATTTACATCAACAAATCCCAAGTACTATGCAGAACGACCCATTTCAAGTTTTTAATGTACAACAATATTTAGAAAATAGGTCTACAAGCTCACAATGCTACGCATTGTCCTCGTCCCTTATATTCCCATAGGTTATATGGAGATCTCAGTGTTTGTCAGTCCTTGTTCATTTATGCCCATATATGGACATCTCTATATGACTATATCTACTGTAACAGTCCTTGTCCCTTTATGCCCGGACATCTCTTAACTGTAAGTCCTTGTCCCTTTTATGCCCATATATGGATATTCCTGATGTCATCAGTATATGAACATATATGGGCTTTCTGATGTGCCCATATATGGAGATCTCTTAACTGTAAGCCCTTGTCCCTTTTATGCCCATATATGGATATCCCTGATGTCATCCGTATATGCCCATATATGGGCTTTCTAATATGCCCATATATGGAGATCTCTGTATCTCCATATATGGGTATAAAAGGATACTTCAGGTCTGACATCAGGTTTGTTTATATTGGGTTGCTAGGTTTGACATCACAAACTCCATGGGCCATCTGACCTAGAAATCTATATTTGGGCATAGATGACTCATCGTGACCTCATCATGATTTCAATCGCTATAAAAGGACTCTCAGTGACATACACTCTCCACAGATAAAGCAGTCAACCAGCCTACCAGTCAACCCATTCTTTGATTACTTTGTACAACTAGATTAACTTTTCAATGGCATCCCCACTGGAATTGACCGAAATGTACGACAGACAATGCCGGTCTTATACCAGGAAAGAAGCATTTCTTCGACTCAGACCTTATCGCCAGGGTTGGCTTATAGCAGCTGTCGGTAGATAATGCCGGTCTTATATAAGGGTCATTTGTGTACGGTGTGATTTGCCATGGTTACTCATTGAAGTTGAATCTCCATATATGGAGATAACCTACGCATCACACTAAGTCTGACCTCACCAGCCCATATTTGGGCATGAGCAACTTATGTCTCCATATATGGAGATATGATGTGGACTCTGTGATGTCAGAGTGATGCGGAGATATGAGCAGGGCAAAAGTGTGACGTCACACGTGTCACGTCACACGTGTGACTCAGGGACGGACGGCCGGTGGAGGTTTTGATACTAAACTGCGACCTTACGGTCGCAATAAGAAGTGAAAAGGGTGACAGGCAATCCGAATACTTGTTGGGCATGAAAGCCCAATGTTCAAGGTCACTAAAAGATGATAAACTCTCGTCAACTCCTGTGCGCGCGCGCGTGCATGTGTGTGTGCGTGCGTGTGTGTGAAATGCTTCGTCCCCCCAACTGCAGTCTGCAAAGAGGGTCCATTAACCAGGCTACTCTGGCAGTGTGACAGGGACTGCAGTACAAGTGCAGTAGTGCTGTGTAACAAATGGTGGTGAATATTTATTATTTTTCTCCCTAAATCCTCCCACAGGCCGGATTGGACACCTGGTGGTGTGCCCCGTGGGCTGCCAGTTTGTTTGACACCCCACTACTACCACACTGTCCCTCTACAGCAGGGGTTCTCAAACCTTTTTAGACCGTGTCCCCAAAAATAAAAAATATTTGAGCTGGGGACCCCCATCCTGACAAGCACTTGGAAGACTCGGTTCCACAGATGAAACTATTGTGAAAATAGCCGAACTACATGCTCACAACGCCTCGCACTGCATGTGAGGCGCTGTGAGCATGTAGATCGGCTATTTTCATAATGTTCACCTCTTGCTTCCTTAATATTTGAAAGTGCTAAAATTGTCACTTTATATGTGGAGATATACCCTGTATACACTTATACTCAGGGCCGTTTTTAGCTATAGGCGGTATAGGCGGTCGCCTAGAGCGCCATCCTAGAGGGGGCGCCAAGGGGGCGCCGAAATGGAGGGAGTGGACCCAAACCAGCCCAAAACCGTCCCAAAACCGACTAAATTCACGGCAAAACCCGCAAAAAGCGCGCGCGCGCGATTTTTCATTTTTTAAATTACATTAAGCTAATCATCTGGGGACCCCACAAAATAATTTGGAAAGAAATATTATTATTCATGTCCCGACCCCAAGTTTGAGAACCACTGCTCTACACTCACCAAACTAGCCTCGCGTAGCCAGACAAATCTGACATTTCAAAGAAAAATTACCCTTGGCCGATTAGGTCTGGCCCCGCTCTATTATTCAAATATTGCACGGCTCACAAGTAGTGAGGAACCAACCAAATTGGTTGTAGGTTGGTTGTATGTTTGAATCTTTTTGTAACCGACCCTTGGGGTGAAAAAAAAAAAAACACTGACACCAACCAGGACCCAGTATGCAAATGTAGGGCAGGTGTATCACCGTTGCGCTACTCTGATTGGTTGTAGGTCTGACCAATAGTCTCTTTTTGTAACCGCCCCAGTTTGTTTGAATCTTTCTGTAACCTTCCCTTGGAAAAACGAATAACACTGAGAAGAACCAGACTATTATCCACGCAGTGATATTGTCTGGCTATGCAAGGCTATCACCAAACACCAAGCTGAACAATTCAACCACAGGTTAGAGGTGGTGGAATACAAACCAAGAAGGGAGAGTAGAGAGAAAAATGTGATTGTTAACAAGCAGACAAAGAAATAGTTTAATAATCCAATCGTCTGTATCAGATGAAGTTCAACTAGGGGGAAAGCATTACCCCGACCCTGCCTCCATTCTACATGTTCCCTCTCAACTCTCCATTTATCTCTCCCCGACTCTGTATGCAGAGATAAATGAAACGTGGGCCCGAGTGTTGGCCTGGACATTTTAATTAGCTAGCTTTTTATTCAGCCCCGACCCTCTTTCAACTTTGATCAGCGTGATAAAGTGCTGCCATTCAAACACAGACGCCAGGGTTATTCAAAGCAAATCCTCTCCTCGTCGTCACTCCTGGATGTTCTCCGCTGTTCTGCCCCATGAGTCAAGTTCATTCCTGGAGGGTGAAGGTTGTGGGTTCGATTCCCGCTGGGGACGCTGTGTGTGATGGGGGCGTGTTCTCTCCTCCGTGTCATCAGTGCCCATGCCCTAAGTCGGGTTCGCGAAAGTGCCTTTCTGTGTGGAGTGTGCATGGTCTCTGTACTGCCTCCCCCTAGCCAGCCGGGCGCCTGATGGAGGGGAAAGGAACTGTTTGGAATAACGTGTTCTTTCCATGTGCTACGTCCAACTGGGGAATCTCCCCCCTGTCAGGTGAAAAGAAGCGGCTTGGACTCCTCATGCATAGAAGGAAGCATGAGGTCAGTCCGTTGCTCTCCCCAGGTTGGCATTGGGAGTGTAGCGCCCAGGATCACATTAGACAATTGACACTGGGTGGAAATTGGATACAAATGTATAAAAGTTAAAGGTAAATACTCTTCTCTATGATGTTGAGCTGTAATGAATGATGAGCTTACATGGTCAAACAAAATGGGTCAGTTCTAGTCAGTCACTTATCATTTGACCTCGGGACACAAGAGAAAACACATGCAAACAAAACTATGTTGACTTTCAAAGTTGATTGCATTTGGGCATAGGGTTGACATTATGAGACTAAGTTTTAATTAAAACTTGTTTTCACACAATCATGACTGGCTTCTCTCCCGCGTTCGCCGCAATAAGTTCACCATAAATATAACTAGGAACTGAAAATGAATGTTTGTTCTTGATAAAACTGTTTGCTCATAATATTCTCACAAAGACGGCGGCTCCCATTCGTTTTGCTAAAAATGAGAAATGATCGACCTGACAGTTTTATTTGTCTCGCAGGAACAAACTGTCAAGTAATTAGGGACTTCAGTGTGCCTGACGGTCTGTGATGATGATAAACGCGGGGCTTATCTGTGGATGATTTGAAAGCTCTCATTGGGAGTCCGTCCAGTGGCACATTGGCTCACGGAAGCATGGACAAAGCTAACTAAGATGACAAGAAAAATGAGGAAAAGGGGAACAAGAGAAAGAAGACCAGAGAAGTGCTGCCATTACTTTGTGCGTGTGCAAAATACGGTAAGCACACCTCTGAAGGTGTGTCCACACTATGAACTGAATACAGTATGCACACCTCTGAAGGTGTGTCCAGACTATGAACTGGGGCGGCATAGCTCAGGGGTAGAGAAACCGTTAGAGCATGAAGGGTTCCCGAAGGGTTCCCAGTTCGAATCCGGGCTCCCCCTGAGTTAATGTCGAAGAGTCCTTGAGCAAGACTCTGAACCCCTAATTACTCCCGGTGAGTATGTTGGTGCCTTGCATGGTTTCCTCCGCCATCGATGTATGAATGTGTGTGTGAATGGGTGAATGTAATGCACAATCTATGTAAAGCACCTTGGATAAAAGCGCTATATAAATGCACCATTTACCATGAACTGAATACAGTAACACACCTCTGAAGGTGTGACCACACTATGAACTGAATACAGTAAGCACACCTGTGAAGCTGCGTCCAAACCTGGATGGTTCGAGCGACGCAAATTACATACAAAGTCAATGCAAAGACGAGACGATGCGCGAACAGGCTCGTTCGCACAGACCCATTTGGAAAAATCCAACGCTTCACCCCCACTCCACCCATCGCGTCCTGACAGCCAATCAGGGTTGATGTTGTCTGGAGACACAGGACATGATTTTGGAGTTTGGAGTTGTTGGGACTCCCTTTTTTCTGGGTGTTTCACCTTGATATTAAACGGAAGCCTACGGGACATGATTTTTTTACCAACACGGACCTGCGCGACCTAAGTGAAGTGATAGAAGTGACTAGAATAGAAGAAATAGCTTCAGGTTTGAACCCAGCTTAACGGTGTGTCTACACTATGAACTGAATACAGTAAGCACACCTCTGAACTGTGCATACACTGCCTGGTCACAATAGGAGAAATTACAGAGCTGGTTCCTAAATGCATAACAGTTTCCCCCACCCTAACTTTGTTTAGCAAGACATTAGTCAGTCACTATGGTTGACAAGTTATTAGTCAATCAATATCGTAAACAAGTCATTAGAAGAAGGTAGACCTTTTTTTTTTTTTATCCCTGGGGGAAATTCAGTTTTAGCTTCACCCAGCTGGAGGGACCAGTTGGGGTCTTGCCCAGGGAAAGCACACAAAGCTGATTTTTTGTTGTTGTTGTCTAAGGTTACTCTCTCCCTGCTAAAACGACCTGGTCCAATGTGCTCATCACTGTAATGCAACTAATGGATTGTGCTCCTTCACTTGGGACAGCATGCATGGTCAATACTGGAAGCAACTAACGGATAGATACAGTAACAAATACCTCTAAAGCAAAGAGTATAAGTATGCTCATTTGATACTATATATATATATATATATATATATATATATATATATATATATATATATATATATATATATATATATATATATATATATATATATATAAATATATATTTTTTGCTTAAATATTTTTGCTTCTTCTCATCTGAATATCCACTGACATAGGAATTGGCCTATCTCATCCTTTTCTATTTCTAGCCATCTCATTCTCATTCCATTAGTTCCATTTAGATGTTAGTTAGTAATGCAGCTGTCATTACTTTGTTCAACATTTGTCGAAATGAATCTGATATTTGCAAAACTCCAGAGTAATTCTTACTTTCATTTATTTATCAGCATCTTAAAATTTCAGTGTTAATCCAATTAGCCGTTCAACACTAATATCCTTTTAAGACAGCTTGAGCTGATACGCATTCATCATTCATTCTCTTAATCTGCAAGACATGGATTATTGCACTAGCTGTAATGTTAGACTAATACACTCTATTTTAGTCTCAGACTCTCTATGTGTATTTGATGGATTACACAGCAATAGCTTACCACTGTAAGCTGAGTTCAACCAAAATACTAGATTTTATGAATTCCTTTGAGGAAAAATATTAATACATAAACACTGACAGAGCAGACATAGTCTAGACTAAAACTAAATGTGACAGTTGATGCTATTGTATAATGTAGATTCTTTTTTTTTTTTAAATAGATCATTACATTATGGAAGATTTGAGTACACACATTCGAACGCACATGATTCCAACAACGGAGCGTCGGCAGGTATCGCTACTCACCCCACGGAGGTTAGGGTTAGGTTTGGTTGTCGAAAAGATGACCTGTAGAAATAGCGACACGCTCCCGGACAAAAATAGAGCCCATAGAGCCTCTCTCTCTATAGTTCATCCTCGGATCTTGATCTGACTAGCTTCGCCAGTACTTTCATACCGTGCTGGGAGCTTCCGGAGTAAATTAAGCGTTATTTGGAAACGCACATTAGTTCTGGGCAAACCCCGCCCACGGAAGCTTTTAATTGGCTGAACCGGAACTAGGGAGCGCTCCTTTTGTTCGCTTGGACCGTGCAGAGTTCCCGAGTGGTGCGACCACCTAAAACTTACCTTAACCCTAACCCTAACCTCAGTGAGACTAACGCTGGTGAGTAGCTAACCTGCCGACAGTGGTGAGTAGCTAACCTGCCGACGCTGGCGAGTAGCTAACCTGCCGATGGTGGTGAAAACGAACGAGAAAACCCTGAACTCATGTGCATTACCAAATAGCGCGTCAATGAATGGCAGTGATCGACCAGCCTCATTCTCCTGGCAGCCATCTTCTCACACAACCTTGGCCACCCATACCATACAGATGCTCGTTGGTACATGTTCATCCTAGTTTATGTGTAGTATATTGCACAGAGCATTCTGGTGTAGCACAGTTAAGTGGCCTTCTTGTAAGGCAGGCTTCAGGGCCATGCAGCACTCACAGCCATACAAGAAACGGACTCTACAGTGGCTGAGAAGAGGCTGAACGTGATATAGTGGGGGAGGTTTAATTTCCACACACTAGACATGTCCCTGACTAATATCCTTTTAAGACAGCTTGAGCTGATACTCATTCATCATTCATTCTCTAAATCTGCCATACATGGATTTTGCATTAGCTGTAATGTTACACTAATACACTCTATTTTAGTCTCAGACTGTGTATTTGATGCATTACACAACAATTCAACCAAAATAATGGATTTTATATGATAAGGCCAACGAAATGTGTGTGCCTGCTTGTGCGTTGCGTGTGTGTGTGTGTGTTGTGTGTGGGAGATGACACAGTTCACTGAACATTGTGTGTAGTGTTTAGACAACAAGGTGATGTGTAATTGACATCAGACCAGAGTGTGTACTGTATAGATTTGAATAGTTGTGTGTTGTAGGTTGATACTTTTTCGTGAGAACATTGTGTGTAGTGTTTCGACAACAAGGTGACAGTAAGGTGATGTGTAATTGAAGAAGGACAATCAGAGTCTAATGCAGAAAGGGAGTGTGAAGTTAAGGTTGTGCAAATTTTGTGTTTTAACAATCGTGAAAAACTGTAATAGCACTATACTGTCTCTAATTGATATTTTGTATTTTATTAAGATAAGAGTTAAATAGCTTTATATTGTGTTAGTATTACTACAAAAATGTATTAGTCTTAAAAGCGATCTCTCAGGAACCCAGAATTGCCCCACATACACAGGGAGAACGACACATGCAGGTTTGGTGAATGTATAGATTCTCGTGGCATTGACTCAAACACTGACAAAGACAGCTGTAAATGGTGACAGCTTTGATAGTAGTGTAACAGGTTGAAGAAAGACCATGTTTATTATGGTGAAATTCTTGGCGGGCGGGTTAACTGCTGTTACAGTAGAAACCCACAACAAGCCCTTAAACGGCTGCAGTTTCCTGGCTGCTACACCCTGTTCACCTCGCTGCTATCTGTCATCTTCACAGCGCTCGCTATAAGCACGACCTCACGGTTACACACTCCACCGTTCACCATCTGCTACACGTATCCTGTTAACCGTCAAATACCTGGAACACGCCCGAGTCGCGCCAGATTTTAACCACTTTAACCATTATGTTGTGCTTTAACTAGCTAGCTGCGAGCTTGTAGAACTGCTATATTTGAAAAATCGTGAAAATGTGTGAAAGTCTTCGAATATCTTTGACACCGATCTTTGACCCGACTTCTAAATCCTTCCTCTAAATCAGCTGTTCTCAAACTTTTTCATGACAAGAAACCCCAAAATTACATTTATTTGGCCGCAGACCCCAAAATATGTTGTTCCAGGGACCCCCCCCCCCCCCCCCCAGAAGGAGAGATATGAGTTACAAAAGTTTGCTTTGAAAAATATACTGTATATTGAAAAATGTGCACATATTTTCACGATTTTTTCAAAAATAGCAGATCTACGAGCTTGTATATCTGCTATTTTTCAATAGTTAAAGCATTCAATAATTCTAGGCCTGAATGGCTTAACCGTCAGAGGAGGGCTCAGTTCCGTGAGATGACTTTGTTCTTCACTTGAAGAAAAGCCCTTCTGAAAACAGCTTGAAAGCGCAGCTATCTATAATGCATATCATAGCCTTGGCCCTCCAGCTCTCTGTCTCTCTCTCACCCTCGCTGTCAACCCCCGCCTGTTTATCTCTTCCTTAAGCTCTCTTCATTAAATGAGGGTTGAGTGAGGTCTGGAACACTATAGGCACCAGACACCCCGCCAATTCTCTTTTTTACGACCCTGGTAAAGGCCTAATTACTACACATTAGTCACTGACCTTGTTCGATTTCACACACACTCAAATACACACGCGCGCGCGCACACACACACACACACACACACACACACACACACACACACACACACACACACACACACACACACACACACACACACACACACACACATACACACGCACACAGGGATATATTCACAGGGAGTTTAGTATTAGACTGTGTTGTTTCTCCATTCATACCAACCCGATCAGTCAGATAAATGGGTGACGGCTGTGGATGGATTTGACCGTGCAACACTGTGTGACATTTCAGGGGTGCCCGTGACGTTGCATGCTGACAGAGGGGACACGGTGATTTACGATTCTGTCCCTATATCGGGACGTAACTCGAATGCCGCTGAGTGGGCTGAAGCAGACCGGCTTGTTATGCCGGTGCCTCTATGGCTAAAGTCCGCGCCGCCATCATTTTACAAGTTTTTGTAGCTGAGTCGTCACCCTCTCTCTAGCCTATATATTGGGTTTGAGAACGCCACTCCCAGTGTGGGCTGGGGTTATCGAGGCGTAAAATTACTAACTGGGCCCTAATGGGCCGGCCCGAGGGCCCAAACAATTGTAATCATTTACTCTAGGCTATAGGGACCGAAAACCAGAAAAACATGCTAAGTTCTGCACAAAATTGGCTAAAGTATACCTAAAGTTAAATCCCTGTTGTCATGTATCTCTCATTGTCTCTCATTCTCGCTTGCTGCTGCTGCCCATTTGATTTATATTCTGTCCTTCAACGGTGACACAACAAACACAGCAGCAGAAGAATGTACAGATCTATAAACCCAAAATATGTTCATTCGGCTTGTATTCTTAACTTGCAGATCTGTTATGTTTGGCGTGCGACACACGCCGCCATACTTAACCATGCATGCCAAGCCAGCCTTCTGTCTGCCTTCTACAAGTGACTCTCACAGCGGCTGTAAAAAACCTTTAGTAGCCTAATGCAATGCACACAGGAGCATAGGGATATTTCATTAACCAGAAAGCATGTAAATAACATCTTACTAGACGAGCTGAACGGTAAAAGGTAAGGTTGGTGAAAATATTATTATGTTGATGTTGAATATCATCCTCCTTAAGTCCTTGTCAATATATCCAGGCTTTTTACACTTTCCTATGTACTTTTCTTGGATTTATAACTTATTACAAACTTGTGAAACTGCGTGCTGCCTTTTACATCGCAGCTATAACCTTTTATCGCAGCCACTCCACCAAGGAGCTATAACTCTGAGGCAGAATACCGCATATCCAAAGGTTGCGTTTGTGACGTCATCCCAACAACCAGTCCAGGCCGCTAGTAGGCTATACTTCCGTATGCGCCACAGATTATCCTTGGTCCATATTAGGCTTCAGTGCAGAGGTGCAGGCATACAGACAGGGATATGCGCCTGTTCTCTGTTGCCTGAGTGACGGTCGGAGCCCGAGGCACTGTCCGGCCTGATCAATTAGCATTTATTTTAGGCTCTGCCCTACCCGAAAGAGTCGGGCAGAATTTGAGAACTCTTAACAGAGATATTTGCAATGTAATGTAGGTGGAACAAAGCAGTGTCAGGAATTTACAGTGCAGATATCTTAGGACAACCAGCAAATGTAGGCAGATTGGAGAAAATGTTCATTGATAAATCAACTAACATCAACAATTACATGTCCATAACTTGAGCCACATCCCAGAGGGGAAAAAAGCATATTTTTCCTTCTGAAAGAGGTTGTGTTGAGCATAAACCACACTTGCAATTTCCAATTGCAATTTCCAAGTGCAACTTTCTAGTTTTCCTAGTTCTTGCTTAAACACTTGTCAACAACATGTGAACAATAGTATAGTAAGAAAAGGTCACAACCAAACGAGAACTGTCAACGGAAAATTCAACAGGTAGCTACACATCAAACCTGCTGGTCTCTATCTACGTAAACGATGTACTTATAACATTACAGACAGTACAGACAGCTCTGTGTGTGTTGTGTTCAGCTCAGCCAGTAAGTGCTATGGTGGCCTGCAGTTGAGCTGTCAGCCAGAGAGAGAGAGTCCTTGTGCCTGTCTGCTGCATCTCTCCTCTTCTCCTACAAGGTGAGGAGGTGTGGAGGTAGCAGCAAACACAAACAAACACAAACAAACCACACGGAACAACTTGACTAGACCGACACGGACTGATGAGCTTAGTCAACATACCGTACATGCACAGCTCAGTCCACATGACTGACGACATGCACACACAGCCATGCAAACACAACACGCACGATGACACATAACACACAAACCATGGATAAAAACAATAACACCAGTGGCTAGGCAGGGACATCACAAGGGGGGAAAAGTGGGACTGAGTTACTAGGGCCCAAGGGGCCTTCATTATTTTATACTTTAGCTATTGAAAAATAGCAGATCTTTGCATATCTGTATTTTTTAAGCGAACATTTGTAACTCAAATTTTGCTTCTGGGGGGTTCCTGGACCTAAATATTTTAAGATGGGGGTCCGTGGCCAAATACATATCATTTTGGGGGGTCCTTCACATGAAAAAGGTTTGAGCACCACTGACATAGAAACATAGGTTTTTCAAAAGACCTTAGAAGGATTTGAAATATTTAAAGACTTACATTTTTCATGTTTAAAAAAAAATAGCAGATCCACAAACTCGTTCCCAGTCTAAATGGGTTAAACCCGCACCCCTATGAACAACATTCATGGGGGGCCAGTAATGAATCCTTGTACCCAGGGCCCAGAATTTGGTGCGACACCCCTGGGCTAGGTGACTGGATGTTGGGTCGAGCACAACAATAACTTCACTTCAGTTTGATTCCCGCTTTAGACCAGGGTTCTCCCCTGTCTCTCTGTCCCCAGTGTTATCTCTCTCTCTACAGTATGTCCCTATATCTAAATAAAGCAACAGACAATACATAAATAAAAAGAATAGTGACACTGAACACAGCCAGTCTGACAGCTTCAATATGGTGGAGCAAGAGAGACTCAGTGGTCTTATTGGAAGATTTGCCACAGAACAAGGAGACATAATACACAATCTGCACCAAAGTCATGTTCAATACTTGCATCATGCGGGGAATGGAACCACTTTTCTTCAGCCAACGTTTAAAGTTTGTTTCTGTCCAATGTGCTTTGAACCTAAAGCGAGCACTTGTGTTCAGTGGCGTCAGTTCAGAAAAAGCTAAGGTTTTTAGCGCCTTCGCGCACGTGCAAGACACCAGTCATGTTGCCATACCTTAGCAACAGGAATGATACATTTATTTTAAGAAGTTCCATTTTTCCCCCAAAAAATGTCTGCCTGGAACGGTTGTTCAAGAGCAGCTAAACTTGGCATGTTAGTAAACGTGCCACAATTAACAATGATGAATTGCACCTGTGCAGTTGACCTGCGGAACCACGCCCCTGCTTGTGTTCACTGTATAGTGGAGCTGCCTGTAGGGCAACATGGTAGTTAAAATAATGTGTGAGGGTACCTGCCCTAGGAGACACGGGGAGAACATGCAAACTCCTCACAGAAAGGCCCTTTCGCCAACCTGGGCACTGATGACGTGGAGGACCCATGACCCACGTTTCTCCCACACATTTTGCTAGCCTAAAATGGCTCACCGTGGAAGACAAGGTTAAACAACTAAAAATGGGATTGACTTTCAAAATAGTCAATGCAAATCTTCCCTCCATCCTCTCAGTGCCAGCATATCTGACCAAGTATCTCCAAAAAGTTAGCGACACCCACAGCCACAACACCAGAGGGAGCGCACACAACGATCTGGTAACACAAACCCATAAGACAAATATACTGCCCTACAAAGGCAGAGTGCAGTAACTACGTTTTAAAATTTCACAAAAAAATGGGTTTAAAAGTGTTACAGCTGATCAGCCAAATGAGATAAAGACATAAAAGTGAGATTACACTGATTATAAATCTGTTCTTGAGCTAACTGTTCATCCCCCAATATCATGAAGGCTAATTTGACCTTTGGGTGACACAAATAAGTCGGTGTGTTTGAAAACATAGTTACTGCACTCTGTAGGGCAGTATAGGCAAAAACACTGCCACCCAAGTGTGGAACTCCTTAACTACTTCCCTTAAAACATGTAGCTCGCTGGCTTCCTTCAAGACTGCCCTGAAAACTCACCTTTCAGGAGGCCAGAGGCAGAGTTAGTTATCACTTCTCCCATAGACAGGCGAGAAGTGAAACTGTTCTAATCGCATTCCATACCACCTTGGTGTTACTTCGTTATGTGTTTATCGTGTAGCTACTGCTGCACCCAATTCAACAGCAATCTTGAAATACGAGCGTAAACACCTGCTAATGTCAAATGATTATAGCATCACGGACACTCTTTTACTTTGTCGTATCTTACAGGAACTGACAGTGTAGTGCTCAACCTTATCAGGCGGAGCACTGAAAATGATAAACTTGTTTACCGGCTAAAGAAGGGACACAGCAGAAAAATAAAAAAATAAAGGAAAATAAAAAAATCTGGGAGTGAGTTACTGAATTTCTCTCCGTTGAAGGATACTGTATATAACTGTTGTTGCTTTCAACATTGTGTTATTAATGTTCATTGCAACCTTGAGATGTGATATAACACCTAATCTGGTCCTTTAGGGAATTCAGTGTGAAGAGAGTGAACGCAACCTATTTCTATGTAATAGGGATGGGACGATATGAAAATTTCATATCACGATTATAGTGACAAAAGAAATCGCGATTCATGATATGATCGCGATAATCAAAATCCATTATTCTGGGGCGGAAAATTTGCCAAAAAATTGCCGATCTACAATCTCACAATGCGTCGCGCTGTGAGCTTGTAGATCGGCTATTTTTTGGCAAAGACATTTGATAGAGAGTGAAAAAAAGACTCTATCACGTACGTATATTATAAGTACCTTTTACCAATTACAGAGGGTTTAAGTGGTACCGGATATGCAGCTCGGCAAATAAAAGGTGAATTGATCCCAGTGCATGACGGAGGACGATATCACGATAAATTTAATCTCCACAATACGATTATCGTGAGTGTTTTTTATCGCGATAAACGATAATATCGCTTATCGTCCCATCCCTTCTCTGTAAGAGTAAGTGGTCCCTATCCCCAGTGCTGGAGCCACACAATGATCAGCGGGGGAGGGGGGAGGGGGTATATTTTTCACAGAAGAAGGCCACTTTATTTTTTTACACCCCTTAGAAAGGCCATAAGCAATACTATTATTAAAAATGGAACATTGCCAACACACATGCACAGAAAAGCAATACATAAAACGAAAGGACTGACAGACACTTAGTGGTGCACAATAAAAATGAATGGCCACAGTATGTGCACACTCATCTGGAGGGGCCATCTGCGCTCGTCCGACTGTCTCTTTTGATGTGTAGCCTTTACCAACGGATCACTTGTTGTGTTCCTGCAGTTGTTCGTTCATTCCTTCTCCCCACCTGCCTCTCCAGTTCTCGGAACAACACCGACCGCATGTTTCTTTTCTTTTTCTAGTTTCTTTTACTATTTTTTATATCGCGAGGCGTTGAGAGTGAAAGGTCAAGTTAACTAAAACACAAATCCAACATAGACAAGTCTATGAATCTATCTATCAAATCGATGAAAATCTGCATCACACATTTATACAATATGTAGAGGGGGTCCCTGCTTCATCTCTCTCTCAGCTAAGGGGTCCATGGCCTGAAAACGTTGAAGACCCTTGATTTAGCACTCTGGTTTTGATTCCCGCTTTAGTAGGCGATCACTTGCGTTCCCTAACATTTCCCTAATTGTATATTATGCCTGTATTTGCAAATTGGGAGGGCACGGACACTAATGCTATGGTGCCGATGCTGCCTGTCCCCGCCAATTTCCTATTTTGCAGGGACATGCAGAGAATGTTGGGGCAGGGGCTGACATTTCTAAAAGGGCCTTTTGGTGGAAATATTGAAAATAGCAGACAGCGCGTCGCATCGAGGTCGGCAATTTTCGTTGCTTGATACCACACTGAACTAAGCATAATCAAGTGAATACTGGAAATGTGGCGTAACGGCATGGATTTCTACATAGAGAGAGCAATTCTTTCAACAAAAGATGCTGCATTCAAGTTCAGGAGAGTTTGGACAAGGCAATTATCTTGAATGCTGCCTTCAGGTATGGCATGGAAAGAGGGCATTTACATTTCTTTCACCATAGTAAAAAACTACATTCATGGTATGGAGAGGGCACTTTTTACAGACAGATAAAAGGGCAGGGGCTCAAGCAGGGGCTCAAGCCCCCTTTTGTCTATGTGTGCACGTGCCTGCTATTTTGTATTTACTACTTAAATTCTTTGAAAGTATACAATCTTACAGGTATGTTGTTCTTATGTTCAGGGACCTAAAGGTCTGACGTAGAGCAGAATACACACAGACATTTTCCCAAAGATGCCACGAATGCCAAGAAAGTGACGACACGGAACGCCAAGTCCATTCATCCGTGTCAAAAATCCATTGTCCAATTTCCTCCTGTCCGGTCCCCGGCATTTCCACTTTGTCTCCAACCATTGTCCAGGCACGGGTCAGAACCAAGAACAGAGCACTCACACTCAATCCACACAGACCACGGTCATTAATTCCTATCCATTTTAAACAATGCTTTCTATTCGTTGTGTCTTTTCTCGCTCAATGGCAATCACACTCACTTAGCTACACCCTGGCAGGTCAATTTGTCCTCCTTCCTAACAAGCACCTTCCTGGCCATGGAGTGAGCAGATTAGTCATCCTTAAAGTCTGTAGGTCATGCAGTGTAACCACTTTTAACCTGGCCTCCCTATTGTGTAGTCTCTTGAGACAGACTCGTTGACTGTCCTACAATTTTTCAAACGCTTCCACCTACCAGTCCGTGTAGCTTATTGGAAGCTCTGAACAAGAGTAGAAAATAAATGAGGTTCCCTATGGAGACACAAAGAGCCTCCTTTGTTCCCTATGGAGACACAAAGAGCCTCCTTTGTTCCCTATGGAGAAACAAAGAGCCTCCTATGGAGACACAAAGAGTCTCTGCAAATGATTGGCTTACTCTAGGAATGCGAGAAAAACTAAGAAGTAATCAATATAAAAAAAAAGTCATTTTGGGGGTGAACTGTCGCTTTAAGTCAGGGGTCTTCAACAGGGCGTCTGGGACCCCTAGGGGGTCCTCAGAGTTACTACAGGGGGTCCTCCAAATCTTCCAATCCTTTTTATATTAACAACTTGAACCCTAGTGGCCATATTCTGAGAACTGTAGCCAAAAATAGCAAATCTACAAGCTCATTGATTGATTGATTGATTGATTGAAGACTTTATTAGAAGTTTGCATAGGAAAAGGTACAGTTTCATGACGATACAGTTCACTGGTACAAGGTCAACTAAAAGGAGATTCTAGAAAGATACAGTTCACTGGTACAAGGTCAACTAAAAGGAGATTCTAGAAAAGACTAAGCTTATTTCCATAGGAAACCATTGAAGTATCTCATATAACATTGAATGACAGACGGATAGAACACAGTACTATACAGTAGATATAGTCAAAAAAGTTAATAAAAATAAAGTACAAAGTTTGTTATTGCCAGTTGCGAATGGCTGCCGCCTGTAAGTGGTTTTCACAACGCCTCGCAGCTTCTAGATCGGCTATTTTAGGCAAAGAGGTTTGGTGTAGAGGGGAGCAGACTAAGTACAGAGTAAAAGGTCAAGTTTAATAGGTAATGACGGCTCAAGTGGTTAAATATCTGAAAACAAAGACATCCAAAATACACTGATTGTGCTGTAAACAATTAAACTATATGGAATCTATGAACAGTTTGTGGGGGTCCCCGCTTCATCTCTCTCTCAACAAAGAGGTCCTTGGCCTGAAAACGTTGAAGACCCCTGCTTTAAGTGGTTAATTTTGGATACTGCTCACCTCCTCGCGTTGTTCTCCAGCTCTGCTTCAGCGCGGTGTGGAGACATTGGCCCTCCCACACTGCCTAGCTGTCTCCTCCGTGGCCCTGGCTTCTGTCCATTATAGCTGAATACCACAGCTCACACTGTGGAGAGAAGAACAGCACGCGTATAAATAATAGACTTTATCTGCCCACAGTGCAAGGAGGTGACGACCGAGCCGCGCAAAGAGCACAATGACTGACAGTCTTTATAATGGGAGAGATGAAAACAGAAATCCCACATCTTCCATTGGAGGAAATCGTATCGGTTCATTCTCTGTCTCCTTGAGAACCGAGCCAACGCACGGTGTAGGAACTGTGAGTACAAATTATCTTGGCATCTGCGCCGCGTAATAAAACTCCTCGTGAACAAAGACCCTTGTCCTTCACTGCCTCCGAGCAGCTTCGACTCTCATTCAAAGAACATAACAATAAAAAAAAAGAAATAACTTCTTGCGGAGGAGGATGTGATATCGGGCATCTGCAGTGTGCTCACTCACAATTCTGTGTTGTTGTCACAGTTTGTTGATATACAGCTATTGAAATGCATTTTATATGTCCAGCTCAGTGGCCTTGTGGTTCAGTTTCAGTTTATTTGTATTTGTAGTACAAAATCACCCTGAGGGGTCTAAAACAAAAATGATATCCCCCCCCCCTCTAGAGCCGTGGCGGGTTGCTGACCCCCGGACTAGGGCAAACCGTAGTGCAGGCAAAAAAGATGAGTTTTTAGCTTGGATTTAAAAATGTCTTGGGAGTCGGCGTCCCTGACAGCTTGAGGGAGAGCATTCCAGAGATACGGTGCACGGTGTGTGAATGCTCTGCCCCCGACGGTTACTTTATTGGATGTTGTGACTGTGAGCTTACCGGCATCCTGGGACCGTAGTGGTCTTCCTGGGATGTATGGTTGTATTAAGTCTGACATATAGGATGGGAGGATGGAGGATCCGTTTAGGGCTTTAAAGGTCAGGAGCAGGACCTTGAAGTCGGCTCTGGCCTGTATGTGAAGTGCTATGAGTGTTGGTGTGATATGATCATATTTCCTTTTCCTGGTTAGTACTTTGGCTGCAGCGTTTTGAACTAGCCTAAGGCCATTTGTTGCTGTTGATGGTAGTCCAGAGAAAAGTGGTTACAGTGTCGGCCCCGGTCGGGTCATACCAAAGACTATATTAGGACCAGGGCAGGAAATTCACGGCGGCCACGACGGCCATGGCCGTCGTTGCCCCTCTCTTTGGCCGTGTGCCCCTCGAAAAATGACATGCCCAAACGGCCACAGTGGCCGTGGTGCCCCGGTGCCCACAGCAGTCCATTAACTGCTTTTTACCGTTTTTTCCTCTGCGCGATTTTCCAGTCATTACGGTAACAGCAGTGCGTGGTTGGCTGAGCTCCTCACATGACCAGTAGTAGATTCCATTTACGCTCGTAGTAGCAGCATAGCAGCCGCCGCATAGTGAGCCGCCGGAGTCCCGCGACACAGTGTTTATACAACACAAAAGCATCACCGGGCCAAACGGGAGTTACATCTAACGCAGCCTGTTGAATAAATCCGAATGTGCGAACGAATGCTTTCAAACGGAGCTCTGCTGAGCTCAGGACAACAACCAAAATGCAGCACTAAGGGAACCAAAAGCTATTCTTTCCCCAAGAGGCTGAGCTGTCAGAAAGTACATTATTGTTGAGAAAGGATCACTCCGCGAACGTTTGTGTGCGTGTGTGCGTGCGTGCGTGCGTGCGTGCACAACACATGGCCAGTGGTGGAAAAAGTACTCAAATGTTTTACTTAAGTAAAAGTATCAATAGCCTACTGCAATGTAGAAATACTCCGGTTGCAAGTAAAAGTCCTAAATATACTTGAGTAAAAGTACAAAAGTATTGGTATCAAAATGTACTTAAAGTACCAAAAGTAAAAGTACAAAATGTTTGAAAATAGCAGATCTACAAGCTCACAACGCATAGTTATGCGACACATCTTGAGCTTGTAGATCTGCTATTTTTTCTATAAGCTTGGTTATTTTCAAATAGCCTAAATAGGGCTAAAGTGGTTCATACATGTTTAATAATATTATAATTGATATATGCAAAGTAACTGGTAACTAAAGGTTTCAAATAATTGTAGTGGAGTAAAAGTACAATATTTGGATCCGAGATGTAGTGGAGTAGAAGTAAGTGTTAGAAATACTCAAAATTACAATAAACAATTAAGTACAATACTTAAGTAAATGTACTTAGTTACTTTACACCACTGCACATGGCAAAACAGAAATAAACAGGTTCTTGATATTTATTTAATTGAAAGGTATTACATTAAACCTTAACGTTTAAGCTAAATTAACTATGACTGTGGCGTGGACTTAAAATCATTGTTTTAATGATGGCCTTCCTGCCCTGGCACTTGGCCTTTGTGCCCTCACAAATTTGACAACACCAAAGGCCAATTGGCCTTGCCCCTAAACTGACGAAATTCCAGGCCTGATTAGGACCCAAGAAAATAGGACCCAATGCCTCCCTGCTTGGCACTCAGCATCAAGGGTTGGATTGGGGGGGTGGGTTGATCACCATCACTGATTCCCCAGCTCGGCACAGCTGCAGCTCACTACTCCAAGAGATGGGTGATGGGTCAAACACATTGCAATTACAGTACATGTATCTGACAAATACATTAATTATAATCACTACAAAGACGCCTCAAGGTGACATGCTACCTCGCCATCTGGCCAGTGATGTATATCGGACCAGTTACCCATATATGGCAACCCCTGCATGATAGTCAACAATGTGATGTCAGAACATGCCCATATATGGGCATTCCCAGATGCCCATATTGCCCATGCGCTTAATATTGATGACATCGGGACTGGGATCTCCATATATGGGCATAAAACAGACAAGGACGTAATTAATTTGCAAGTGTGACTCGTGATGACATCAGCAATCTCCATATTATGGGCATAAAAGGGACATCAAGCCAGAGCGTGATGTCAGAGCTGAAAACCCATTCTGTTAAGAGTGGTTCCCCTGACATCACAGTGACATCAGAACATGATGTCAGAGCGACAAACCCATAGAACCACAGTGTCAGGCACGATGTACAGACAGACAGACAGACAGACAGATCAGACAGACAGAGATACACAGACAAGATGTTCCGGTTTTCATAGTAAACTTGCGACCTATGGTCGCAATTATGTCTGCCTGGTCTGTGTATGATGACTCCTATCTACGGCTTTCCAACGCCCCATAGTGCATTGCGCAGACGTTGTACCGAGCTTCCGGCGCCGTAGCCGAGTGTGATTTACAAGCTCACAACGGGCTGCATCTGCGACGCGACGTGAGCTTGTATGTCTACTGTTAAACCGGAAGTGTGGTCCAAATAATCTCCAGTAAACTCCCGCGGATAGAGGTGGATAGATCTAGGAATATTTTTGTTTCTCTTTGCCTGATGTGCCCTATGCTTTATGTCCTATATGTGCTGTACCACAAATTGCCTATTTTCTAAAACATGAGGGCTTTTATCTGGAATCCTCAGATGGACCCTCAGAAATGCCTGATTTTATGCCTAAGCTATAGCGGTATATAGAATGAAGCTTTTAAATTACAGTAAAAGCAGTCAGAACCTGCTCCGGTAATGTTCTGTTTGTCTTCTGGAGGTGGCACTTAGCTTCTATACAATTCTCTTTGTACACACACACACGCGCACGCACGCACGCACGCAATGTAGGGATATATGGTATAGAAATAAGGACACACTACCATCTGAATGTGTGATTTCATGAGACACTGAAAGGATAATCTTATCCTTTCTTCCAATGGAACAGTTCATCCCTCTGTGTAAGCTTCAATGTAATCTGCATTACTCTTAGCATTTGTCATGTGTTGTGTGTTTTTTACTTTATACATGTTCTGTATTTCATGATACTGAGCAGATATGTGACGCAGAGATAAATATTGAAAGAACCCACAGTGTACTAGAAAGGATTTGGATAATAATCATGTGTAGTGGTACGCGGAAGCGGGGATTGAACCCGGGACTCCCACTCGCCAGTCCAACGCACAACCAGTCGTGCTAATAGGGCTGAGCCCGATTAGCAGGGCTGTTGTCGCTGGTTCATGGCTGGTACTAGGGGGTGCTACACATGCACAGAAGGAAATATCATCATGTTGCTACCTGGCGGGTTTCTATAAAAGAAGCTCTGCATTCTTCAAGAACTTGGTTCTAAAAATATACAAGGTTTCTGAAAAATACCTAAAACATTTCCAATTAATAAGGACATTCATTTATCCTACTGTACTAGTAAGACGCCTCAGACGAAGTCGCGCTAATTCTTGGCTATTTGGCCAGTTTTGTATATCGGACCAGTTACCCATTATGCGGAGACCCGTGGTACCCATATGGAGATCCATGTACTGAGATATGATGTGAGAGCCCAAACATCCACATATGGGCATTCCCATATGAAGTCCTGTTAGATATGGGCTTAATTTGATGACATCAGGGAACTCCATATATGGGCATAAAAGGGATTCTGTTAGTGTGACATCACAGTGAAGACAGCCCAGAGTGTGATGTCAGAGCGGCAAACCCATTCTGTTAAGAGTCCCATGACATCACAGAGATACGGACCAGCTGTTCACATACTAAACTGTGACCTACTTTCACAACAAAGATTGACTGAAACATTATGTTAAAGTTCTGTGTTGGCCTTGTTTTACTGTACAGTATCAATGTACAGGGGTCATCCCCATGTTGGCTTGCGGTGGACATTTTGTAAAAATTCAATTTTTGCCACGGACATACAGAATAATATAATCAGAGACACATAAAGAATCTCTCTGAATGAGCACAACAGATCTGTAACTCTGAGAGTGTACAAATGGAATTGATTCCATTTTGTACACTCACAGAGTTATGGGGTTCTTGAGAATACAGATCTACAAGCTCACAACGTGTTGCACCGCGTTGTGAGCGGAACATTTTGTCAAATGTTCCGCCCCAGGATAATGGACTTTGATTATCGCAATAATATCGTAAATCGCGATTTCTTTTGTCACAATAATCATGATATGAAATGTTCATATCGTCCTATCCCTCATTGTACTAGTGGACTCTTAATGTGCCACACATAGTGTCATAGTAAATCAGTCACCGGTTCATATTCGGAAGACAACCTGGAAACGTGACGTTCAGTAATTGGGTATTATGATCAAGATAAGACAATTATAAAACAAAACTTTGCCATGGACAAGGCCCATTTGTCTGTAGGGGTGGGCGATATGAAAAAATACAATATCACAATATTTTCCCAAGCTCAGCTGTATCACGATATACCATTTTTTCACGTTGGTTTTTATGGTTATTTTTCAAGTTACTTGACAAAAACTAGACTCTCTGGGTTCCTTTTTGGGAGGTCTAAATTGAACTTTACAAGCATGTAACTCTGACAGTATACAAATGAAACCAAATGGACCCTTACATCATTTCATTTGTATACTGTCAGAGTTAAGTGGAGACCTTGACATTTTAAAGTTTGAGAACTACTGATTTAGACCAAAATGCAGGTTTAAATTGAATTCTGCAATGAATCTCTGTATTAACGATTAAACAGGATTTTTTTACAAGGCTCCCTCATTGTATCACAATATATACGAGACCTCTGAAAAGGCATATCGTGGAGACATTGTATCGTCTCAACGATAGTTATCACCATATCGCCCACCCCTATTTGTCCTTGTATGGACACATTGATGACCCCTGATCATTTACGTTACTCAGTTACATACCATTGCACCAGATAACATAGATCCAACATTTATATTATATTGACGCAGTGCACGTAATAAACATCTTCCACAACTCATCAGCATTCAAATCAAGGCAAACACAATTTCCACGGTAAATGAGAAAGTAAATGTCACTTACGAGATGAGCATTAATCTCATGTCATTGCATTTTAATGACACCCTTACTCAGAGGAAAATTAAGGCCCTCCCCGGAGGCTGGCCTAATCACTTAACAGCACTGTGACAAAATCACCTTTCAGCTTTACAACAGCACCTGGATTTCACACACACACACACACACGCGCACAGGCACACGCACGCACGCACGCACGCACGCACGCACACACACACACAGGGGTGTCGCACCAAATTCTGGGCCCCGGGTAGCTCTGGTCCATAGCGTTAGTGGAGTTCTCCCTAACGCTATGTTCCTCTACCTTCCGAATCCTTGGCAAATCCTGAAAGACTCGTCGTCTGGTCCGAAAATAACAAAAACTGTTTCGCCCCTCACCAAACAGTGGACAGTTGAAAGCTTACTCTACTTAGTGGACGCGGTCTGAGCCCCCCACCACACGATTAAAATACATTTCTAGGGCTAAATGAAAAATATTCTACCGGATGGAGACACTCTTCCTGGTTGAAGACTGTTTTTACGAAACAGCGCTTCCAACGTCACAGAGTTGAATAACACCCAATGAGACTAATGCTCTGTGTAATTCAGTTCTCTGATGGTGACGACAATTAGTGAAAAACTAGAAGAAATGGAGTCTCCATCCGGTAGAATATTTTTCATTTTGCCCTAGAAATGTATTTTAATCGTGTGGTGGGGGGCTCAGACCGCGTCCACTAAGTAGAGTAAGCTTTCAACGGTCCACTGATACCTTTGGTTTGGTGAGGGGCGAAACAGTTTTTGTTATTTACTTACAGACGACGGGTCTTTACGGATTTGCCAAGGATTTGGGATGTAGAGGAATAGCATTAGGGAGAACTCCACTAACGATATGGGCCAGAGCTAGGCCCTGGGTACAAGAATTCACTGTGGGCCCCCCATGAACGCATTATTACGCATTATTTTGTGCTTTAACTATTGAAAAATAGCAGATAAAGCGCGGCACCAAGTGCCGCACTGCGAGCTTGTAGATCTGCTATTTTTGAAAAATCGTGAAAATGTGTGTCTGATATTTCAAAATCATTGTGTTTCTATGCCTCGCGTTTCTATATGTCAGTGGTGCTCAAACCTTTTCATGTGAAGGACCCCCAAAATGATATATATTTGGCCTTGGACCCCCATCTCAAACTATTTGGTTCCAGGGACCCCCCAGAAGCAAAATGTTAGTTACAAATTCTTGCTTAAAAAAATACATATATTCAAAGATTTGCGCACATTTTCACAACTTTAAAAAAAATAGCAGATCTACAAGCTCGCAGCGCGGCACTTGTTGCCGCGCTGTGAGCTTGCATATCTGCTATTTTTCAATAGCTAAAGTATAACATAATTCCAGGCCCTAGTAACTCAGTCCCACTCCCCCTGTGACGCCCCTGCACACGCACACGCACACGCACACACACACACACACACACACACACACACACACACACACACACACACACACACACACACACACACACACAAACCTGTGATTTGGCCTTAATCAGGAGTAAATTCTTCTTGATTACAATGTACTATGTAATCACACCCTCCTGTTTACTCATTTACCTCCGTAATTAAAGACCTGGCAAAGTTGTGACATCTCTGTTATCTGTATTAAGAACTCTCAACAGTATTTATTGACCCCCCCTGATGATTCTCATTCCAGGCAGCAGCTTTATATTCTGATAGTAATGATCGCTAAAGTAATTGTTTGGCTGAATAGTTTGTTCAGTAACAGGGATCTCCTTAGCTCTCCAGCTCTTTAGTAAACAGAAACTGCTCTCTTTTTTCTCCCTCTCCGTCTCCCTCCCTACTTCTCTCTCTCTATGCTTTAATAGCCGGCGACTTAGGGTCGATCCATACCGTTATAAGGAGCCTAACAAAGTTCGGTTCGGCACTAGGCGAACCCAAATATGGTTCGCATCTCCCGGTTCGGGGGGGCGTCAACCGACTAAATTCGGCTCTACGGTGCTGACGAAATGTTGTGACCTCCCGACTTAATTTCGGTACTCAGCGGTGTCTTCTAATTCATTCAGCCCGGCTTCAAGTGCATATTCTCGGCTGTAAATCCAAGGAAACAGCGGTCGTTTGGGAGGGAGACACACCGACTTCCAAATGCTTGTGTGGCCGTGTGTTGGGCATCGCAGAGCGGATACATACAGCTGCCTCTCGCTCTGGAGACGAGTGGTGGACTGGGAGGCGCGCGCGACACACACACAGACACACACACACACACACACACACACACACACACACACACACACACACACACACGCAGCTTTGGTGCATGTCTTGCTAGTGCTACTCGCCGACCGTTTTAAAGAGAAAAGAAAAGCATAGACACAACTTTGCTAATGTTCCGTGTTGTCCACGACGAGTTGTGACTGCGTGATGATATGCATGCAGCAAGAGAGGCGGCCGCGGCACGTCTATAATGTGAGCTTGTAGATTAAATGTTTTCGACGTTTGTGAGAGTGAGTGAGAGAGAGAAAGAGACCTATGGAAGAGACCCTGTGTCCCCGTCACTGGTGCTGCTGCCTGCTGGAGCTGCCTGCTACTCACTGGACTTCAAGTCATTCAACGTGCAGCGCCAGGGCAAGTCCAATATGTATCCGCCCTGCAATGCTCATTCATCGGCCACAAACGTTGTCATGCTACGGACCTCCAATATTTAAGCGACTTCGGCACTATAGCCGTTAAGAAAGTATGGATGAACTCCCCCCGAACCTAAATAATTTCGGGTCGGGGAGCACTCCCGAACCGAAATTAGTTAGGGTCCTTATAACGGTATGAAACGACCCTTATGGAGGAATTCAGATCAATCAGTAATCAATGAGAAAATGAGGAGACAAGACAATGTATTTGGTGGTGGTGGTCAAGTTTATGTAAACATGACAGATCATGGACAGAAGTACAGTTTAAGACTGGTCAGTGGTAAAGTAGTTCTGCTAAGAGGAATGGTCAGACACTAGTTATACTGTGTGGCTCCAAGGCCTCTGGGACGAGCTGTACCATAACAAGATAGGCTTTACTAGAACAATAGTTACTGAGGCCTACCGAAGGCCTCGCGACTCCTAGTCCTAACTATAGTATCATCATAAAGACCTAGATATTAATATAATCAATGAACACATGATCTACTCTAATAACATCATCAATCATGATAATATATAATCTACTACAGACTCTGGGCGACGTCGTCCAAAAGATAAAATGTTTTCAAGGCAAAGTTTTCCACTTCCACCTCATCGCCTGATATCGCCAGTTGTTGCCGGGTCCCATTGACAAACAATGCACTTCTGGAAAATACAGCCAACCGTCGCCCACTGCTGCCCGCCGTTAAAACGCACCTTCTCTCTCTCTCTCTGTCTCTCTCTCTCTGTCTCTCTCACGATCACGACGAGGCGAACAACCTCCTTGCCAAAGACTCCTGGAACCCACGTCCCCTCCCTGCTCCAATCCATTATCTCAATAAAATCCTTAAAGGCCCAGTGAAATGAAATATACGTTTTTCACACTTTTAGAGCTTATCCGTGGTAATCATATGGGCATTCCTAACACTAGATGCCAAAAATGTTTCAAATAAACCATTTTTGTGTATTTTTATATCAAAGGTCCCTAAATAGGCCATTCTTGATTACTTCCTGTGAACAGAAACGTGCTGTGTGATGACCTTTTGAATATAAATGAATCTTTGATTACATTCACCTGTTTTATTCCCATTGCTGGCATTCCTCCAAACACAGCTGTTTTTAATTATAGAGCTACTCCGTTTTGAATCTCATTCAAGATCACGTCCAGACTATGTATTACTCACTGTAAACCTAATGAGCACGATAAAATATGTATCTGTAAACATTATATGTTAGAATAATAAGCAACTTGGTAACACACATTCTCTACAAGAGGCAGCCTGTCGTGTCTCTTTGCCTTGAGAGCTACAAACAAAACATTAAGCATCACATGACTCAGATTTTACGTCCCATCGCCTGAAGGGCTGGTCCCTTCTGATTGGTTCAGAAACACACAGACTTCCTTTTCAGACTGAAACTTCAAAATAAAATACCCAAAATAGCCATTTCACTGGACTTTCCATCATGGTGTGTTTATTCGATTAGTGAATGTTCTCTATGCAAGCCGGGAAGGTTGTCCAACTTACAGAACATGACAAATGTGTACTGTATGTGTGCGAGCAGCCGAGCACACACACGTTTTAAAATGTCTCTGTCAGGAGACAATTTGCAACAGGCAAAGAAGGTTAGATCAAATGAATATTTTAACCCATGTGGCTACAGTTGGAGGTGGTGTGGGTGAAATAATAATAATGGGGAAACTTTCAAAGTGCTGACAGATCTAAAGAAGGAGAAATAAAAAAGCACCAGATGAGTGGAAAAAGCAGCAAAGAAAAGCACGACTTTTTAGCTCAGGTTCAAATGTTTTATTTTGCTACTCCAGGCTGCTGCTGGCGTGGTGAGGCCTATAGTGCATTAAATCAGAGCGTCTTTGATGAAGGCACCATGTCTGTTAACGACAGCATGGGTCTTTCTGCTGCTGGTGCTGGACTAACCCATGCAGGGGCGTCACAAGGGGGGGAAAAGTGGGACTGAGTTACTAGGGCCCCAAGGTGGAGGGGCCTGGAATTATTTTATACTTTAGCTATTGAAAAATAGCAGATATACATATTGTAGATCTGCTATTTTCGAAAAGTCGTGAAAATGTGTGCAAGTCTTTGAATAATGTCTTTTTGAAGCAAACATTTGTAACTCAAATTTCACTTCTGGGGGGTCCCTTGAACTGAATATTTTGAGATGGGGGGGGGGGGGGGGGGGGTCCGTGGCCAAATACATATCATTTTGGGGGTCCTTCACATGAAAAAGTTTGAGCACCACTGACATTAGAAGTTTTTCAAATAACCTTAGAGGGATTTGAAATATTCAAACACACATTTTCAAGATTTTTCAAAAATAGCAGATCTACAAGCTCGCAGCGCGGCACTCGGTGCCGCGCCGTGCGCTTGTATATCTGCTATTTTTTCAATAGTCTGAATGGGTTAAACCCCCTCCTCCCCCTATGAAGAACATTAATGGGGGGCCCGCAGTGAATCCTTGTACCCAGGGCCCAGGATTTGGTGCGACACCCCTGACCCCATGACTGCATAATTGCTCTCTCTAGCTTCCATATTTCCATCCTCCAGTCTCTACCTCTCTCCATGCCTCTGATCATAAGGCTAGCCACGCAGCCCTCTGTGCATGCATGGTGCACTGTCTGCACGTTGTGTGTTGTATTTATTACTCCATGTCGGCTTTGATGCTGGGAAATGTAATGCTTCTGTGCAGATGTAGTCCAATATAATAATATCCTAGGCTAGTCCTCTGCTCTGCTTTGATTAGAGTTTCGGGCAAAAATCGTGCACTTTACGATAGAAGCATGACATTTGGCACACAGTTAGAACATGCCATATGGATAGGGTGGCCACCAGCAGGACCTCAGAAAGGAGGACACTTTTCCGGGGCGCGCTGTATGGGACCCCCAAATTGATATGTCGCGGACCCCCTTCTCAAAATATTTTGTGCCAGCCAGGGACCCACATATTATTCCAAATTTGTACACTTTTTGATAAAAAAAAAAAGAAAAAAATCAAGTTTACGAATATTGTGTAAAATAGGTTTAAAGTGGTTTAAACTAAGACTGGGTATAGCCTACATCCTTTATTTATGCACCCAAAGACCCTTCATGAATTATTTTATTTTATGATGGGCCTAAACTGTATCTAGATAGATAGATAGATAGATAGATAGATAGATAGATAGATAGATAGATACCTTTTTGCAATTATTCTTGAGTTAAGTCCCATTTGAAATCTATTCCACATGACTGGCATCAGAAATAATAAAACAGAGAGAGGGGAAGAGAAGGGGAGACCTGTGGACATATGGGTACTAGATAGCTCAGCTGCACTTATTTTGTTACTAGAGACTAGAGGAAAACCTATAGCTGTAGAACATTAAGTTATTGCCTGTCAGTCAACGCATGCATCTACCTTTCCTTGGCTTTGCTGACATCAAGCCGTTACACACAGTGCTGCAAAGTGCATGATACTTGTGAATTCTGCGCTTCTTTTTTAACTAATTTACCTTGCTCCATGTTGGCTAAATGACGTTTTGTTTCGGCATCTTTTGGGCAAATATGAGCTGCAGTTCATCTTCTACGTAAGCAATTTACCCCGAGTGAGAGGACATTATGCTCTCATAATGTCCTGAGTGCGGGTGTTATCGGACGAGGCGCAGCCGAGTCCGATAACACCCGCACTCAGGACATTATGAGAGCATAATGTCCGACCCCGAGTGGTAAATAGCTTTTCTACCACTTTTTCCCGTATACATGAAAGAAAACACATAGTTGTAACTTGCAAGGATCTTAAGTTACAATCATTATTGCCTATAAAACTTCCGCAACGACAGCAAATAGTTCCACAAACAACATCTTCTACTCACCACCAGATGACGCCAACTCCATGCAGAGAAAGATGTCTAGCATACAGCTAAGCTAACGTCAGTTAGAAGGACCGTTCCGGCCGTAAATAGAGGCTGTTCGCTTCCAGAAAGGCATAGGTTCAGAGAAAAGGGGCTTTAAAGTTGGCGGATTGCATTGGATCCAAATAAATCGGCGACGATAGTACGCACGTTAGTAAACATAGGACCGCTGCGACCTTCATTTGTTGGTTGGGGGAAAGTCCCCGGATGTACACTGAGGCGCATTGATCTCGGACACACAACTTTGCGGCAGTGGTCCTCTCATAACCTCCGGAATTTAGCCAATCAGAATCCAGTATTTGAACACGTGACTCGAAAAAGTGGTAGAAAACTACTTAACCTCGCCTCACCAGGCTTTCTAACAACTTCTCGCCGTCGGTTTTATCCACAAGCGTGGGAGGAGCGACTGGACCGTTCGGTGTGAGTAGTGCAACTTGTGCTTGCTGTGTGTAAACGAAATACACACACATAGCACGCGACAAGCTGCGGTGCGGTGTCGCGCTGTGAGCTTGTATATCTGCTGCTTAACGGGAGATTTGCGGAGATATGTAAATGTAACCATTAAGCAAACACATGCACTGTCTGTAGCCTAAATCCCTCTGAAAGCCAGACAATTAGGTGTCTGGCCAGAGGCTGTGCTGGGCGGAGGACAGCACGGTCAAAAACCGGACTGTCCGGCGTAAATCCGGACGAATGGCCACTCATTCATTAAAAATACATATTATTTTTTTCCGGTGACTCATACTACCCTCCTAATAGGTGAGCAGGCTGTGTTTTTTCAATAGCTTTTTTCATTTATTTTTAAATATCTAAATATTGTAATTAAGCAAATTAAAAACTGTTCAGGGTGTTCATAAAAGCCTGATTAGACGATAAAATTACCAAAAGTTTTTTTTTTGAAAGTGAAATATCCCTTTAAGTAGCATGTGAGGGGTCAAACTAGGCGGTTTTCCGAAAAACTGAAAACTAAAAATAGTTTGGCATATCAACTTTTGTCCTATCTATCTATATTATGGGACCAAAAGCATAAAAAAAATCCAATTCACCTAATGATTTGTCAGTTGCTTGCCCCTCCAGTTATGCTATACTCGTTACCTGCTGTACCCATTGCCAGAGTTCCCATTGTACCCGTCTGCCTGTGTCCCGTGTATACCGTACCTATAGATACAGTAGAGATCACTGATGTCAATACTATGAGAATCATAGTACTACTGACCAGTTGGACCATGCATGCTGATATTCTTTGCATTCTTCAGTATATGTGGGTTTCACTCCACGGAAGCTGCACTCCTTGCAGTCATAGAAGCACTACATGCTGCCCAGGCTGCCTCCCACTCTGCAGTCCTGATTTTTCTGACACAGTGAACCACAGAGACCTACAGTACCAGGTCTCTTGGTAAAAGGATTGCAAGACTGTGCTTCTCTTCTTCCCAGCCAAGTCTTGGCCCACGCAGAATCTAACTATTTCCATAGACAACGCCCTGGCTGGTGACTTCGGTTCCAACTGCCAAGAACCTTGGTGTTGTCCTACAGTCAGCTGTCATTCAAGACACACATTGCCACGGTCACTCGATCCTGTAGGTTCACACTCTACACCATTCGAATGATCAGATCCTTCCTCAACCAGGAGTCAGCCCAGCTCCTAAATCCAGGCATCAATCATCAAAACTGTAAATCTCTCCTTACTTGCCTCCCGGCATGTGCACTTAAGCCTCTCCGAATGATGTATAGTTTCAATGTACAGATTATAGATTTTTTGGCTATTCTACTGTTAGAATCATCAATGATGATAGGATCTTGGTTTACCTATTATATATATCCTGGATTACTATTGCTATGCATTTGATGTATTACCTTGCGCTGTCCTTGCTTATTGTATAGCTCTGGATGCCTAAGGTGTAATTGTGGGGGGCACACAGACAGACACTGCACGCACACAGTGATTTTGTGCATTTAAATACAGTAGGTTATAACAATACTTGTCTTAGACATGTGAATGCCATTGTGTATAATATACTGTATATGAAATAATTGAGTTTTGATTTTTAACCTGTTAACAATCCTGTATAATTTGCAAAAAACGCCTATACACAGCGTACCCAAAGTAAATTGATTGTAGTTTTAAAATCATTTGGAGTAATGCATTGGGCATGGTCTCATTTTGAAGGAAACATTTTGAAGTTTTACCCAGAAATAAATAATCACTCTGTGTGCAACTGACATTGAGTAATGCAAGTTTTAACTTACTGGAATAGCAGGTTTTTAATCCTCGCCTAAATATTTTCAGTAAATAGATGCCTGCATAACACTGTTATTATCATATAGGAGCTGAAAAACACAATGTGGACACATTTTGAAGCCTTACCTAGCCCAATTTCAAAGGACATGATAAAACAACAGAATATGAATATTTTACACATGTTTTACTAAGTGTATGTTTATGCGTTTTCATTTGGAGACATTTGCATTATCATATAAAAAGGTCAAAAAAAGGGCTAATAGACTGGATTTTTTTTATTTTATTATTTTATTATTTTAATTTATTTATTATTATTATTATTTAATGTATTTATTTTACTGACAGCCCTAACACTCTTGGTCTGACATTCGGCGCTGCTGCTGCGTATTTACGCACGGCCAGTAGTGCTGTTACGCAGGGTTTTTTGGGTATTGTAGTTCACTTCAGCCAAAATAAAGTAGACACATTTTGTGGAGAATTTCATTGGCTATAAGAAGTGCCAGTCATCAGAACAACCTGCTGCCATTGGCTGAATATATGAGCCAGGAAACGGAGTCATGGACCTCCTCTGAGAACATACTATTGGTTGCTATTGGGCGACTGGGAGACGACTGAGACAGGACTAGAAGCTCCAATTGGGTGAAATGAAGTGTCAATCATTGTGTGGAGCTTGGAGGCTATTTTAATAGTATTCAGTTGTAAAACTGAAAACCTGAACTGGAGTTAGAAGCAAAAACACGTGAAAGATTGTCATACTATGACATCACGCTTGTATCCATGACTATAGTTGTACAGAGGTTTCTTGGCAGAAAATGTGGTTTGGACTTTGTACAAACAATGGATTTTATCATGTTTACCCTTCCTCTACACAAGAACATCATTGTTGTGGAAATATATGATGTTGTTGGAGTACAATCCAACTCTAAACGTGAGTAGCAGCAGATTTATGAATATTTGTTTGTTTGTTTATGTCGGACTTCTGCGTTGTTAGCGGCGTGAGTTTCGGCGCTATAATCAAATGGTTTGCGGATTCGGAATCACAAGAATCTTAGCTTTAAAATGGTATACAGCTGGGCAATGCAAGTAACACAGAGGCTTGTCTAAACGTGATTGTTTGTCAACAAACGGCCGGCGGGCCCGCCGGCGGGCCCACACTCAAAGATCTGTAAATATCTGTGATGTGGTGAACAAGGCACCAGTCTGACTACTTGGCTCCAGATGCATTTAATACATTAAAGAGAGACCTTAGAAAATGTACTTCATGCATTTTAGTCTGAATATAGGGAATGCAAATCCTCTGGGCCTCATTAATGGGTCTAAACTACTGTATATTGTCCTCGGAAATATTGAATAAATGTTACTTTGCGTTGGCCATGTTGAACAGAGTAAACAAAACAACAATCTGGTCAGATGGATTCAGTTTTCCTGCCAAGAATAACACTGACCTTTGGGACTACAGGCAACACGTTTACAACTCAGACACTATACTTTTTCCAGGGTCAGAAAACAATCCATTGACACCGGCTCAGAGGTATGCTAATATGTCCTCTAACGTTACCTAGCAACGTACCGTTGGCTGGGGTTAACTTTAAAAAGCCAACATAATGCTGGTATTTTGCTGTATGCCATAGTGCTTCTTGACTTAAAGTAGTAGTTCACCCTCACATTTTCTTTCAAGTTCCATGGTGTGAGTATATAGAAAAAAAATATTTGGGGGTGAACTACTCCTTTAATAATTAGTGGTTCTTGCAACTTAAAAGTGTCTGATTCGTACAGCTGCCCTTAAAGCCTTCATTACTTTTCACCTATGACACTCTGTATGTGCTGTGTGTGTTTGCATGTACTTTTATCTAGACAAAAGATCATTTTACTTCAACTTGATACTTTTGAACATAACTGTGCATTCCTCTCGCATGTGATTTTTAGAAGGTCCTGGGTTCGATTCCCGCCGGGGGATGCTGTGGGCGTTGTGGGCGTGTTCTTTCCTCCGTGTCAGACTCCCCAGCGCCCACACCCTAGGTGGGGTTGGCGAAAGGGCCTTTCTGTGTGGAGTTTGCATGTTCTCCCTGTGTCTCCTAGGGTAGATACCCTCACAAAAACATGCAGTAATCCTGGTCTCTATAATGTCTCCCCCCTGGCCAGCCGGAGCGCCTGATGGAGGGGAAGGAACTGGTTGGAATAACGTGTTCCTTCCACGCGCTATACGTCCAAACCGGGGAAATCACCCCTGTCAGGTGAAAAGAAGCAACTTGAACTCCTCATGCATAGAAGGAAGCATGAGGTCAGTCCGTTGTCTCCCCAGGCGCAGCAGAGGGAGAGCAGAGCCCAGGATTACATAGGCAATTGGCACTGGGTGAAAATGGGTTACAAAATCGTGGAATAAAAATTATAAGGAGTTATTTCTACTAATATTTACTTTACAATGTTTTCAGCAAGCCCACACGGTTCTGAACGGTTCAGAGTATTTTGTTCTAGCTGTAAACATTAAAACAACTGTATAATGCATTTTAATTACTGCTATATAATGCCATATATGGGCACACATACCGAACAACCATACCCCAGACGGGCACTGTATGAATGTATTGTGAATTGGATTTGGTTGTGTTGTGTCTGGCCTCGTCCCCAACCTCAGCCCACTGCTCTGTAAACCTGCAATGTTTTGTTCTCTGTTTTGTTTTGTCTGTTGGGCAGCTCAAAAGGAGAAACAAAAGAACAAGAAAATAGTAGTGCATTGGGAATTGAATGTTCAACACTTGAGCTGTTAGAATGTCTGCACTGTGAATAAATACAACAAATGGGCTGCGTCGTGTGAAGAGAATAATCATTCTGTCTTTCTGTTTTGATGAGTTAACTGTCTCAATTAAGTTACGAGTAGAGCCGACATATTGTCACAATATCTTTGAAATGGAAAACATTAAGGAGAAGCCATCATGCCCACAGGTCCAACAGGCATTTTTATTTTTCATTTCAGTTTGTTTGTTTTGTCATACCTGTCATTGCTGTGGCGTACGTTGTCTACCTTTCATCACACACAGTGCCATGGTTCCTATAACCTGCTCATCGACCCAGGCAGAAGCACGTTTCTGGGAACAGTGTCACCACCACACGCCTGTCCTGCACACACAGGGGCGTCGCACCAAATTCTGGGCCCTGGGTACAAGGATTCACTGCATGGGGGCCCCCCATGAATGTTCTTCATAGGGGGAGGAGGGTTGAACCCATTCAGACTGGGAACGCATTATTTTGTGCATTAGCTATTGAAAATTTGCAGATATACAAGCTTGTAGATCTGCTATTTTTGAAGAATTGTGACAATTTGTTCAAGTCTTTGATTTCAAATATTTCGAAGGTTTTTTGAAAAACCTATGTTCTATGTCAGTGGCGCTCAAACTTTTTCACGTGAAGGACCCCCAAAATGATATGTATTTGACCACGGACCCTCATCTCAAAATATTTAGTTCCAGCGACCCCCCCCCCCCCCCCCCAGAAGCAAAATTAGAGTTACAAAAGTTCGCTTAAAAAAATACACATATTCAAAGATTTGCACACATTTGCACGACTTTTCAAAAATAGCAGATCTACAAGCTCACAGCGCAGCACTCGGTGCCGCGCTGTGAGCTTTTATATCTGCTATTTTTCGATAGCTAAAGTATAAAATAATGAAGGCCCCTCCACCTCCTTGGGCCCTAGTAACTCAGTCCCACTTCCCTCCCTGGTGACGCCCCTGTGCACACAAACTGCCTACCCTGCCACCCTGCAGCTACTGTACCATCACCATCACAACAACATGCTCTCTGTGTGCAAATGAACACAAACATGATGTTCAGACAGGCATGTTGATTAAACTTCATTAATTAATTCAATCTTTTAATTAATTTGATCTTTTTTGGACACGTTTCGGCTAAAATGACACGACCAAAATAGGGACACCAGGATGAAAGTGGTTAAAGGAGTAGTTCACCCCCACAATGACTTTTTTTCCTAATGATTACTCACGCCACGGTGACTTGAGTTCAATAATATGTTTTTGTATTTGTCGCATTACTAAGACAAAAATCTGATTATAGTATATGTACCCCCATTGATTCCGGATGGGGACCCGAATGCACTATCAATGAGGATACATTTATTGTAATCACTTTTTTGTCTTAGGATTGTGACAAAATAATAATAATAATAATAATAATAATAATAATAATATATATATATATATATATATATATATATATACAATTGAACTCAAGTCTCCATGGAGTGAGTAATCAATAGAAAAAAGGTCATTTTGGGGGTGAACTACTCCTTTAAGGTGCTGAAATGACAATTATTCTCATGGGTCCTGCATTCATGGCTCGCTGGTTCCTTTGCAGGTGACTCGTTAGAATAAGATGGGGAAACTGAAGAACGCAGGTGTGTGACCCAGCTACTGACTGCTGAGTCTGGCTGCTGCACTAACCTCTCTCTCTCTCTCTCTCTCTTTCTCTCTCTCTCTCTCTCTCCAACACACTCTCTCTCTCTCTCTCTCTCTCTCTCTCTCTCTCTCTCTCTCTCTCTCTCTCTCTCTCTCTCGCTTGTTTAAAAGGTCAAGAGAGATTGCTGCTATATTTTATAGCCATTTTGGCTGATTGGTGACTCTTTTATTGTGATTTTATTATAATTTTTGAGCGGTGGTAAACCGCTCCATAGAGTGGCTGTGCGTGTGTCTGACTCTGTAGCCACTTTTCCTCAGAGGAACGCTGAGCGTTTTGCCATAGCAATGTGTGTGTGTGTGTAGCCTGTATTACATCACCAATTACATCCTAGACCTATATCCTAGTCTTTTTCCTCAGCGTTTTGCCATAGCAATGTGTGTGTGTGTAGCCTGTATTACATCACCAATTACCAATTGAAGACGTTATGCAAGCACAACCACCGCTCACTTCACATTGGGTGTGATTTTTTTTATTTGCTGGTGGGGGTGCAAAAGTAATATGTAATATAATATAATATGTGATATATTACCCTTGAATCCAAGTAATAAGTAATATAGGCCTAATATTCTAACTTTTTTAAGGAGGCACAGATGTGTGCAAGGACCTATTATTATTACACACTCCATAATACAGGGGTTTTCAACAGGGGGTCCGGACCCCTAGGGGGTCCTCAGAGTTACTACAGGGGGGCCGCCAAATCTTTGTGTGATAGGATCATGAACCCTAGCATCCCTATTCTGAGTGGAACATTAGCCAAAAATAGCAGATCTACAAGCTTACAGCGCCTCACTGTAGATCTGCTATTTTTGGCAAAGAGGTCTGTAGAGGGAAAAGAAGAGCAGACTAAGTATTTGACGTTCAAGTGGTTAAATGTATGAACAGTGTTGTCAAACAAGTCTAAGCTGTCTATGAAATCTGGACGTTTTTAACACAATTTTATCTAATATGTAGTGGGGGTCCCTGCTTCATCTCTCTCTCTCAGCGAAGGGGTCCCTGGCCTGAAAAGATTGAAGACCCCAGGCATAATCTGTTTATAGTTGTGTGTGTTAATTTGGTTCAATATTTAATTGATTGTTTTGTTTGAGTTAAAAGTATTAGACCTCTGTGTCTCCCATTTAGAGAGCCAGGTCATGATTTTTTTCTTTTTTTTATGACTAATGAAGTTTTGAAGGGCTATCGTGAAACAAATGTTCTTTTATAATGGCTTAATGGAAAATCTGGTCCATAAATGGATCACTTTACCATATGTTAATCCTGAGACAAAGATCTAAAGGGCTGTTGCACTATTGTTCACCAATGTAATTGTTATAGTTGTGGTATGAATCCTGCAATCCACTCGAAGATTTATTTACTATATTTTGCAAAAGGAGCGAGTGCATTCTCCGGCAGCAGCATGTTGTATAGTTTAAGTTATAGTAGGGCTACTCAGTGTGAATGACCCTTTAATCTTTATAATTTAGTTTTTGTTTTCCCCTCTACCTCTACTACTGTATTCATGGGTTGCATTTGTAGTCCTATACGTCCATGTTGAAGACCAACACAGGTGTTTCAATGTGTCTGATTGGCATATGTTCTACACCAATCAGAACACCTGTGTAGGTCCTCAACATGGACGGTGTAGGACTACAAATGCAACCCATGAATAATTATGTAAGTAATTTAGCAGACATTCTTAACCAGAGCGAATTAGAAGTTGCGCTCGATACAAGCAAAAGCAGAGTAAGAAAAAGCAGAACAAGGTGACGAGTCACATGCAGAGAGAACAATTTAGAGCCTTACAGGAACTTGGATAGCATGTTCCACACAATATTCAGATGGATATTTCTGTGTGAAATCGATGGAGCACAGAAAGGGCAGGACAGTGGTATAGATTTTGTTGCATGTTTGTTATGGCATGGCCATCAATCCCTATGGGGTATCTGGGATAGATCAATCCCTGTTATCTGGGATAATAATAAGGAACAAACTAGGGACACAGCTAGTGTGGTAATACGGTTTTATACAGGTTTTAGCCTAAACAAGCACTCGGATATTTAAATTTCATGTTCTGTCTGTCTCTAATTCCAAGCCATTTTCAGATCAGATGCAATACCAAAATGCCCTTTGTTGGCAACGGGGTGCTGTCTTTGGGATAAAATTGGAACGATACAGAGAAGATTAGCATGGCAATATGATGAGAACCATGTAGAATCAACAGGGTGCTGCATATATACTTGACTGTCTATGGGCTAAAATTGAAACGATATAGATAAGATTAGCATGGTAACACCATGAAAACCATAGAGAGTCAATCCAATTCAAGACAATGTTACCACTTTACCTCATGGTTCCAACTCATATACCGGTAGCGTCAATAGAATAGCCTAGAGTTCTCAACGGACCTGAAAATTAAGGCCCGGCCCTAACCGGGCAGGCCCGAGGCCCTACCCGGCCCTACTAGTTAGGATACATTTTAGGCCCTACCCAGCCCGAAAACTGTCGGGTCGGGTTGGGTATGGTCGGGTCTATCATATAGTAATAGTAATAAAATAATAAAAACAAATATTTTTCATTGAGCCCGAGGCCCTACCCGGTCCGACTAATTAGCATACATTTTAGGCCCTACCCTACCCTAAATGTCGGTCGGGTTCGGGTATGGTCGGGTTCGGGCAGAATTTGAGAACTCTAGAATAGCCTCCCAAAAAGTACCACACCCTTCTCGAGGGGGCCCAATAGGAAATGAGCCCCTTTGTGACATAAAGCAGGGCTTGTGACATAAACAAGGGCTCGATTTCAAAAGAGTACCGTTCAGACCCGCCCATTCAGAAAATCACTGAAATGAAAGGCAAGGCTTAGAGTTAATGAATGGGTTTTTTGGGGGGCTGGAAGAGACACTGGGAAGACCAAAAAACAAGAAAAAAAAAAGAAAAATGTGAAATTCATGGTGGGGCCTCTTTAAATTAAGTAGCCTATCATGGTAGGGCAGCAGAGTGCATGTGGTTTTCAAACTTTTGTTGACCAAGGCACACCAATGGGCATGTCAAAATCTCATGGAAAACCTGTATTCATATTGAAAATGCAAAAGGCTGTAATGATTGTGTCATGCATTTGAGAACCAGTTATTTTGCAGCAACTTGGTAAATCATTCAAGAATAGGCTGAAGAGCAAAGGCCCCAAACCGTTGTCCTTTGGAATATCCATTCAGGAGGAGATTGTGTTCTACATTTTGCTCTCTACTGTACATTAACCACTTTAGCCCCATATGGGAAGCCGGCTTCCCATAACCGGTCACACAACAGTTTTTGTTCTGTTATTGGTCAATAAATCAATAGAGACAAAATCAAATTACATTTCAATGTTGATTCTGCTACAGGGGCCCTACAGCACATATATTCAGCTGCCATTGTATTTTTCATCCATGCATATATTACATTATTATTACACATTATTTTTACTTGTTTTTTATCATTTTTCACCCTATACTTTTACATTACTAATATTACAGCACTACTCTCACTAAAACATCTGTAGAGTTTACATAGTTTGAAATATATTCATTCATGATTTTGCCTATCAATTGATGACACCTTGATGGACAGTTTCTCTATTCACTATATATGTCTCCAATGAGGTCTTGAGTCTTTTTCACTATTCAGAATGCAAATTTTCCATAGGCAGAGGTCTTTTTCAATCCTCTTTTCCCTGTAAGTGATCACAGCATTACAATTTGCTAAGAGAAATATGAGGTTTTACACATGCATTTGTGAATTTTCAGGGGTTAGCTTACATTTGGTGGGTCAAGAGTAGCCACAATCATTGTAGTTTTGTGTCCACAACTGTTCCAATTTGGGCATGCATTTTAGGCGGATTTTTCCTTAATTCTAAACGTGATGCCAAAAGCTTCTTCAAAGAAGTTAAAAGTGCTACGTTTGTTCAAAAGTATAGCCCACTTCATGGTTCATGGTGTCAAAATCCCGTTAAAGGTCTATAAACACTGCTCCCACTACATTGCCCTTATCTAATGAGCTCTTATTGCCTTCGGTGAGGTTCTGTAGCAGTTGGCCATTTCCATTGAGTACCCTGGCCCAAATTCAAATGGTTTTTAGCTTCAAGGTGATCAACCAGGTGTTCCGCGATATTGTTTTCCCAGGACCTTTGTGAGAGTGGCTTGAATAGAAATTGGTCAATTATTTGCCTGCTTGGTCTGATGGCGCTCTATAGGCCTACTTACTTACAAATTGGCATTATCATTGCAGTTTGCTAGCTTTGTGGGAATGTGTCAGCTCAGATTGAGAAGTGAATGTGCGTTGTGGGCAGGGACGTGCTATCCATTGGGAAAAGCGGGACAACTCCCGAACGGCCGGTTCATTCCTGTCCAGGCCGGCCATTAGGAAAAAATAAAAAGTAAAATGTCTGCCTTCGTTCCATTTTGGGGGCTGGGCGGCCAACAAAGTAAATCGTCACTGTTGGGCAGAATCCTCGTATCTCCAAGTTTCAAGTTTGAACGTTTTTTTCACCAAGCAAAGCCCTGCTTCATCACACAAGGCCGTCACACAAAAGTAGTGAAAACAGCCGATCTACAAGCACACACCGCCTCGCGGTGCGAGGCGTTGTGTGCTTGTAGATCTGCTGTTTTCACTAGTTTAGTTCATTTTTAAAATGATAAATACAAAACGAACGGTTTTGGACATACAAGGTTTCCACCCGACAACGACGAAATGTACGTTGTGGGTTTAATTAGGTATTTATGTATTTATGTATTTATGTATTGGTCAATAGCAGTACCCAGCCCAAACATATCGTTTGCCTTAAAGAGGTTGTTAATTGCAATTTGTATGCTGTCAGTCCTAATCACTCCATGTACAGTACTTTCCACTCTATTATTGTATTATTATTTTTAAGTAATATTGTTTATGTTTCCAAAGATAGAAAAAAAAAAACGCAATTAGAACTGCAACTTTGTTACAGAAGTGGTTGATAATAACCATCTGCTCGTAGTTAAATTAATTAGAGACCAGGAACGTGAGGAGAATGTTAGAGACGCAGGGGCTGACATTTTTAAAAGGGCCTTTGGTGGAAATATCGAAAACAGCAGACCTCCAAGCTCACAACGCGTCGCAACGTGAGTTTTACCACACTGAACTAATCATAATCATAAGCATAATTTCTACACAGAGAGGGCAATTCTTAAAACATTAAGATGCTGCATTCAAGTTCAGGAGAGTTTGGACAAGGGAATTCTCTTGAATGCTGCCTTCAGGCTAATCAGCTATGGCATTAGCTGGGGAGAAAATGGTCAAAAATCATCAATTTCGTGCACTTGGTGCAAAGTTTTTGATTTTTGGTATGGTGTTAGATATGGGTATAAGGTTTTCAAAAACCATCGCAAACAAGTTGGGCTCGCCCCTAGTGGTCTGTTTGCAATGAATCAAATATTCAATACATCAGTATATGGTTGAAACCCCAAATAATTGATAAAAGAGATTTTTCAATGGATTATGTTACTATTGGGTATGATAAACAACATACTAAAAAATTGGAAAAAAATAACTACCGGAAAGGCACCATTTTCAAGATGGCGTCCACGAGGGCTGCCGGGAGCTGAAATTGCCTATAAACTGGGTTTTAATGTGTAAGAATTCATAATAAATCTGTACTTGGTGAAGAGTTTGGTATGGTGTTAGGTATGGGTATAAGGTTTTCAAAAACCATCGCAAACAAGTTGGGCTCGCCCCCTAGTGGTCTGTTTGCAATGAATTCAATAGTAGATCTGTCAGTATATGGTTGAAACCCAAAATAATTGATAAAAGAGATTTTTCAATGGATTCTGTTACTATTGGGTATGATAAACAACATAGTATAAGTTTAGGAAAAAATAACTACCGGAAAGCCATCATTTTCAAGATGGCGTCCACGATGGCTGCCGGGAGCAAAAAATGCCTATTTAATGTGTAAAAAATCATATAAAATATGCACTTGGTAACTAGCTTTTAAATTTTGACATGGTGTTAGGTATGGGTATAAGGTTTTCAAAAACTATCGCAAACAAGTTGGGCTCACCCCCTAGTGGTCTACAATATACTGACCTATCTAATATTTGATTCATTGCACACAGACCACTAGGGGGCGAGCCCAACTTGTTTGCGATGGTTTTTGAAAACCTTATACCCATACCTAACACCAAGCCGAAATTCAAAAACTCTTCACCAAGTGCATATTTTATATGAATTTTTAAACATTAAATAGGCATTTTTAGCTCCCGGCAGCCATCGTGGACGCCATCTGGCTTGGCTTTCCGGTAGTTATTTTTTCCTAAACTTTTAGTATGTTGTTTATCATACCCAATAGTAACAGAATCCATTGAAAAATCTCTTTTATCAATTATTTGGGGTTTGAACCATATACTGATGTATCGAATATTTGATTCATTGCAAACAGACCACCCAATTTGTTTGCGATGGTTTTTGAAAACCTTATACCCATACCTAACACCATACCAAAAATCAAAAACTTTGCACCAAGTGCACGAACTTCACCCGATTTTCCCCAGCTACATGGAAAGAGGGGCATTTGCATTTCTTTCACCAGAGTAAAAACTGCATTCATGGTATGGAGAGGAGCACTTTTTACAGACGGATAAAAGGGCAGGGGCTCAAGCCCCCTTTGATTCATATGTGTGCACGACGTGCCTGGTATAGATTATAACTTGAATGGCAGCCTCAGTTATTTCGTTGAGTAAGCTTCAGTGTAGTCAATTTTAGTTTGTGTCTGTTTTAATTTGACAGTGCAGTGCTGGTTTATGCATGTACAACATGCTGCAGTAAAACTGATTTACGGTATATGTCCAACATACTGCATATACTGTGCAAGGGTCTTCAACAGAGGGTCCGGGACCCCTAGGAGGTCCTCAGAGTTACTTCAGGGGGTCCTCCAAATCTTTGTGAGATAGAAACCTTTTTTTATATTAACCACTTGAACCTTAGCATCCATATTCTGAGAACTTTAGCCAAAAATAGCAGATCTACAAGCTCACAACGCCTCGCACTGCGAGGTGTTGTGAACTTGTAGATCGGCTATTTTCGGCAAGCGGTTTGGTGTATTGGGGAAAAAAGAGCACACTAAGTACAGAGTGAAAGGTCAAGTTTATTATGTATTGACGGTTCAAGTGGTTAAATATCTAAAAACACAAATTGACATGAATCCAAAATATACCGATGATTGTGCTGTCAAACGATGAAACTATATGGAATCTATGAAAAGGTTGTGGGGGTCCCTGCTTCATCTCTCTTTCAACTAAGGGGTCCTTGGCCTGAAAAGGTTGAAGACCCCTGCTATAGGGCATTAACCAAAAAGTCGACAACATTACACAAGTCGACTCCCACCAGGGAAAGTAGAAAGTAGAAACTTTTCTTCTTTGTATATATTTTTTCTACCATGATTTTTTACTCCATGTTTGCATGTGTACAGCATTCAAACAGTAGGATTGCTTTTTGCAAAGGACATAATGATTCTCTCCTTTTCTAACTGTTTTTTCAATGGAATGAGCACTGGCAGTTCTCACTCAGCCATTAATTAACAACCAATGTTATGTGTTGATCCTACATTATGTCGGAATTAGGATTATTATTATACAATGATGCTGCTTGCAATGGAATCTATAATATTAACATAAAAAAGCCATATTAAGGGAGAAAGAATCACTTTAGGCTATTCTATATGAAGTCCATAGGTAAGTCATTTTCGGGTTTTGTCCCCCGTTCATGTAGTCGAAGCAAGTCGACTTCAACTCAACTTTTTACTGAGTTGAGTCGACTTGCAAACATCACGAGTTGTTAATTCCCTAATATACTGCGGTTACATGTATTTAATTACAAAACGTAGCATTTATGTAACACAGTCAGGGAGAAAGGAACCTTAACGTTTAGAGATATAAAAGTGAATGCAGTGAATGTGATACACAATTATCTCCATAAACCAAGGTAACACCATGTTTACACAAATGAGGAAATCACAGCCACAGACGACACAGCAGCGGTGCTAAAGAAGCCATATGAGACCAAATGAGGCCAAATGTGACTTAAACTTGAATGTGCAGCTCAGCTATAACGACGGAGCAATAATAGCCCCCCTGGCTTTTTACCTCCAGTCATAAAGGAATATAGTTTCCTATCAGGCTGTGTCATGACCCCAATTGAAGGGTAATATTCAATGCAAGACGTTCTGGGCAGGCTGCAGGGGACCGATAAAGCTTTTGGAATTCATAACCTGTCATTGCACCATGGCTGATTCCCAACCTGCTCATCAACCCGCAGGTGGCAGAAGCACGTTGGGGGAGAGGTTTGGAACAGGGTCACCATCAGAGACGTGCTGGCCATTGGGAAAAGCGGGACAACTCCCGAACGGCCGGTTCATTCCCGGCCGGTCCAGGCCGGCCATTAGGAAAAAAAACTAAAAATGTTGGCCTTCGTTCCATTTTGGGGGCTGGGCGGCCAACAAAGTAAATCGTCACTGTCGGGCAGAAACCTCGTATCTCCAAGTTTCAAATTGATACATTTTTTCGTAAAAGCAAAGCCCTGCATCATCATACAAGGCCGTTGCACAAAAATAGTGAAAACAGCAGATCTACAAGCACACAACGCCTCGCGGTGCTTGTAGATCGGCTGTTTTCACTAGTTTAATACAAAACAAACGGTTTTGGACATTCAAGGTTTCCACCCGACAACGACGAAATATAACTCATGTACAGTAATTGGCCCACTGGCTTGTCACTTGTCATGATCTGAAATGGCAAAGTAGCAGCAGCGCTATAGAGAGAGATCTCTCTCTATAGCGCGCAATGAGGGCCTCTCCAACTCTTTTCCCCTAGCTGAATCAGGGGCCCAGCACGTCCCTGGTCACCACAAACCTTAGTCCAGTCGCTTGTGTAATTTCGTTCAAATTTCCGAGGGATTAGGAAAACTATATATTTTTGGAAACTTGAGAGTATAACAAATCAGTAAAAAAAAATTGCCTAGGGATTTTGTAAATGGAATCATGGATTTTCTGATTTTTTATACTCTCAAGTTTCAAAAAAATATATATATTTTCCTAATCCCCCGAAAATTTGAACGAACCTTCATGGTTGGAGATATTGAACTAGACTACCTGCACACAAATACAGAGCACCTATAGCAGGGGTCTTCAACGTTTTCAGGCCAAGGACCCCTTAGTTGAGAGAGAGATGAAGCAGGGACCCCCACAACCTTATCATAGATTCCATATGGTTTCATTGTTTGACAGCACAATCATCAGTGTATTTTGGATTCATATCAATACGTGTTTTCAGATATTTAACCACTTGAACCGTCAATACTTATAAAACTTGACCTTTCACTCTGTACTTAGTATGCTCTTTTTCCCCTCTACACCAAACCTCTTTGCCGAAAATAGCCGATCTACAAACTCACAACGCCTCCCAGCGCGAGGCGTTGTGAGCTAGTAGATCGGCTAGTTTTGGCTAAAGGTCTCCCAATATGGACACCAGGGTTCAAATGGTTAATATAAAAAAGGAGAAAAAAATGAGATTTGGAGGACCTCCTACAGTAACTCTCTCTGAGGACCCCCTAGGGGTCCCGGACCCCCTGTTGAAGACCCCTGACCTATAGGCTACCCTCCCACGCTGCAGCTATCACCTCCACAATAACAACCTTCTTTCTGCATGGACATTAACACAACCACACACAATGATGTTCAGACAGGCATCGTGTTAGTTAAAGACAACACACCATCTAGAATGGCTCTGGAGAGAAACTGCTTTTTACACACAGCAAAGTCCTGCTGTGTGGGGACAATCACACTGAGACTAATTGCTAGAAACGTGTCGGCAGTTAAACCATTGTTTTCCTACGGTACGGCATGCCTGGCCTGTTGCATCAGGCACTTTCTTCGATTTTTACCCTTTTTTCTTTAGTCGTCATGCCAATTGATTCCTGCCCACATACATGTGTGTGTTCTTACTGCTTTTGTGACTCACCTGCCAGTGAGGAGCACAGATATAAAAAGCTAGATACCTTCTCCGCCGCTGCAGTTCATTAGCGCGAAAGGTCAAACACCGCTGGCGGAAGTGCGAAACTGTGGAACTGCGGAAGGCACTCTGCCCCCTCCAATGGGAAAGAGGGAGTCCTGCCAGTCCTGCATCTGATTGGCCTACCGAGCTTCCCATTCTGTGACGCACAAGGAAGCTTCCTTCAGAATTCCCAAGAGCCCCGCCTCAGAATTCTGGAGGCTTGCATAGAGTTATTGGGAGGTATCTAGCTTTTTATATCTGTGGTGAGGAGCCTCCACCGGGAGGACAAATAGCCTACTCCTCCCGCCCAACCTTCCCTGCTGACAGGTCCCGCCCTATAGCCCAATATAGAACCTCACTCTCCGCTGCATACTGTTGTGCTCCGAGATGAGGTCCTACGGGCCGCAGTAGAACGCCTCCACGCCAAGGTAGATTAGCCTTTTCCCGAAATTGTATCCAAAAGGTAAAGGTAGTTCCACGCTCCCAGAGTATGACTGTCCATCCCACGGTACATAAAACATGCACTACGGCATGAAACAACTGCTTAAATCGCTAGTTTTGTCAGCCAGTGTAATGTTTTCCCATTCAACCGGAACTCCCCCGGGAGCAGCAGTTGCCATGTACTGCTCCTTATTCTGCTAAAATGGTAAAGGAGCAGTACTGGAACCTGCCGCCAGGGTTTTTTCCGTATTTAACAAGACTAAATAAGCGATTTAAACCGTTTCCCAACGCCGTATCTCGGAGCACAACAGCATGCAGTGGAGGGTGAGGTTCTATATTGGGCTATAGGGCGGGACCTGTCAGCAGGGAGGGTTCGGCGGGAGGAGTAGGATCGAAGGCTCTTTGTCCTCCCGGTGGAGGCTCCTCACTGGCAGGTGAGTCACAAAAGCAGTAACAACACACACATGTATGTGGCTAGTCCGGCCCCAGACCATAGGATTACGTGCAGTGATATCATCCTCCCTAACTCCCGAACGGCTGGTTCATTCCCGGCTGGTCCAGGCCGGCCATTAGGAAAAAAATACAAATAAAAGGTCGGCCTTCGTTCCATTTTGCGGGCTGGGTGGCCAACAAAGTAAATCGTCACTGTCGGGCAGAAACCTTGTATCTCCAAGTTTCAAATGTGTAAATTTTTTCGCAAAGTAAAGCCCTGCTTCATCATACAAGGCTGTCGCACAAAAGTAGTGAAAACAGCAGATCTACAAGCACACGACGCCTCACACCGCGAGGCGTTGTGTGCTTGTAGATCGGCTGTTATCACTAGTTTAAATTCATTTTTTAAATGATAAATACAAAACAAACGGTTTTGGACATAAAAGGTTTCCACCCGACAAGGACGAAATACAACTCATGTAATTGGCCCACTGGCTTGTCACTTGTCATGATCTAAAATGACAAATCTTTGAGTAGCAGCAGCGCTATAGAGAGAGATCTCTCTCTATAGCACGCAATGAGGGCCTCTCCAACTCTTTTTCCCGGGCTGAATCAGGGGCCCAGCACGTCCCTGTTCGACACTCGACAAAGCCGATCCCCCCTGGGGATGGCACCCTCTAGGCGGCACCGTTATAAATGGTAATGGTGCAATTATAATACAGTGCCTTTATCCAAAGTGTTTGACAATGTGCACTTTTCCTCTCTGTTTGGATGTGGAAGGAACGGCGGGACAATGCCAAATGCAGATTAAAAGTTTGATATTAAGACTCAAGACTGTACTTCTGCTTGAATCCATTTACCCCCCCGTGATTCATTATTTGATCATCCTGTTACACATGCAGCCCCCCTCCCCCAGGGGGGCACCGCCGCGCTACTTTGCCCGACGCGCCGTTCTACCACATGGTGCTTTTGAAGCGTCGGCGCCTGCAACGTCTCGGTGTGATCACCCCCTAAAGGTTACACTCTAGAGTTAAAAGATAGCGTTAGCCCCACTAATTAGCCCACGCTAATTAACACAGATTTTTACATCGGGGCTAAGATGAAGGCACAGAGACCGATCTTCTGAGTTTAGTTTAGTGTAGCCGGGGCCAGGAGGCAATAAGTGTTGCAGTGACAGAAATGAGATGCGGGGGGACCATAGACTGTAAAAAATATGGACGGTGGAAAGCCACTGGTTTCTATGCTGCGCAAATGAAGCTTTTTTTGGCCGCTGTATATTCTATATCATTGTAGAAATCAAGGTTCATTGGTAGAAATGATACCATCTCGAATGCTATTGGCTGCCAACGGTCACGTGCAACCGCAGGGATACATGGGGAAATGGTCTTGAGCTTGCCGAAAATAAAGCACACGAAGAAGAATCATAACAAGCCCCTCCTACAGCATACCCTGCTATAACATCAAATATAACATGAATTGGACCATATTTTCACAAAACGCATATCATGGTGATTGAAACGAGGCTTTAAACTATAGCGACAGAAACCATAAAGTATTTATGACAATGTTTATTAAAGGGGAAGACCACCCATTTTCAATATTGAACTATGTCATTAATATACCTTAGAGGAAAAAAAAAGTTCCCCCTCTTCTGTGTTGCCTAGAACTGGAGGATTGATTTTGGGGTTTGTGTTGTCATCACATTGTAATTTGCAATACAAATCCCAAAATCAATCCTCCAGTTCTAGGCAACACAGAAAAGGGGGAACTTTTTATTTTATTTCCACACAACTCCTCTAAGGTATATTAATGACATGTTAATGTTCAATATTGAAAATGGGTGGTCTTCCCCTTTAAGGTAAGAAAATCAAATGTAAAAGTTCGGTGGAATAGAATTGAATCCTACGGAGAACATGTTGCTTCTGGTGCCAGAACAGCGTAACTAGCGGCCAATCGTAGGAACTTTTAGTTCCGTGTTTGATTCATTTTAATTCGGGACAACTACACCCCTGGGGGGAACTGAACAAGTTGGAGAGGGAAGAAAATGAACTAAAGTGAGGAGGGGGAGGAAGCATGCAGCGTGCAGGGTTGGAGATCTGGCTTCTCTCCCAGAGAGAACATGAACCGTGCTGGCGCATGAGTGACGAAGATGGAGAGATACGAAGAGACGGAGGGAGATCCAAACGTGAGACGATAGATTGGATGTGAGGATGAATGTTCATTTGAGAGATAGATATCGTCGTTGTCCGATGAAAACCTTGTATGTCCAAAACCGTTCGTTTTGCATTTATCATTTTAAAAATGATTTAAACTATAGTGAAAACAGCCGATCTACAAGCACACAACGCCTTGCACCGCGAGGCGTTGTGTGCTTGTAGATCTGCTGTTTTCACTACTTTTGTGTGACGGCCTTGTATGATGAAGCAGGGCTTTACTTTGCGAAAGAACGTACAAATTTGAAACTTGGAGATACAAGGTTTCCACCCGACAACGACGATATGAGAGAGAGAGACAGAGAGAGAGAGACAGAGAGAGAGAGAGAGAGCAGGGGAAGTGTTAATAAGGTGGATAGGGGGAGCTAGAGAGTCACTGCAGGACAGAACAGCCTCATTTAGGCTCATCTGCAGTGGATGCTGCTGAATGGCAACGCTGCTTCCTCTGTTGCTGCTCTAAGAGACGTGCTTGGAGTGCAGAGCAGCCTTCTTCCTGTGGCCTGAGGCCTTAAATCAGCTCTGCACTGGACATGCAAGTCAGCAGCTGCACACACGGGCACACACGCACATGCACACACACATGCATACACGCATGCATACACACACGCACACGCACACGCACGCATGCATGCATACCCACACATCTTTCACCTCTCACTCTCTTTCTCCCTACCTGTCTCTCACTCATAGCCACCAGAGAAGCCCATGCATTTACTCAGTGAAACTGACTTCAGGGTAAGACGTGTCATACCATAATACCATATCATACAAATGATAAGTTCTCAGAAACATTGATCAATGTTAAGACCATAATACAGCAGGTATAGATACCTTAGGCTTCAGGTCAGGGACGTGCAGAGAATGTTAGAGAGGCAGGGGCTGCAATGGTGGAAATATCGATAACAGCAGACCTCCAAGCTCACAACGCATCGCAGCAGCTTGGAGGTCGGCTATTTTCGGTGCGTTATACCACACTTAACTAAGCATAATCAAGTCAATACTGGAGATGTAGGTGTATATTTCAACACAGAGAGGGCAATTCTTTCAAAATCAGTTCAGGAGAGTTTGGACAAGGCAATTCTCTTGAATGCTGCCTTCAGTTATGGCATGGAAAGAGGGGCATTTGCATTTCTTTCACGATAGTGAAAACTGCATTCATGGTCTGGAGAGGGCACTTTTTACAGACGGATAAAAGAGCCCCCTTTGATGTCTACGTGTGCACGTGCCTGCTTCAGGTGCATAGTCACGCCCAAGCGGAAGGCTTTCGGAAAAACAGACCACCTGTGAGCTCTACAGTGAACAGGGGCATCTGTAACACTGCGGTGTCCTTGCCTGCAGGGACATGCTGGGCTCCTGATTCAGCCCGGGAAAAAGAGTTGGAGAGGCCCTCATTGCGCGCTATGGAGAGAGATCTCTCTCTGTAGCGCTGCTGCTACTCAAAGATCTGCATTTCAGATCATGACAAGTGACAAGCCAGTGGGCCAATTACATGAGTTATATTTTGTCGTTGTCGGGTGGAAACCTTGTATTTATCATTTAAAAAATGATTTAAACTAGTGAAAACAGCCGATCTACAAGCACACAACGCCTCGCACCGCGAGGCGGTGTGTGCTTGTAGATCTGCTGTTTTCACTACTTTTGTGCGACGGCCTTGTATGATGAAGCAGGGCTTTGCTTTGCGAAAATATTTACAAATTTGAAACTTGGAGATACGAGGTTTCTGCCCGACAGTGACGATTTACTTTGTTGGCCGCCCAGCCCCCAAAATGGAACGAAGGCCGACATTTTATTTTTAATTTTTGCCTAATGGCCGGCCTGGACCGGCTGGGAATGAACTGGCCATTCGGGAGTTGGCCCGCTTTTCCCAATGGCCAGCACGTCCCTGCTTGCCTGTTTCCCCTGCGTGCTCTGCATTATGAAAGCAACATGACTTTGACTCCTGTTGTGATTTTAACCTTACCTGAGGACACCCAGGTGTTCGTGTACCCCACAGTTTATGTTTCAATGCGAGTACATCCTTTCTTCTGCTTCAGACATAGTTTGATCTATAATTTACTAGAGATTCCATCAATGCAGCTGACATACACAACACTATCGCTGTGGTGGATACGTTTTAGCCGCAGAAAATTCCACCGGTGGTGTAAGTAAGTGTAAAGCGAGTGTAAAGTACAGTACTGTGCCCTTGAAACATGTATCTCGCTGGCATCCTTCAAAACTGCCCTGAGAACTCACATTTCAGGAGGCCAGAGAAGGAGGTAGTTATCACTTCTCCCAGGCGAGAAGTGAGCACCCCCACCCCCTTGTTTCCCCTATCCTGTACATAGTGTTTTTTATAACTGCGATACTATTGTATGTTTTCTTTGCTTGCTATTTATTATGTCTATGAATTAAATACAGGGCTTTCAACGTAAAAAAAAAGACTGTAAAAAGTCTTATTTGAAATGTTCCTTTTAGGCAGGGTGTTTAACTGTACTGTACATTTCAATTGTATTGACTATACTTGTACTGTTCTCCATTTCTGTCTAATAAAATAATCAATCAATCAATCAAACCATAGAGGGTATGCGCGTGACATCATCATCATACCCGGAAGATACGTGGGAACGCCTACTGAGTGGCAAAAAACTACTTTCTGGCCTTGACAGCCCACACATCCAAACAGAAAAGTCTGATCTGATTGCATTAAATTACGTTAAATGACATTAGACTCACTACTCCACCACTGTGGCAGTTCACCCTGCCACTAATACACTTTTAACAAACTTAAGTGTATTTCTGTTTTTTCCCCATAATTTTTAACTGACTATTTCACAATACTGGGTTGCACTTTATACTTTATTAATTTGCAGGCAATGTGTGTATTGATATTTGTGGATTGATAGTAGACTCCATGGTAGGGAGCCTGTTAACCACACCTGTGCTCAATCTCAGCTGATTACCTGAATGCTGAACATGCCAACTGTGGGGTTGGGTAACATGGGAAATTGGGCCCTCTAAAATGTGTGTAATTGTTTGAGATTATGTGAAGTACTTATTTGAGCAATGTGATACTTTGTGTCAATGATTTATATTGTCTTTGGACATGGTTATACTGGTTCTTATGTGAATTGTGGAATAATTATCAATTCAAGATGGTACAGTCTGGGGGCGGGGTTTAGCCCATTTAAGGGGACCTGCCACCTGTGCTCGGGCAGTCAAGGTAGGGCTGTAGAGCAGAGCAGACCTGGTGCCAATCTGGCCAGTTATTGTTGTAAATAGTTTTGTGCTGTATTATTGAATTTTGAACACCATTAGACACTGTTGTTGAAGGTGAATAAATCACTTGTTTGTTGGAACAAAGAACTCTCAGACTTCCTATTTTTGAACATTTAACTATTTTTGAGGTTGAATCAAGTGCCTTTTCTGCCCAACACTACCCTCACTCGGGCAGAGTGTTACATTTGGTGGCAGTGGTGGGATGGCCACCCGAAAGACCCCCAAGGGGGGGGAAGAAAACGCTTTCTACGAGAAGTAAGGCAGTTACATTCAAACCTGAACAACCAGAGCCTGATGTTGACGATCCAGAGTGGAAGGATGATGTGGAGGAGCAAGAAATGGTGCATCTTTGGCGTGAGGCTATTTGGTGCTCAGTGGGACAGAGAGGAACCACTGGTGGGGGAAATGAGAAGCAACGGAGCAGCCATCGGAGCAGCCGTCCAAGCTGCCAACCAACCACCATTCCCCTCACCCCAGCAGCATCGACCATCGCCGGCACCGCAACAGCGTCCAGCAGCGCCTGCACCAAGGCGGCATCAACCGGCGTCAACACCGCAGAGACCTTCACCAGCCCCGTGGGGACCCCAGCACCACCACCCCAGCAGCATCGGCCCGGCCGAGGCCAACAAACACCGTCAGGAGGGGCTGAAGCTGGCTATGTGTGCAGCAGGTTGGTGGCAGTTGTGGGGGGGTCGCGTTGCTGTTGCCAGCAGCCTGGCCATGGGGCCTCCTCAGACTGCCCTCTCCAAAGAGAACTAAACTGTCTGCTTATTGCCATGTTCCTTGCATTGAGGTGGTTTACCACCATGGCTGCGCCGGGAGAGGGGGGAGGAAATGTGGCAGTTCACCCTGCCACTAATACACTTTTAACAAACTTAAGTGTATTTCTGTTTTTTCCCCATAATCTTTAACTGACTATTTCACAATACTGGGTTGCACTTTATACTTTATTAATTTGCAGGCAATGTGTGTATTGATATTTGTGGATTGATAGTAGACTCCATGGTAGGGAGCCTGTTAACCACACCTGTGCTCAATCTCAGCTGATTACCTGAATGCTGAACATGCCAACTGTGGGGTTGGGTAACATGGGAAATTGGGCCCTCTAAAATGTGTGTAATTGTTTGAGATTATGTGAAGTACTTATTTGAGCAATGTGATACTTTGTGTCAATGATTTATATTGTCTTTGGACATGGTTATACTGGTTCTTATGTGAATTGTGGAATAATTATCAATTCAAGATGGTACAGTCTGGGGGCGGGGTTTAGCCCATTTAAGGGGACCTGCCACCTGTGCCCGGGCAGTCAAGGTAGGGCTGTAGAGCAGAGCAGACCTGGTGCCAATCTGGCCAGTTATTGTTGTAAATAGTTTTGTGCTGTATTATTGAATTTTGAACACCATTAGACACTGTTGTTGAAGGTGAATAAATCACTTGTTTGTTGGAACAAAGAACTCTCAGACTTCCTATTTTTGAACATTTAACTATTTTTGAGGTTGAATCAAGTGCCTTTTCTGCCCAACACTACCCTCACTCGGGCAGAGTGTGACAACCACATCTTGGATCCAACTATTGTACTTTTACTCCACTACATTTATTTGAACACCGACTTTAGTTACTAGCTACTTTGTAGATCTTGATTATAAACATACTTTAACAAATTCAGCTTATATACATTTCGGCCATTTGAAAATAGCCTTACAATGCATCAGAGCATACGAGCGGAGTGGAGCGCGAGCGGTGCGGTGCGGGGAGCGGAGCTTGAGTGTGAGCGAGCAACTTTTATAATGGGTCTGAGCGCCGACCCTCCTCCGCTCCGAGCCGATCCTGTTGGGGCCGCGCGCCACATGTTTCCAACAAAACAGTGGCGAGTGGACAGCTCTCCAAGTCTCCATCAAAGCCGAGGCTCACGTTACCGCAGGCATTAACTGGCAAAGGAGAAAGTGTTTCGGACATGGTAGCAAACTACTTTTTTGACTCTGATTGACGGCCCTGAGCGGAGTGTGGAGCGAGCGCGGAGCGAGAGATGCGAAAATCAAGTTGCGCGACGGAGCGGCGGGGAGCGTAGCGGCCCGGTGGCCGACCAGAGCGAGAAGCGAGTGGGACAAGAGCCCTCTGGAGCGCGGAGCGGCTTTTGTCATCGCTCCACTCGGCTCGTGTGCCCTGCAATGCATCACATTGTGATGCATTGTAAGCTTGTAGATCTGCATGTTTTTGAAAACTTGAAATGGGACATTCTGCATAATGAGCTACTTTTACTTTTGGTACTTTAAGTACATGTTGATACCAACACTAAACACACTAAACTTTTACTCAAGTCAATTTTGAATTCAGGACTTATTTCAGGAGTATTTCTATACAGTACGATACTTTTACTTAAAGATGCAGTGCCGTGATTTTTTCCTCCCCTAAAACATTATGATCAGGTATTATGATTATACTAGGAGGAATATTGTTTCCAAAAAAGTGTACAGAAAGAGTTAAAATTTGTTTTTTATGTGGCCACACCCACCAGTTCGTTAAGTATGCCTGGTTGGTCAGGTGGGTGGTGACCCAGCTGAAGTTAGCCACACCCACCGTGTTGGGTGAATGGTAAAAGGGGAGGGGACGATTATATGATGTCATTTTATCTGTGATTTTGGATCGGCACTTTTGACCCGCAAGGTGTCAGCCTCCAGGAAGAAATACAAGATACAAAGGGAATACATAATTTCTCATAACAACCACACCAGGGGGTCTAATGAAATACTGTCAACTTCCTAGACACATGAAAACCAGAAAAAGTATCAAAACTATGGCACCACCTCTTTAACTGTTTTACTGCCAGATGTTGTTATTTATTTATTGGGTTTTGTGCCAGCAAAAGCACCTTACCTTTGCGATGTTATAGACAAAGATGTATTTTTATTTTTTATCATTATTTCTTTTTCTCCTTAAATATGTGTACTTTCGCTATACCAGCAGTAGAGGGCAGCCTCATGCAAGAATGAATGTGAAATGGCCGTGGTAGGCTGCCGTCCGTCAAGGCCGCTCAATCGCTACAGAGCAATAGACCCAGAGAAAATAACATGGAAGTGTTTTGTTACTCCATTGATGCTAACGTCCAGTGGGTTTTTGAGAGCACTTTTACGGGAGCTGTCTCTACGGTACACACCCGCGCGACCCCTCATCAGTTTACAGACATCAAACCAAGGTACAAAAGAACGAGCCAAAGAACGTACTATTGGCATCGCGCCGCCGGGAAAAATGGGGCGAACGGGAACGTCCAAAGCGTTGATAGAGTTAAGTAAGAAATGTACTTTTTCCACCCCTGCCACTGGAACATTTCATTGGATCTAAAACAGTCAACCTACCCCTGAGAATTCATGTCTATATATAACCTGATATTGCACCATCATTCATGAATGCTCATTATTGCTAGGAAACCCCCTGCAGAGAGTTGGAAGTCCCACCGGGAGGGCTTATGGGATTTAAATATATAAATCTTTAGAGAAATTAGCGCTCAAGTAACCGGTCCCCACTTTATTTTTATCAGCCGTCACATAAAAGCTGACTTCACTTCCCTGAGAAAGGAGGTTAGGGCGGGGGTTGTCGTGTAATTGAATCGTTGGAATAAATTACATTTAGGCGCCTGTTGCCATGGTGAACCAAAATGAGGGAGGGATTCTCAAGAGAGAGTGAGGCGTCAGTCGCTACTTTTGGAACCTGGGTTTAGTACCTCAATAAGCGTTAAATTGCAATTTGCCACCGCCGTATGCGCTTCTATGTGCTGTTATAGAAATTAATTAATGTTTCTCAAGGATAAAGGATTTGAAGAATTGACAAAGATTTATTCAAAAGGGCAAAAAGTTGAACAGAGTATACAGCATTCACAGCATCAGAGGAGCAGGCCTCCTGGCCTGTCCTGTCAGCCCCTCCGGGCACAACCCTCCCCTGCACCATTATCATACAGTTCTTGTCCATTCTGACAGGGATGCTATTCTAACATGATAACATGGTCTTCTAAGGTTATGTTCTAAAGATAAAGCAACATAGAAATAGTTACACACAGTACAGATTATGCTGACACAGAGAGGTAGAAGTCACAGGAGGATGTCAGCTGTTGGTTTGAAAGCTGCAGGCAAATCTACATTAGTGTGAGATTTGCTTTAAACTAAATTCCACAAAGTTGAATATACTGTAAGTAGGATACACATTTGACAGTCTATAAATATTTCTACTACAGTGCGCTCAAACAGGCACGTGCACACACAGACATCAAAGGGGGCCCTTTTACCTGTCAGTAAAAAGTGCCCTCTCCAGACCATGAATGCAGTTTTTACTATGGTGAAATAAAAGCAAATTCCCTCTTTCCATGTCATACCTGAGGCAGCATTCAAGATAATTGCCTTGTCCAAAGGCTCCTGAACTTGAATACAGCATATTATGTAGAAATAAGTGCCCTCTCTCTCTGTGTGGAAATCCATGCCGTTACGCCATATCTCCAGTATTCACTTGATTATGCTTAGTTCAGTGTGGTATCACGCACCGGAAATAGCCGACCTCCAAGCTCACAACGCGTCGCAGCGCGACGCGTTGTTAGCTTAGAGGTCTGCTATTTTCAATATTTCCTTTTAGAAATGTCAGCCCCTGCCCCTCTTAACATTCTCTGCATGTCCCTGCACTCGAATATAACCCACCTATGAACTTTGCTGAGTAGGCTACTGCAGGCAGTCGGCAGAACTAAATTAACAGCAATTACACATTGTGCTTCTGATAAAGCTGTTGCAGAACGGGAAGTGATCTCCTTGGAAGAACGAGGCAAGGTGTGTTCATCATCAGGGGCATCACAAGGGGGGGAAAAGTGTTACCAGGGCCCAAGGTGGAGGGGCCCTAACTATATTCTACTTTAGCTATTGAAAAATTGCAAATATACAAGCTCACAGCACAGCGTGCCGCGCTGTGAGCTTGTAGATCTGCTATTTTTGAAAGTCGTGAAAATGTGTGCAAATCTTTGAATGTATTTTTTGAAGCAAACATTTGAAACTCAAATTTAGCTTCTGGGGGGTCCCTGGAACGAAATATTTTGAGATGTGGTTCCGTGGCCAAATACATATCATTTTGGGGGTCCTTCACATGAAAAAGCTTGAGCACCACTGACATAGAAACATTCAGAAAACCTTAGAAGGATTTGAAATATTCAATGTCATTTTCAAGATTTTTCAAAAATAGCAGATCTACAAGCTTGCAGCGAGTGAGCTTGTATATTTGCTATTTTTCTATATTTAGAGCACAACATAATGCGTCTAAATGGGTTAAACCCCCTCCCCTATGAAGAACATTCATGGGGGGCCTGCAGTGAATCCTTGTACCCAGGGCCCAGAATTTGGTGCGACACCCCTGTTCATCATTATACAACGGTAGGTTCCGTACGGAACCATTGTTTACTTAGATATGGAAGGATGACCTCCCACTTGGGTAATGACGCCCCCTGGCGATCATTCAGAGAAACTACTTCAGCTCCCGTACTAACGTAGGTAGGAAGGGCCTGTCACTCAAACCGGAGTGACCCGCCTCCAGGCTATATAAGCCCCCGGAGGCGGAAGTAACATCCTCTTAATACCACTCTCTGCCACATTCAGTGAAACAGAGGGGCATTACGTGGGAGGTCATCCTTCCATATCTAAGTAAACAATGGTTCCGTACGGAACCTACCGTTTACTGTCAATATTCCAGGATGACCTCCCACTTGGGATTCTTAAACTCCCCTCTAAGCCACAACCTACTCTCATACCCCCACACACCCCTCATACGGGTGAGCACAGCCCAAACGGGCGTGACCCATCACCCAGAAGGTCCCAGGCCCACCGGACCTGGGTGTGAAGGCATGAGAAAATAAAGAGAGACCCTGACAGACCGAAGTCCGCCTCATTCAACTAAATGAAAAGGACAAGTCCGCCTTATAAGTAAGACACACTATATAAGGAAAACACAGGGTCCCCCCAAAGTACCCCAGGTGGCTACATGCCCACCTGTGGGAGGGGAAGATCCGACTCCTCTATGACGTAGAGGAGGCAACTGCACCCAGAACCGAATGCGCTAGCGAAGAGGATTCGATATCCAGGTGATAGTAGGCTGCAAAGGTAGAAGGCGAAGACCAATTCGCCGAAACACAAATCTCCTGAACGGAGACTCCCTTTGCCAGTGCCCACGAAGTAGCCACACCTCTAGTGCTATGGGCTTTAAGTGCCGCCGGCACTTCCACACCCGCACTAGAGTAAGCCAGCCTAATAGCATCCACAATCCACCTCGAAAGAGTGGGTCTAGACACCGGCTTTCTGACAAGAACATTGCCCATTTCTACAAAGAGCTGAGAAGAAGCTCTAGAACCAGCAGTCCTGTCACAGTAGGCCTTCAATGCCCTGACAGGACAAAGGCAATTCAGCCGTTCATCCTCCACCGAGACAAACGGAGGAGGATGAAAAGCCAGAAGAACAACAGGCTCCTTAGGAACCACCATGTTCTTAGGAACAAACTTAAGATGAGGCTTGAGCAACACCTTGAGATCATTGTTCATAAACTGCATGCACTCCGCAGACACCGAGAGAGCTTGCAGGTCACCAACTCTTTTAGCCGTGGCCAAAGCCAGCAAAAGAGCCGTCTTGAAACTCAAAAGTTTCAAAGGCATCCCTACAAGCGGCTCAAAGGGAGCCCGACATAGGCCCCCTAGAACCACCTGCAGATCCCAAACTGGGAACAAAGACCTAGTCACCGGCCTCAAACGTTCAACTCCTTGCATGAACTTGATGACCTCCGGGACTTTAGAAGGTGCCTTGCCCGCCACCCCCAGGTGACAGGCATTAATAGCCGCCAAATACCCCCTAAGGGTAGAAAATGCTAGACCACTTCTCAAGCGGTTCTGCATAAATTCCAGAATTTCCTGGGCTGACGCCACATGAGCCACCACAGGTGGAACACGCGACTCACACCAGTCCTCAAAGGCATTCCACCTTCCATCATAAGACGCCCTCGTAGAGGGCGCCTTAGCACTCTGAATGGTAGCAACCACTTCAGAAGAAAAACCGGCTGCCAGCAGGTTTAACCTTTCACGTGCCAAACCCACAGGTCTAGGACCTGCAGGTCTTGGTGGAAGATCTCCCCCCTGGCCTGACTCAACAGGTCCCTGCACTGAGGCAGCTGCCAACCCGGTTCGCAAAGGAGAGGGGCGATCGCCGATCTCCACGTGCCCTTGTAGGGAGCCACCAGGAGCATCTCCAGACCGAACCTCCTGACTCTCTCCAGAGTGGGTCGGATTAAGTCGAAGGGGGGAAACGCGTACAGTAGACCTCTCGGCCACGTGTGCGCTAAGGCGTCCAACCCCAAGGGAGGACTGCCCTTCACCGCGAAGAACAACGGACACTTCGTATTCTCCGCTGACGCAAACAGGTCCGCCACTGGCTGACCGAACTTGCGAAAAATCGGGCTCGCCACCCTGGGGTGGAGAGACCAATCCTCGTAGCGAGGACCTCCCCTGGACAGGAGATCTGCTCCGCTGTTGAGGAGACCTGGGACGTGTAAGGCCCTGATCGACTTGAGGCGCGACAAGCACCAAACCGTCAATTCTCGAGCCAGACGGTCCAGTGGCAACGACGACAGGCCCCCCTGTTTGTTGACATAAAACATGGCCGTCGTATTGTCTGTCCTGACCAGGACGTGACAATGCAAAATCCAAAGCTCGAAATGCTTGAGCGCCAGGAGTATAGCCATCAACTCCAAATAGTTGATGTGACGACCCCTCATCTCCAGAGGCCAAAGCCCCTGCGCTGTGCGCCCCTCGAAAGTGGCTCCCCATCCACTGAGACTGGCGTCTGTCGTGATCGACTTGCGGGAAACCACCTCGCCAATCGAGACTCCGCTGGTGAGGAACCCCTCCACCAGCCACGGAGACAGGGCGATCGCGCAGGAAGGGGAAACCGTAACCTTCTTGTACTTCAAGGAGGGCGGGATCCCGAGGGATAACATCCATCTTTGAAAAGGTCTCATATGAAACCTGCCCAAACGCAACAGATGTACTGCGGAAGCCATCATTCCCGTCAGTACCATGCAACTCCTGTAAGTGACCTCCTGGCCCACTTGAAAGGAGTCGAGACATTCCCGAAACCTGTCCACCCTCTCCTCTGAGAGACGGGCCGACATGTCGGATGAGTCCAGAAGGACCCCAATGAATGTAAGACGACTTGCTGGAGTCAGCATGCTCTTGCCGTGGTTGACTATGAAACCTAAGGCCTTCAGGTGAGCCAAAACCACTTGTGTGTGACGCGCCACTTCGTGGGCGGAGCTCGCTGAAATCATCCAATCGTCGATGTACGTCGCCAACCTGACGCCCTGCTGTCTCAGCGGGGCGATGGCTGCTTCGGTCACTTTCACGAAAACCCTCGGGCTCAGTGACAGACCGAAAGGGAGTACTGTATACTCGTACAGGCGACCCTCGAAGGCGAACCGAAGGAATTTCCTGTGTGGGGGATAAATCTGGACGTGCTGATAAGCATCCTTCAGATCCACTGAACAGTGGAAATCCCCTTGCCTGACCGACCGTAACATGGTGGGTACTGTTAGCATCCTGAAAACGTATTTCTTCAGGTACACGTTTAGTGCCTTTAGGTCCAGGATGGGACGTAGCCCCCCCCCCTTTTTGGGCACCAGGAAATAACGGCTCCAAAATCCCATGCGGGATTGGGTCCTGTCCAGCTCCACTATAGCACCCTTGCTTAGCAATGAGCTGATCTCTTCTCTCAAAAGACTTGCTTTTAAACCACGTGCTCTGGTATGAATAACCCTGCTCGAAAGCGGGGGTATATCTGCGAACTGTAACCTGTAACCCCTGGTTATCGTTCGAAATACCCAATGGCTCGGGTTGCATAACTTCCACTGGCGCGCACAGCGTGCTAGCGTGTTTTGAGCGAGAGAAACCCCACCCCTGTGCTTCCGTGACGGCGGAGCTTTTTGGCGGCCGGACCGGAAGTGGGGAACCTGCGTATCCGTATCCGGAACGACCGGATGCGGAGCGCAAGGGTTCAATAGGCCGCATGGCGGAAACACCTTCTGGTTGTACCGCTTGACTAGCGGAGCTATTTTGCGGCGGGACCGGAAGTGGGGAACCTGCGTATCCGTATCCGGAACACCCGGATGCGGAGCGCAGGGGTTCAATAGGCCGCAAGGCGGGAACACCTTCTGATTGTACCGCTTGACTAGCGGAGCTCTTTTGCGGCCGGACCGGAAGCGGGGAGCTAGCGAATCCGTATCCGGTGAAACCGGAAGCGTTCGGTTTTCGCTCGATAGAGCGACAGGAAGAGCAAAGCGATTCGACTGATAAACAGACTCGCCCACAACTAAAGCATTCTCCCCTGACAGGAGAGGAACTTTTCGTTTAATACCTGCTCTAAGGCCTTTATGCTTGTCCCTTGACCCGGGCTCATAGTAGGCCGACAGAATTTCTGACTCAAGGTTAAATTCATAGCATCGCTCACGCGAGGGAAAATCCACTCGCGCGCATGAGGAACCATATAATTGTTTGACGTTAACATTACTGGTTGCTGATAAAACCTCTGACTGATTAAAGAGTCCTGACGGGACTCCATCATTCTTACAGGAGGCATGCATAAAGGAGTCATATTGTCGACGCGAGGGATATCCCCCTCGCGCGCTTGAGGAACCACATAATTGTTTGACATTAACATTACTGGTTTCCGATAAAACCTGTGATTGATTATCGAGTCCTGACAGGACTTCATCATTACTACAGGAGGCATGCACGATGGGGTCGTCTGTGCTAGTGCGAGAGAGTTGGACAGAGACAGACTTTGCTCTTTCAACATATTTATTGTCGACACAGGAGGCATCAAAATCAACATTTTCATTTCCCCGACACGGGGTACCGAAAAACGCCCTCGTTTGGGGGGAGGGGGACCGAGAGACACCTCGGACCCCCGCCCCAGCACAATCCCCCTCTTCTGAGTGTCATTTGCGCTGTCCCCTACCGCGGCCACCGCGGTATGAAGACTGCTGCCTGCCATCCTTGGACGGGCGGCGCGGCTGAGCGCGCTCGGGAACCACCACCTTGCTGCGGGGCCTGTCAGGCGCCCTGGCTGCAGAGGCTCCCCTGGAGGAAGACGAGTGCTTCTTAAAAGAAGCAGAGCGGCCCCTTTCCTTGGCGCGGGAGGAGCGGGACGCCCTCCTAGCTTGCTGCGGTTCTTCCTGTGGCACTGTGGTGGACTCGACGATGTCCTTAGCCGCCTTGAAGAAGGTAACTCTACCCTGCAGCAGCTCCAAGCCCCCACCCATGAGGGTGGTGGGACTGTTCTCCATGTTTATGAGAGACTTGTACATCTCCCCGCGAGGACCTAGAGGCTTCTCGCCCACGTCCCTCTTAGGCTCGAGGTCGACATAATCGAGCCAGCGGGCTCTCTCAGACTGGAGGTTGTAGTCCATGGACCTGCCCATCCACTTAACCGCATGCCAATTGACCTTTAGCATGATGTCAAATAGAGTGTTCAGTTCAGCTGTGTGCTCCCCCGTGGGCAGACCTTTGACCAGGTCCTTGGTGGAAGCGAGCAAGAGCTGGATCAGATTCAGGTCCTTAGCGGCCAGAGCAGCGGACCGGTAGGCGTTACGAGCCCTGTCCGACTGCAGCTTGTCCTCCAGGACAGTGAACCCCGGCGGGTTGGTGCCGACGGGGCCGACAAACGGCCCGTTTTTAGCCGTGCCTACATCCTTGTACTGGGGTCTGACGGAACCCAGAAAAGATTGTGCCAACAGGTGGTCCAGGTTAGGGCAGGTGGACATGCCTGCCTCCGCACCGCCCACCAAATCCAACCCAGAAAAAGGCAGCTTCCTGGGGTCTTTATGTGTCTTCCATGAGGAATGGAGGGCCTTGGTGAAACCTTTCACCAGCGGCAGCCTGGAGAGGACATACGGGGCGGGAACCGAAGGCTCCTGCCCGGGCATTTCGTCATCATCCTCGGCCTCTTCAGAGGGGAGAGGAGGTGGCAACTCCTCTCCAACTCTGGCCAGAGCTCTCATGTAGACTGTGAGATGATCCAGCATTTCTGCTGCAGAATCGACGTCCTCTGCTCCCGCTTCACTCGCTTGACTGGCGGGTGGAGGGGCAGTGGTGCCTGAGGAGGCCTGGGAGCTCCCTGCGGCGTCCAGTTGACGTGCTGGAGCCGCAGGGGCATTACCTTTCACAGTGACCGTGAGTCGAGAACCCTCGTCCTCGACGGAGTCCTCCTCCTCCTCGGCCGTGTATCCAGAGTATTCAGAACCAGAACCCTCGCTCTGACAGGAGCTCAGGTCCGACTCTCGCCTGAAAGTCTGGACTGTTTTGGTGATGCTCACGTCGAGGGGGACGTCCCCGACGGTCACATCCGAGCGTTTCTTTTTGGGCACCGCGCCCGAAGGGGAAAAGGCTACCGGAGGGATGTTAGCCTTCTTGGTCGCCTTCTTAGCGGCGACTTCACCAGACCCGCCAGCTCCAGTGACAGTGGAGCTAGCTGCGGTCGGTTGCGCGGCAGGCGGTGTCTCATGTAGCACGGCGCCATCTTGACTTGGAATGGCGCGCTGTTTGCCAAGCGGATCTCCGGAAGGCAGCGCCGCACCTTGACCAACGGTGCGGGCCGCCTGGGGAAGGAAAGACTGGGCTGTGGGGTTGAGAGCAGTGGACCCACCTGGTGGAGCGCAGGCCCCGAGGCCTGCCCTGGCTAGGTAGAACCGGTGTATCAGTACATCGTGGTCGTAGGCCACGCAGAAGTCACAGAAAGGTCCTGCTCTCCCCTGAGGACTCAGTGCAGAGAAGGCGTGTGCAACGCCCATGCAGCCGACACAGAGAGGGTGAAGATCCTGTCCGTCGATGAGTCCTGGACAGCCTGGACATTGCCTCGGCAGGAAGGCCAGAGGATCCATGGCGAAGCACTGTAGATAGAGTTAACCAGAAGCAGACGAGCTAACAAGCTAACGGCTAAGGCTAGGCCACGCTTGATTCGGGCAGGGCCTGAACAAGCGGTAAGCAGTGTAGCTAACGTTAACAAATAGCAGACGAGCTAACAAGCTAACGGCTAATGCTATGCCACGCTTGCTTCGGCGGAGGCCTGAACAAGCAGTAATAATCCTTTGTTATAAAAGGAAATAACCGTCGATTTAGGACGGAACAAGAATAAGTATTCTTAAGTACGGGTTAATTCAACACTCGCCGGTGGGCGACTCCAATGCCACCGCTTTAGGCTAATGCGCGAAGAATAATAATACAAAGGCTGAGTTTCAACTTATCTGAATGTGATATCGCAGAGAGTGAAAAGAGGATGTTACTTCCGCCTCCGGGGGCTTATATAGCCTGGAGGCGGGTCACTCCGGTTTGAGTGACAGGCCCTTCCTACCTACGTTAGTACGGGAGCTGAAGTAGTTTCTCTGAATGATCGCCAGGGGGCGTCATTACCCAAGTGGGAGGTCATCCTGGAATATTGACAGTAAACAGGTAGTCATGGCTCTCAGCCGGTAGAACAGGCTCTCTAGCAGTGCAGTTAATGAGCAAGAGCACTACTGCACGGTCTCGTCAAACAAAGATTTCAGCTGTGCTGGGTGAGAACGATCTGACGCTCTCCCTCTCCCCACACTAGAATAGCAGTTTTCATGTGAAGTTCAGGGACATAGTAGCTAAATGAGGCATAAAAAAATTACACATTCCTATCGAATATCTTAATTACAATTAAATTAAGTTGACATGTTTTTTTTAGGGCAACAGTTGTATAATCGCAATATTACACTTGAGGGTCGTGCCCTATCACGGTTATTTGCACTTCAGCCCTGCGGAACAACCAAGGCATGGATGTGTTTGTAATGACAACAACTAGTAGTAACACTTTCAAGAAAAATCACTTCTGAAAACAACAAATAGTGTAAAAGTGATAGGCTTATAGGCTCCACTCTATGCTATGAGGGCTGCTGGGTTCTGCTGGGGAAACTGGACATGACATTAGGATGATTACTGTAAGTCGAACACCCTTTGGTCCGACCACCAAAACCTAACCTTAACCCTAACCCTAACCTCAGTAAAACTATGCCTAAACCTAACCCCAACCCTAACCATAACCTCAGTAACCGTGACACGGGTGATTATCTAACCTAGCGTCAACGCTGTTCGACCCAACGGGAGTTCGACCTATGGGGCAGTCCCCAACTGGACAACAGGGGAATTTCTGCCTACTAGACCCCATGGACAGAAGTGGACCTAGAAGTGATATATGGTGGAGTTGTCCTTTAATGGCAGCCATGGCTCCTAAAAGTTAGGATGGATAAATGAAGAGGATACATTTCACATATATACAGAATGCAGATACTCGTTACTTCAAGTAAAAAGAGACTAAACTACTACTACTACGCGTGTGTGTGTGTGTGTGTGTGTGTGTGTGTGTGTGTGTGTGTGTGTGTGTGTGTGTGTGTGTGTGTGTGTGTGTGTGTGTGTGTTTGATAGATTGACAGGTTTTGAGCGATTTTTGACCCATAATGCCATAATAGTTTGACAGGCCATGATTGATTGATTGATGACAGGGCCTTCTCGTTTCCTCAGAACAAAGCCCCCCGGTGCGGTAGCTACAGTGAGGCTCCCACTGGGGGGGCCGCTGTCATTTCGGTTCATCATCCTTCCCCCCGTTTCCGTGCCGTGCTGTTTCGACCACAGAACACTGTCATCACACGCCCCATACAGAGAGAGAGATGGAGAGGACGAGATAATGAATGTGTATGAGAGAGAGAGAGAGAGAGAGAGAGAGAGAGAGACAAGAGAGAGAGAGAGAGAGAGAGAGAGAGAGAGAGAGAAGAGAGAGAGAGAGAGAGAGAGAGAGAGAAAGAGAGAGAGAGGAAGGACAGTACAAACACAAAAATGAAGGTGCCAACTGCTTCTACAGAGTGATGCCGTAGAAGAATCATTTTTGGTTCCAGAAAGAACCAAGACACCAAGGATCTTTAAAGAAACAATAATTGCAATGGTTCTATAAATAACCCTTAAAGGTGCCTGGAAAAACTAACACAAATGGTTCTCTGAGGAATCTGGTTCCTTTTCTGGTTTCTTCAAGAACACGAAGAACCATTCACTAAATTGTTCTGTAGTAGGTGACGATTCTTGGTGGAACTGGCCAGCTAGTCCTCAAATCTCTCTCTCTCTCTCTCTCTCTCTCTCTCTCTCTCTCTCTCTCTCTCTCTCTCTCTCTCTCTCTAGATATATATTTATATATGCCTAATTAAAAAATGTAGGCCAAAGATATTTACAAATCAGCGACTTTAAACATGTCGGATTAAGCTTCATGAACCAAGTCAGTTATCAACAGCGTAAGTGGCATGCCCTGTGTATTGGTTGGGAGGCTGTAGTATTGATTGATAAAGTATAAAGTTGATAACATTGATAAAGAAGGAAAAAAGCAAGTTGGCAGGCAGAAAGTAAGTTCCGAAGCTGTCCTGTTTGGCCCCCCTCACTTGATCATACAGATACAAAACGCTCTTGGCAACCTGTTCATCCTTTTAAAAGCCCACGTCAAAAAACCTCTGCCAGCATATAGTGTCGCTGGGTTCAAATCCAGTTCCTCCTGACAACCTTTGCTGCGTGTCACTCCCCATCTCTTTCCCCATTCCCTGTCTGCCCTATCAATAAAAATAAATAAATAACGTACTCTTGATTCCTCATCTAAGTTTGACAAGCAGGTAAATGCTTTTCGTGACCTTGAGGAAGTCATGCAGGCCTTCATATCATTCCGTTTATTACTTCAGTTCCCTTTAGGCTACGCTGGGATTAGTCGTTCCTGTCTCACCATAACACCTTGGCCTGGCTCTGGTGCCAGGTGGATTACACTTTGGTCAACAAGAACAGTTTTTAAAATGTGCTCTAAAATTATCGCAAAAATAAATGTTCATTTGTAAAACGTTTTGGTGACCCTTTATTTTTCAGACCCCTGTTTACCAGGTATTTACCATGAGAATGCTAATCATAACATACCAGTAAGAAATAGTGATACAGTACATAATTTCCTATATACAGGGGCGGCATAGCTCAGGGGTAGAGAAACCGTCATTAGAGCACGAAGGGTTCCCACTTCGATCCCAGGCTCCCCCTGAGTTAATGTTGAAGAGTCCTTGAGCAAGACTCTGAACCCCTAGTTGCTCCCGGTGAGCAAGTTGGTGCCTTGCATGGTTTCCTCCGCCATTGGTGTATGAATGTGTGTGTGAATGGGTGAATGTAATGGATGTGTGTGTGAATGGGTGAATGTAAAGCGCCTTGGATAAAAGCGCTATACAAATGCACCATTTACAGACCCTGATGAAGAGGTCGACACGCGTTGGCCATAACTTGTTGCTTTGCTCAGAAAATAAATCCTTATATTTCTTTTCACTAAAGACGGAGTACCTTGGAATTATTTTTCTTTGTAAGTCTGTAGTCCACACCTTTTTGGAGCTAAGCAGTGCTTCTTTGAAAAACCTTTTTTTTCTGCTCATATATTCCTACCTGTATCACCAAAGAGCACCTGTCAATCAGAGCCCCGATGATCCCTGCAGCTCTGGTTTATATATTTTTTACTCTCTTTTTTTTCAGTTTTTACATAATTGTCAGCATGATTGAGTCAGCACATCAAGACCTACTAAGAAACCAGATGGTTGTCATAATGAACTGAGAAGCCACGTGCAGACACAGAGACGCACGCAGATTGCAGCTTAACGGGATGTTTATTATACTGAATAATACGCCGTTCTGTCGTCAGATTGCAGACACAAACGGGCCGTTGAGGAGCCCAGCTGCGTCAACATCAAACTGTCAGGCAGCGATGGCACGGCAGAGGCCAGGCAACCCCAGACAGGGGCGTCACAACTGGGGGAAAATTGGGACTGAGTTACTAGTGCCCAAGGTGGAGTGGCCTTAATTATTTATACTTTAGCTATTGAAAAATAGCAGATCTACAAGCTCACAGCGAGCTTGCAGATCTGCTATTTTTGAAAGGTCGTGAAAATGTGTGCAAATCTTTGAATGAATGTATTTTTTAAGCAAACATTTGTAACTCAAATTTTGCTTCTGGGGGGTCCCTGGAACTAAATATTTTGAGATGGGGGTTACACAAATACATATAATGTTTAGGGGTCCTTCACATGAAAAAAGTTTGAGCACCACTGACATAGAAACATAGGTTTTTCAAAAAACCTTAAAAGGATTTGAAATATTCAAAGACGTGCACAAATTTGTAACAATTTTTCAAAAATAGCAGATCTACAAGCTACAAGCTCGCTGTGAGCTTGTACATCTGCTATTCATCAAAAGCACAAAATAACGCGTAATAATAATGCATTCCCAGTCTAAATGGGTCAAACCCCCTCCCCCTATGAAGAACATTCATGGGGGGCCCACAGTTAATCCTTGTACCCAGGGCCCAGAATGTGGTGTGACACCCCTGACCCCAGGGCTTTGCTTTGCGAAAAAATGTACAAATTTGAAACTTGGAGATACGAGGTTTCTGCCCGACAGTGACGATTTACTTTGTTGACTGCCCAGCCCCCAAAATGGAACGAAGGCCGACATTTTATTTTTACTTTTTTTCCTAATGGCCGGCCTGGACCGGCCGGGAATGAACCGGCCGTTCGGGAGTTGTCCCGCTTTTCCCAATGGCCAGCACGTCCCTGGTGGTGAGGTAACTGACAGACAGCGGAGGCTGGATCTGGCAGTTGGAGCAGCTTTTCTGTAGTGAGCTGATTGGGATGGAAGGCAGCTGGTCGACTGACTCCAACACCTGCTGCCTCCACTCCTGTCTGATGTAGAGAGAAACAATAGAGATAGAGCTGAAAAAGAGAGAGTAGGTACCGCAGCCGTGACAATGGTTATAAAACAGGGGTCTTCAACAGGGGGTCTGGGACCCCTAGGGGGTCCTCAGAGTTACAACAGGGGGTCCTCCAAATCTTTGAGTGATAGAAAGACTAAGCAGACTAAGTACAGAGTGAAAGGTCAAGTTTATTAAGTATTGACGGTTCAAGTAGTTAAATATCTGAAAACACAAATTCACATGAATCTAAAATACCCAGATGAAAAGATGAAACTACCGGTATATGGAATTTATGAGAAGGTTGTGGGGGTCCCTGCTTCATCTCTCTCTCAACTTAGGGGTCCTTGGCCTGAAAACGTTGAAGACCCCTGTTATAAAATATTATCACTATAAATGGCTAAAATCGGTTATTAGGAATGTATTCCTATTAATGGAGAATTAGTAAGTAATTAGCCACTTGTACAATCACTTAATGTACTAGCTAAAAATTATATTAATTGCAAAGCGGTTGGTGGAAACTAATTTACTTCCTTATTTGCCCACTACATAATGAGGTATGTGGAAACCATCTATGATAACAAATGGTAATACAACTTAAAATATTATATTGGGGAGTGTATAGGCTATACTCATAAGAAATGGAAATTCACTACTAAGTTATTATCTAGCTCTAGTAAGTACATGAAACCAATTTGGAAGGTATATTTAAAATAGTTAGATGGGTAAATGGGTAGATTCTTTCTCAAATGAATGGATAGTGTTAGTAATTAATTAACCAGTAGATACGTATATTACTTGCTGCCTGGCATGGCCAGACTAATATCACTGGGGGTGTTGGAAAAAGCATTCATATTCTTGACTTAAGTAAAAGTGTCCATACTGCAATGTAGAAATACTCCATTACAAATAGAAGTCCGGAATAAAAAATGTACTCGAGTAAAAGTACAAAAGTATTGGCTTAAAAAAATTATCAAAAGTAAAAGTACTCATTATGCAGAAAGTTTTCAAATGTGTACAAATATATTGAAAATAGCACATCTACAAGCTCACAATGCATATTCGTTACACATTGTGAGCTTGTAAATCGTCTATTTTCAAATGGCCAACATGTACAGTATATAGGGCTGAATAGGTACAGTATGTTTTGTAACAATAAACAAAGAAATCTACAAAGTAACTAGAAAATAAAGTTTTCAAATAATTGTAGTGGAGAGTAGGCTACAATATTTGCCTCTGAGAGAGTAGTGGAGTATTGGAAATTGGAAATACTCAAGTAAAGTACAAATATCTCAAAGTTAAATGTAAAATGTACTTAGTTACTTTACACCATATGTCACTCTTTTTTTCTTCTTCTTTTTTTCCCCCCTCACTGGCAGATTCATCTGGTTTCAAAGAACCACCAAGCTATAACAATAAATAATCACATTTACTGTACAAGAAAGTTATATGCAGTCTGCAGACTGAGACAGGGTGGATACAAGTTTAATGGTGCTTTTCTACCAGTCATTTTTGGAGAGTGCATTAACTTTTTGTTTTGTGGCCCGGTATGGCTCATTAGTTGTGAGTAATAAAAACAAAAAAGCTCCATAAAATTGTCCATGTTTCCTTCAAGAAAGCTGGGGTACAACTTGGCAGTATGACGTCAATGTATGAGACCCGCTGGCACTTAAAGAGGTGGTGCCATAGTTTTGTACTTTTGTTGTACTTTTTGTTTTTCATGTGTCTAGGAGGTTGAACGTACTTCATTAGACCCCCTGGTGTGGTTTTTATGAGCAATTATGTATTCTCTTGGTATTTGTTTGTTTTCTCTTGGAGGCTGCCACCTTGTGGTCAAAAGTGTCAGTTAAAAAACACAGATACAACTAGAAGCAGTGCTCTTCCGAGCACAGGTCTCCACCAGGCCACACAAATCGGCCTGTTATAGCGCCACCATGAGGCTGATTTTAAAAATGTGGGGCAGAGGTTCTGAATTAGCATCCAGGGAGTGTGTGTGCTCAGTTTGGCAGCGATCGGGCCAACGGCGCCGGAGATTAGCTGGTAACAACCAGGCCACACAAATCGGCCTGTTATAGCGCCACCATGAGGCTGATTTGAAAAATGTGGGGCAGAGGTTCTAGATTGGCATCCAGGGAGTGTGTGTGCTCAGTTTGGCAGCGATCGGGCCAACGGTGACTGAGATTAGCTGCTCACAAACTGCGAGGACGCACGGACGCACGCACGCACGGACGGACGGACGGACGGACGGACGGACGCACGGACGGACGGACGCACGGACGGACGGACGGACGGACGGAGGGGAAAACATACTCTCCCTCAGCCTTCGGCTGGTGGAGACAATTACATCACAGAATCAACTCCTCCCCTAATTACCATTCACCCAACACTGTGGGGTGTGGCTAACTTAGCTGGGTCACCACCCACCATGACATCCATGCATACTTAATGAACTGGGGGTGTGGCCACATAAAAACCCAATTTTAACTCTTTCTGTATACTTTTTTGGAAAAAATCTTCCTCCTAGTATAATCATAATACCTGATAATCATGTTTTAGAGGGGGGGAAATCATGGCACCACCTCTTTAATAAGGGTAAAGCTATTACACAACACATCCACTACAATCCATCCCCTCATGCGTGCCATAGGAAAGTGGTTCTCAACCTTTTCAGGCTGCGACCCCAAAATAATCATATTTTAACTGAAGACCCCACCCTGATGAGCACTAAGAGTTGAGGCATTACATTTAGTGTAACACGGTTCTATAGTGAAAATAGCGAGGCGCTGTGAGCATGTAGATCAGCTATTTTCACAATTTCTGCCTCTAATATTTGTCTTTTTGGCCAATATTTAATTTGTCATTTTAAAAAAATCCTTAAAGTGACTCTTTAGAAATGTGCAGATATTCTATACACTTAAACCTTATGTTGAAGAGCAGATCATTTGATCAGGTATAGTACCTTTAAACATACACCTCAGTTCTGCATGTACAGTAAATGCTGTCGCCACTCATCCATGAGTCATGTGAGCCTCACCTACAGTACATAAATAGATATACTGTGAGGCTGAACTGCACCTACTGTACATAAATATTAGGGCTGGGACTTTAACTGATTAATTGCGATTAATTAATTACAGAAAATTAACACGATTAAAAAAATTCACGCAATTTAATCACACTTAGTTTTTGCACCACAGAACCTTCAGTTTCAGTAAATTGCGTGAATTTTTTTAATCGTGTTAATTTTCTGTAATTAATTTATCGCAATTAATCAGTTAAAGTAACCTACTGTACATAAATATTAGGGCTGGGACTTTAACTGATTAATTGCGATTAATTAATTACAGAAAATTAACACGATTAAAAAAATTCACGCAATTTAATCACACTTAGTTTTTGCACCACAGAACCTTCAGTTTCGGGCATACCGATCATAGCGATGCACAAATCAAGAAGAGACAACAAACGCAAAGGGAGAAGTAGCCAATTAGAGTGCTTTGCTTGGCCCAGTGGATGCAACATTTACATTAAAAAAACTCACTCGTTGATTCACTCGTACAACAAAATGTGTTTTACTTGAAAGAAATGCTTCTAGGGTAAGATATTAGTATGCGATTAAAATGTGATTAATTGCGATTAATTAATTACAAAGCCTGTAATTCATTCGATTATTTTTTTTAATAGCATCCCAGCCCTAATAAATATATATACTGTGAAGTTTTTAAATATACCAACCTGTTGCACATAGAACACATTGTGAAGTTGTTTACAAAAAGTTAAAGCACAGTAGCTACTACAGGAAGAAAAAAAAAATGGTGTACACAATAGCCTATACCAAACTTTATGCACATGTATAGCTGAGGATGCTTTTTTCATTCTCTTTGCTCGTTTGCCCTTTGCACTCTCTTTCTTTCCTGCGTCAGTATTATTATTATTTTTATATTTAGATGTGTTGTTTTGTTGTTGTTTTTCTGTTATTTTATATACTGTATACCACTGCATCGTCTGAAGGAAAATGTTACTGTTTATGTACCTATACAAAAGACGTAACAATAAAGTACAACCTTGCATGTAGTCCTTTTATCTTTATGACCCCAGAAGTTCAGACATTCAGAGTTCTTCGTTCTGTAAAATAATAAAAACCTTTCTGACTGAGGTCAGTCTCTTTCTCTGAATTCCTCTGGGGCAACGAGACTGCAGACCGAGAAATTATATACCTCTTACAAGCACCATATATTAAATGGCTTTTCAGCAGTGCGGGTCCCTTTCATTCCAGATGGCTATCATGCGTAAAGGAAGAAGAAAAAACAGAAAAATGAGAAATGTTTTAAAATGGCATATAAGATCTTTATGGCTTGATAATAAAAAAAATACATCTGACTGGGTCATAAACTAATAATTCAAACTGTGTATCAAAGCCCACAACATCCGACTGAAATCTGAGATGCAGAATCACAATGCACCACTGACAGCTTATATTTTGCCTTTGATTTCAAGGTTCAAGGTTGTACTTTATTGTTACGTCTTTTGTACATTATTGTTATGTCTTTTGTACAGGTAACAAACATCATTTTTGTCCAGTAGTTGCTACTGTATTTAACTTTTTGTAAACATCTTCACAGTATGTTCTATGTGCAACAGGTTAGTATATTCAACTTCACGACTATGTATATTCAACTTCACAGTACAGTATCTCCTTATGTGAAGTATAGGTGCAGCTCAAGGAGGGGACGAAAGGGGGGGATCTTTCTCGTTCTTGACAGTTCGTTCATGTGCCTGAATGTTCGTGGAAAGAAGCTTTTTTTGCAGTCTGTTGCTAGTAGCTTTGAGACTGCGTAGACGTTTTCCATGCGGCAACATCTTAAACAGACTGCGGTTGGGATGGTGACACAGCGTTCATCGTACAAGGTCTCACTATTTTCTTCTTCCAATGTAGAAGAAAATAGCTGATATTATAGTGAGTTTAGCTCCCATTGAAAACAGCCTGCCATATACAGTGCCATTCACTGCTTCTATATGTACAGTATTTATTACCTGTATGCATTGAAACAATCACAGATCACTGCCACAGAATGCACAGGAAACAGCAACTGTGGGTCTATCTGTTTGACTGTGCGACTCGCTAACACTGAGGAAAGCCCAGACATCCACACTGGCCGTTTCAATTTGAAGTTTCATTTGCGAGGGCACAGAAAATCATCATGTTGCAGAGAATTATTACGGTGCAGCATGTAGCCTAGAGTAGAACAAGAGAACAATGAATGAGCGTGCAAGGGTGTAAGAGTCCATGTGCAGGAGTCAGCAGTCAGAAACCGAATAGTCAGTAACAGGTGCAGGTATTAAGTTCTCCGAGTACTTTAATAGCCCTGTAATGGCTGGGATTCTGGGAATTCGTGTATTTATACATCGGTGTCTCATCATTAACAGCCAATGAGGGACCAGCATTTCTGGTGATGCCAGAGATGTCAGCAGAGTTTGGTGTATAAGAGCGTTTTTGGTGATGTCTTCATTAACATTCAATGAGGCCAGCAGCGCACACCTCGTGGCGTGCTCTGCTTGCGCACAAGTAGGCCATGTGTGGCCTGCTTGTACGTGAGACGCAAGTTGGCACCTCGACAGAGAGCAGTTCTAGTTACTTGCGCAAGCAGAGCGTGCAAGTACTGCAATTGGCTGGGTATGTATGTAGGTGACTGGGATTTTTGAAGACCTAACCTACCCCTGAAATGGGGATTCTGGGAATGTATGTATGTAGGTGACAACTACAGCCAATGAGGGACCAGCATTCCTAGTGATGATTTCAGCAAATTTTGGTATACACGGTAAGAGCACTCTTGGTAATGTCTTCATTAATGGGTGAAGACATTTTGGACATCGCAGCAGCGCACACCTCGTGCTGTGCCTCGTGGTGTTCTAGATATACATTCTGTGTTCTAGATCTATACTTTCTATGTGCTCTAGTTCTATATTTTTATGAATTCTGAATGAATGAATGATTTTGTCTGGAGGGCCAAATTGGCATGTGAAGCTTGACCAATCCTCAATTGGTCAAGCATGCACGGGACATGTACGGGACAGACAGAATTGACCAAACGGGGGGGGGGGGGGGGGGGCTTCCAAAGGGTAGATCTTTGTGCCCATACATGGTGTTCCATGCAAGCCCACACTGTTTCATAATGAACATTAATATTTGCAGTACCACAATATAAAAATAGACCAGGTCAACCTGGTTGTGCCAGACCCCCTGTCTGTCATCATCATTTATGACATCATGCCTTTTGTAGGCATGTCATCATCATGTCATCATCATATATACCCTTTATATAGAAAACCCGGACAGACCGACATTTGCTTATGTAGGCCTACCCATTTCATGGGTCTGGCAAATACATGCATTTTCAAAATTTGTCAAACCTTTTCTAAAATAAACTAGACCAGGTCAACCTGGTTGTGCCAGACCCCCTGTCTGTCATCATCATTTATGACATCATGCCTTTTGTAGGCATGTCATCATCATGTCATCATCATATATACCCTTTATATAGAAAACCCGGACAGACAGACCGACATTTGCTTATGTAGGCCTACCCATTTCATGGGTCTGGCAAATATGTAGAAGCTCTAGAAGAATGTGATATGAATGTGAGCTTAAACCATATACTTTGCTGACTGGGGACCCCCAGGGGTATATCCTACTTGGCCCCCTCTTTTTTATATTGGATTAATTATCCAGCGGCTATATCATCACTATGTGATTAAGGCTTTTTTTTTGTGTGGAATAAGTGGTCAGCCTACTCCTAAATATGCAAATTCGTACCGTGGCCACCATTACAGAAAACTATTTAGTACTCAAAGGGGTCCACAACACCCCTTAATTTTTTGAGCGGTGCTGACCGCTCCTACATCTGGCTTTGTCTGTTTGTACGTATGTATTTCCTGCAAAATTAATGAAATGAACTCATCAAAAGCACTTTTCGTGAGGGTACAGTAGGCATTTAGAGAAGAAATAACGCACATCCTCCGTTCTTCGGTGCCAAGCAATAACTGACAGTGCAGTAATACTAGAAACAAAGAAGGTAGCTCGCACTCACTTTCTTGGTTGCTCCAATTTTTTATTATTTAGCAAGCAGCAAAACATAAACGTTTCGACCTGCTGGGGTCTTCTTCCGTATAGGGTAAACTGAGACACCGGGTAAACTGAGACGCTCCATTTATCTTGGCAATGGAACACATTTGTGGTCATGTGACCATTATATTTTCAAGCCCCTTGAATTCCCCACTTGTCATGAAAAGAGAGACCTGATAGTGCTGTAGAAAACATGCTTTTTTCATAAAAAATTGTTTTTTGCATGTAAAAATACATTTTCTTGCTGTCAACATAATCAGCTGTTGTGTCAAAGCAAATTGATGCAGGGAGAACATTTTATATCATACATGTTGATGAACTACCAACTTATAAATCCATGTGATAGATGCTAGCTGAAGATTACCCTGAATTGATAAAAAATATCCCTTTTCCCAAAATGTGGCTGTGGGGTAAAGTGAGACAATTGCTTCGGGGTAAAGTGAGACACTATCTCACATTATCCCAACATGATAGACAGGGAGAAAGCTGTAAAAACCTGATTAAAGGGTGTACCAAACTAGTCTCAGTTGATTCTTATGTATTTTCCCCTGTAGAATCCATTTTTGATATATATTTCTTTGTATTGTGCATAATTAATGAGATAATTAGCATATTTGACTACATTTGACTAAATATGCTAATTATTTCATTAGGTATGCACAATACAACAATATTCTTTGCAGAAATAGAAATAGATTCTACAGGAAAAATTACATAAGGATCAACTGAGGAAAGTTTGGTAAACCCTTCTATCATTTTTTATAGGGTTTTTAGTTTTTTCCTTCTGCCCATGTGTCACATTATTTGACACATGGGTGGAAATGACAGGACAAAGCCTATTAAAAGAATGTCTGCTATGTACATTTTTGTATTGCGCATATTTAACCCGGTTAACCGGGTTTTTGTGTTTTTATGGTAGTTTTAAAGTGGAAAAAAGTGAGTGGATCACTTTACCCCGTTGATTTCTCTGGTCTGTCTCAGTTTACCCCGGTCCTGGGGTAAACTGAGACACAAGACCACTTTTTTTAAAACAATCATATTTTCTCTGCCTTTTGTCTTGAATATGTTCTGATATCTTCCATTGTTAGGAAACATCACAAATTACTGGGAAATGTGTACATTTTTACTGATATATCTTTTAGTTCGCCTAGAGGGGAGCAAATGTAAAAAGTGTCTCAGTTTACCCCGGTACAGTAGGCACCCTCACAAAAAGCATGCAGTAATCCTGGTCTCTATACTGCCTCCCCCTGGCCAGCCGGGGCGGCTGATGGAGGGGTAAGGAACTGGTGGGAATAGCGTGTTCCTTCCACGCGCTACACCCTACCGTGGAAACTCCCCCGTCGGGTGAAAAGAAGAGGCTTGGATTCCTCGTGCATTGAAGGAAGCATGAGCACAGTTCGTTGCTTTCCCCAGGTTGGAAGGGAGGGGAGAGTAGCAGGATTACACTTAATGATTGGCACTGGGTGCGCAACCCGCACAAAAAGGTTTTTCTCCAGTGTGGATACGCTGGTGTGTCTTCAGGGAAACTAAATGACTGAAACTCTTGTCACACTCTTTACAATGAAAAGGTTTTTCTCCGGTATGGATACGCTGGTGTGTCTTCAAGGAACCTAACTGACTGAAACTCTTGTCACACTCTTTACAATGAAAAGGTTTTTCTCCGGTATGGATACGCTGGTGTGTCTTCAGGGAAACTAAATGACTGAAACTCTTGTCACACTCTTTACAGTGATATGGTTTTTCTACAGTGTGGATACGCTGGTGTGTCTTCAGGTGACCTAACCGACTGAAACTCTTGTGACACTCTTTACAGTGATAAGGTTTTTCTCCTGTGTGGATACGCTGGTGTGTCTTCAGTGCATCTAACCGACTAAAACCCTTCTCACACTCTTTACAGTGATAAGGTTTTTCTCCTGTGTGGATACGCTGGTGACTCTTCAGGGTAGCTAATTCACTGAAACTCTTGTCACACTCTTTACAATGAAAAGGTTTTTCTCCGGTATGGATACGCTGGTGTGTCTTCAGGGAACCTAAATGACTGAAACTCTTGTCACACTCTTTACAGTGATAAGGTTTTTCTCCGGTATGGATACGCTGGTGTGTCTTCAGGGAACCTAAATGACTGAAACTCTCGTCACACTCTTTACAGTGAAAAGGTTTTTCTCCTGTGTGGATACGCTGGTGACTCTTCAGGGCACCTAAATCACTGAAACTCTTGTCACACTCTTTACAATGAAAAGGTTTTTCTCCGGTATGGATACGCTGGTGTATCTTCAAGGAACCTAACTGACTGAAACTCTTGTCACACTCTTTACAGTGATAAGGTTTTTCTCCAGTGTGGATACGCTGGTGTATCTTCAGGTTACTTAACAAACTGAAACTTTTGTCACACTCTTTACAGTGATAAGGTTTTTCTCCTGTGTGGATACGCTGGTGTGTCTTCAGTTCATCTAACCGACTAAAACCCTTGTCGCACTCTTTACAGTGAAAAGGTTTTTCTCCTGTGTGGATACGCTGGTGACTCTTCAGGGTAGCTAATTCACTGAAACTCTTGTCACACTCTTTACAATGAAAAGGTTTTTCTCCGGTATGGATACGCTGGTGTGTCTTCAGGGAACCTAAATGACTGAAACTCTTGTCACACTCTTTACAGTGATAAGGTTTTTCTCCAGTGTGGATACGCTGGTGTGTCTTCAGGTTACCTGACCGACTGAAACTCTTGTCACACTCTTTACAGTGATAAGGTCTTTCTCCTGTGTGGATACGCTGGTGGATCTTCAGTTGATCTATCCGACTAAAACTCTTGTCACACTGTTTACAGGTGTGAGTTTTCTTCCCTGCATACGTCAGCTGATGTGTCCTCACCTCTCCTGGTTGAGTTAAAGTCTTGGTAAACGTTTGATGACTGTTAGACTTTGGTTCGTCTGTGTCTCCTTGTTCCTGGCTGGTTACAATTCTGGTGATTTGTTGAAAGGATTCTGAGGAGATCTGTCCATTTATGGGCATTTGGCATCTGAAGTATGAGAAATCAGAACAGAAGACCTTAGTCTGGGAAGGTGGAGACCCCATTCCTTCCTGAAGTGGCGGTTCATCATCAAATCTGCCTCTATCCATGGATTGTGATAAGGACAGAGTTTTAGGTTCTGTTGGGTAATGGACAATTTACCTCTCCTCTTTATGACCTCTCCTTCTCGTTTTCTAACTCCTTCTCTCACAAGACTGCGTCGGTAAGTTAATGCTCCGGTCTCTGTGGAATGACGTTGAATATTAATATTTTCGAATCTTATACATGCAGAGCAGAGCTCTGGTCTAACCTCACTCACAACACAAACGGTTGCCGTGCATGCCTGACAACACCGATGTGCGCAGGCTGCCGCCCCTCCATATTTGGGCAAGAGTCACGTCATCAATATACATCACCACCATGATGGAAGAGATCCATGTGGAAGCAACGCCAGTTATTACAGTTACAGTACAGTTACAGTTTATGTATTATATTCATTCAGTAATTATTACTTGCCCCGGCAGAGCACGCATATACAGTACATACCTACATAGGTATGTACTGTATGTAGGTAAGTAGGTAGCTGTGTGATGTCACTGGTATCGCCAGTGGTGATGCCAGTGGTGAGCACACCTCATGGCGCGCTCTGCTGGCGCACAAGTACGCCATACATGGCATGCATCCATAGTCCGAGCAAACGTCTCCCAAGCCTACGCCACCCGCCTATAGTGTCTCCAAAAAATCACCAGGGCGTCGAGCCATCGAGCCCCAGAGCCACACGCTAGACAGGCGGCAGTTAGAGGTAGGCCGCCGTTTTCTTTATCCCAAGCACAGTAGGCCTTCCGAACTTTCCGCAAAACAGGAAAAAAACAGACTAAACTACTATAAAGACCCCCAAAACATGCCAAGCCTGGCCAATGTAATGAGTCACAACAAGAAAAAGGAAAGAGAGAAAAAAAGCAAGAAAAAAGAGAAAGTGGAGAAAAACTGCGGAGCAGCGTCCAAACTGGTCTGCCCTCAAAGGAGCGACCACAGGGTTAGCATACAGGCCTGAACCAAGTCCCCAGAACCTTGGGGGAGCTCTGAAGCGCCATGGACATGGTGGCCGTTTTGAGGTACTGCAGTTGGGGCCTAAAACATGAACGCGGATCTAGGCTTCTTTGTATTGACTGCGCGTTCATAGTGGAAGTGCTCGTTCATGAATTGGAGCCCCAGCGCGTCCATACACAAAATCAATGACGCAAAAGTGTCACATAGGCCCCAGTACGTCACGTTTTACTACGCGGAAGAAGGGGTGAAAACGCCTCATCATGAGGCCTTGGTTTGATGAGATGAAATCTCCATGTATGGGCATAAACGTTTTTTTTTTTTTTTTTTTTTTCTGGGAATGACCATATATGGACTTTTATACCCTGAGAAATCTCGTAGCTCCTTAATCACCTGGTTCGAATGATATCAACGCACTTAATGCGAAATATTCACGTGCTTTCAGACTCTTCAATGCAGAAAGTATCCAGGATACTTGGATATCCAGTATGCCAATGCAGAGATATTAGTAGTAAAATGTCGACATCTAGTGGTCAACCTCAGAGGAGCGCAAAAATAAAACCTGAGGTGAATACCAGCCTCGAACCAGATGACCAGATGCCAAGTATGCTCTGTTCCCCGGTGTAACGCTCCACGCCACAGACCCCGACGGAGCGGCGCGGTATTGGGCGCCGATGACCCCCGTGGGAACGGTGCCCAATCCCACTCAGCCGCGTTACCGAGTTATGTGCCGTTATGGACAGAATAGTAAATATTCAGTCCCTCACTATCCACGCCTACCCCACTATCCACGTCATAGATAAATGCACAAAAAAGGAGTCACTTCATCCGTTCATTAGCTCAGTCAGTAGAGCACGGATGCAACAAACCCACGGTTTGGGTTCGATTCCCCTGAGGGGAATAATATTCAAGGCGAGAGATATCGGCGCATGCGTACTTCAAAGTGCACGGAGAACAGGATACCGTGGATACTCCTCCGTGGATACCCAGTGCATACTCTCTGCATTCAAACGTCTGAGAAATGGTGAAAAAGTCGGATTGAATGCGAAGAGAGCAGTCGAAGCCGGTGCCTTAATAATGTCCTTAATATTGGGCGAGGTCGTGCCAATTCTTGGCCATCTGGCCAGTGATGTATATGGGACCAGTTACTCATATATGGAGACCCCTTCATGATAGTTATGTCAAAACATGCCCATATATGGATATTACCAAATATGAGCATTCCCATATATGTCCTTAATATTGATAACATAATATCCTTAATAATGTCCTTAATATTGCCAGAGGTATATCCTACTTGGCCCCCTCTTTTGAAGTGGTGAAAGCCGCTTCCAAGGAGTGGCTTTGTCTGTCCCGTACATGTTTTTTTTGTTTTTCTTTTTTTTTGAGGATTCCCATAGATTCCCAAGGAGTGGCCTTGTCTGCCCCGTACATGTCCCGTGCATGCAGAATTGAGGATTGTTCCAGCTTCACATGACAATTTGGCCCTCCAGACAAAATCATTCATACATTCAGAATTCATAAAAAATATAGAACTAAAGCACATAGAAAGTATAGATCTAGAACACAGAATGTATAGATCTAGAACACAGATTTCATAGCTCTAGAACACATAAAATAGAAATTCACCGCTTCACTTCGAACCGAGGTTTGATATTTTATATTGGATTAATTATCCAGCGGCTATCATCACTATGTGATTAAGGCATTTTTTGAAGCGGTGAAAGCCGCTTCCAAGGAGTGGCTTTGTGTGTCCCGTTCATGTCCATATATGGTCATTTCAGTCCAGAATGAACAGGTTTTATCTGTCCCGTACATGTGTGTCCCATGTGTGTCCCGTTCATGTCCATATATGGTCATTTCAGTCCAGAATGAACAGGTTTTATCTGTCCCGTATGTCCAGAATATGTGTGTAGTGTCCATCCCGGTCTGATGATTGGATGATTAAAAATGTCCAATGAGACCATACTTTGAGGATTGGTCAAGCTTCACATGACAATTCGGCCCTCCAGATAAATCATTCATTCATTCAGAATTGGAAGAATGTATAGATCACAGAGTTCATAGCTCTAGAACACATAGAATAAAAGTTCACCGCTTCACTTCGAACCGAGGTTTGATTTTTTTAATGGAATAAGTGGTCAGCCTACTCCTAAATATGCAAATTCGTACCGTGGCCACCATTACAGAAAACTATTTACTACTCAAAGGGGTCCACAACACCCCTTAATTTTTTGAGCGGTGCTGACCGCTCCTACACCTGGCTTTGTCTGTTTGTACGTATGTATTTCCTGCAAAATTAATGAATTGAACTCATCAAAAGCACTTTTTGTGAGGGTACAGTAGACATTTAGAGAAAAAATAACGCACATCCTCCGTTCTTCGGTGCTGAGCAATAACTGACAGTAGCAGTAATACGAGAAACAAAGAAAGTAGCTCGCACTCACTTTCTTGGTCGCTCCAATTTTTTATTATTTAGCAAGCAGCAAAAAAGAAACGTTTCGACCTGCTGGGGTCTTCTTCTGTATACAGTAGGGTACAGTAGGCACCCTCACAAAAAGCATGCAGTAATCCTGGTCTCTATACTGTCTCCCCCTGGCCAGCCGGGGCGGCTGATGGAGGGGGTAGGGAACTGGTGGGAATAGCGTGTTCCTTCCACACGCTACACCCTACCGTGGAAACTCCCCCGTCAGGTGAAAAGAAGAGGCTTGGATTCCTCGTGCATTGTAGGAAGCATGAGCACAGTTCGTTGCTTTACCCAGGTTGGAAGGGAGGGGAGAGTAGCAGGATTACACTTAATGATTGGCACTGGGTGCACAACCCGCATGAAAAGGTTTTTCTCCAGTGTGGATACGCTGGTGTGTCTTCAGGGAACCTAAATGACTGAAACTCTCGTCACACTCTTTACAGTGAAAAGGTTTTTCTCCTGTGTGGATACGCTGGTGACTCTTCAGGGCACCTAATGCACTGAAACTCTTGTCACACTCTTTACAATGAAAAGGTTTTTCTCCGGTATGGATACGCTGGTGTATCTCCAAGGAACCTAACTGACTGAAACTCTTGTCACACTCTTTACAATGAAAAGGTTTTTCTCCGGTATGGATACGCTGGTGTATCTTCAAGGAACCTAACTGACTGAAACACTTGTCACACTCTTTACAGTGATATGGTTTTTCTCCAGTGTGGATACGCTGGTGTGTCTTCAGGGAACCTAATTCACTGAAACTCTTGTCACACTCTTTACAGTGAAAAGGTTGTTCTCCTGTGTGGATACGCTGGTGTGTCTTCAGGTGACCTAACTGACTGAAACTCTTGTCACACTCTTTACAGTGATAAGGTTTTTCTCCTGTATGGATACGCTGATGTATCTTCAGTTCATCTAACCGTCTAAAACCCTTGTCACACTCTTTACAGTGAAAAGGTTTTTCTTCTGTGTGGATACGCTGGTGACTCTTCAGGGCACCTAATTCACTGAAACTCTTGTCACACTCTTTACAATGAAAAGGTTTTTCTCCGGTATGGATACGCTGGTGTATCTTCAAGGAACCTAACTGACTGAAACTCTTGTCACACTCTTTACAGTGATAAGGTTTTTCTCCAGTGTGGATACGCTGGTGTATCTTCAGGTTACTTAACCAACTGAAACTCTTGTCACACTCTTTACAGTGATAAGGTTTTTCTCCTGTGTGGATACGCTGGTGTGTCTTCAGTTCATCTAACCGACTAAAACCCTTGTCACACTCTTTACAGTGAAAAGGTTTTTCTCCTGTGTGGATACGCTGGTGACTCTGCAGGGTAGCTAATTCACTGAAACTCTTGTCACACTCTTTACAATGAAAAGGTTTTTCTCCGGTATGGATACGCTGGTGTGTCTTCAGGGAACCTAAATGACTGAAACTCCTGTCACACTTTTTACAGTGATATGGTTTTTCTCCTGTGTGGATACGCTGGTGTGTCTTCAGGGAGCCTAAATGACTGAAACTCCTGTCACACTCTTTACAGTGATAAGGTTTTTCTCCAGTGTGGATACGCTGGTGTGTCTTCAGGTTACCTGACCGACTGAAACTTTTGTCACACTCTTTACAGTGATAAGGTTTTTCTCCTGTGTGGATACGCTGGTGTGTCTTCAGTTCATCTAACCGACTAAAACCCTGGTCACACTCTTTACAATAGAAAGGTTTTTCTCCTGAGTGGATACGCAGGTGGATTTTCAGATTATCTATCCGACTAAAACTCTTGTCACACTGTTTACAGGTGTGAGTTTTCTTCCCTGCATACGTCAGCTGATGTGTCCTCACCTCTCCTGGTTGAGTTAAAGTCTTGGTAAACGTTTGATGACTGTTAGACTTTGGTTCGTCTGTGTCTCCTTGTTCCTGGCTGGTTACAATTCTGGTGATTTGTTGAAAGGATTCTGAGGAGATCTGTCCATTTATGGGCATTTGGCATCTGAAGTATGAGAAATCAGAACAGAAGACCTTAGTCTGGGAAGGTGGAGACCCCATTCCTTCCTGAAGTGGTGGTTCATCATCAAATCTGCCTCTATCCATGGATTGTGATAAGGACAGAGTTTTAGGTTCTGTTGGGTAATGGACAATTTACCTCTCCTCTTTATGACCTCTCCTTCTCGTTTTCTAACTCCTTCTCTCACAAGACTGCGTCGGTAAGTTAATGCTCCGGTCTCTGTGGAATGACGTTGAATATTAATATTTTCGAATCTTATACATGCAGAGCAGAGCTCTGGTCTGACCTCACTCACAACACAAACGGTTGCCGTGCATGCCTGACAGCACCGATGTGCGCAGGCTGCCGCCCCTCCATATTTGGGCAAGAGTGACGTCATCAATATACATCACCACCATGATGGAAGAGATCCATGTGGAAGCAACGCCAGTTATTACAGTTACAGTACAGTTACAGTTTATGTATTATATTCATTCAGTAATTATTACTTGCCCCGGCAGAGCACGCATATACAGTACATACCTACATAGTTATGTACTGTATGTAGGTAAGTAGGTAGCTGTGTGATGTCACTGGTATCGCCAGTGGTGATGCCAGTGGTGAGCACACCTCATGGCGCGCTCTGCTGGCGCACAAGTACGCCATACATGGCATGCATCCATAGTCCGAGCAAACGTCTCCCAAGCCTACGCCACCCGCCTATAGTGTCTCCAAAAAATCACCAGGGCGTCGAGCCATCGAGCCCCAGAGCCACACGCTAGACAGGCGGCAGTTAGAGGTAGGCCGCCGTTTTCTTTATCCCAAGCACAGTAGGCCTTCCGAACCTTCCGCAAAACAGGAAAAAAACAGACTAAACTACTATATAAACAAAGAAAATAAAGACCCCCAAAACATGGCAAGCCTGGCCAATGTAATGAGTCACAACAAGAAAAAGGAAAGAGAGAAAAAAAGCAAGAAAGAAGAGAAAGTGGAGAAAAACTGCGGAGCAGCGTCCAAACTGGTCTGCCCTCAAAGGAGCGACCACAGGGTTAGCATACAGGCCTGAACCAAGTCCCCAGAACCTTGGGGGAGCTCTGAAGCGCCATGGACATGGTGGCCGTTTTGAGGTACTGCAGTTGGGGCCTAAAACATGAACGCGGATCTAGGCTTCTTTGTATTGACTGCGCGTTCATAGCGGAAGTGCTCGTTCATGAATTGGAGCCCCAGCGCGTCCATACACAAAATCAATGACGCAAAAGTGTCACATAGGCCCCAGTACGTCACGTTTTACTACGCGGAAGAAGGGGTGAAAACGCCTCATCATGAGGCCTTGGTTTGATGAGATGAAATCTCCATGTATGGGCATAAACGTTTTTTTTTTTTTTTTTTTTCTGGGAATGACCATATATGGACTTTTATACCCTGAGAAATCTCGTAGCTCCTTAATAATGTCCTTAACACATCGGGTGCCCCTGGATTGCCCCATTTATCCCCTCTTGCTGCCCAGGCCCACCACCATTGTATTGAATCCGGCCCTGCTGCGTCAATGCATGCGTCATGACGTCACTTGGTCACATGAGCGCAGACAGGATGTTATTGTGTAACTTACTGTATGGGCCAGTGTTGATCATAGCTGTTCATTTGCTGATCAAAATTTGGACATTTTGCCGCACCATGCCACAGTTTTAGCCATAAAACAAACATCAGAGATAAAGGGCGTTAAAGATGGGGAAATGCATTGGAGTATACAGAGAAAAACGTCCGCGCGATGCTCTCAGCGTCGACTCGAAGCGACTAGCGGCTAATGGGCTACATCCAGTCGCAGCCCAAACCAAACGGTGAGATTTAAAGTTAATACTGTAAATACAGTAAACACGTCAACGCATCGTGGGCCTCCAGAGACATCAAAGAGATTGGCGTGTAGACACCTCGTGGGCACCCGCTGAGTTAATATTGGGCGAGGTCGTGCCAATTCTTGGCCATCTGGCCAGTGATGTATATGGGACCAGTTACTCATATATGGAGACCCCTTCATGATAGTTATGTTATGTCAAAACATGCCCATATATGGATATTACCAAATATGAGCATTCCCATATATGTCCTTAATATTGATAACATAATATCCTTAATAATGTCCTTAATATTGCCAGGGGTATATCCTACTTGGCCCCCTCTTTTGAAGTGGTGAAAGCCGCTTCCAAGGAGTGGCTTTGTCTGTCCCGTACATGTTTTTTTTTTTTTTTTTAGGATTCCCATAGATTCCCAAGGAGTGGCCTTGTCTGCCCCGTACATGTCCCGTGCATGCAGAATTGAGGATTGGTCAAGCTTCACATGACAATTTGGCCCTCGAGACAAAATCATTCATACATTCAGAATTCATAAAAAATATAGAACTAAAGCACATAGAAAGTATAGATCTAGAACACAGAATGTATAGATCTAGAACACAGATTTCATAGCTCTAGAACACATAAAATAGAAATTCACCGCTTCACTTCGAACCGAGGTTTGATATTTTATATTGGATTAATTATCCAGCGGCTATCATCACTATGTGATTAAGGCATTTTTTGAAGCGGTGAAAGCCGCTTCCAAGGAGTGGCTTTGTGTGTCCCGTTCATGTCCATATATGGTCATTTCAGTCCAGAATGAACAGGTTTTATCTGTCCCGTACATGTGTGTCCCATGTGTGTCCCGTTCATGTCCATATATGGTCATTTCAGTCCAGAATGAACAGGTTTTATCTGTCCCGTATGTCCAGAATATGTGTGTAGTGTAGAGGTCTTCACGGGTCCAATTTGAACTACCCGAACCCAAAAGGACCCGGGGGAAATGGACCCGGACCCATATGGCCCCGTCTATCATTTGGAATTTGAGAACCGTTACCCGATCAGCCCCGAGACGTGATGGATCCGATCCGAACGGCCCCGCCTGTTATTAGAAAAATTGGATCCGAAACCCGAGCAGAACGGGAGATCCGAGACCCGAACCTGTCGCCCCGAAATGAAAGAATGCCAACGTTATTATATTAAGAGTTGTATCAGACATATTTCTTACCTAACGTCGCCACGGTGCTGCTGTTGCTGTCAGCGGCGCTGTGCCTCTCGCCAAAAGATGATCTTTTCCCAGACCAGTAAGTCAATGCGGACAGTTTGTAAATACAAATAAATCCATGTTTTTATTCCTTCTTCTTTGGCTAGCCAATGCTAATGCTATCGTTTTCTGTCGCATGTGTTGTTCATTATATCTTTCTGCTTTGAGTGTCCATTTTGCTCTGCAGAGCATGACAACACGCAATGACAACTCCATTGTAAACCGTTAACCAAAACGTTACGTTAATATCTTTGATAATAATAACAATCCAACTGATACAGTCAGTGTTGTTGTGACTGAGTGAGTCAGTTCTCACAACCAATGCAACAGATTACATGCTGCATCTTTAGTGCCATCGTGTGGCGTTATCTATTTGGTGCAGTTGTTGCGTTCGCTTTCACTTCAATCTCGGCCTGTCTCGGCTCCACTCGGGTAACAGGAGATACCCGGGGAACCGGGGCAGACGGCCCCGGCCCCGGCCCGCCCCGCGGTAAAAGCTCGAAAACGGCCCCGTTACCCGGCTCGGGGCGGTTCGGATCGCGGGTAATTTCGGATCTCGGGCAGGTCCGAAGACCTCTAGTGTAGTGTCCATCCCGGTCTGATGATTGGATGATTAAAAATGTCCAATGAGACCATACTTTGAGGATTGGTCAAGCTTCACATGACAATTCGGCCCTCCAGATAAATCATTCATTCATTCAGAATTGGAAGAATGTATAGATCACAGAGTTCATAGCTCTAGAACACATAGAATAAAAGTTCACCGCTTCACTTCGAACCGAGGTTTGATTTTTTTAATGGAATAAGTGGTCAGCCTACTCCTAAATATGCAAATTCGTACCGTGGCCACCATTACAGAAAACTATTTACTACTCAAAGGGGTCCACAACACCCCTTAATTTTTTGAGCGGTGCTGACCGCTCCTACACCTGGCTTTGTCTGTTTGTACGTATGTATTTCCTGCAAAATTAATGAATTGAACTCATCAAAAGCACTTTTTGTGAGGGTACAGTAGACATTTAGAGAAAAAATAACGCACATCCTCCGTTCTTCGGTGCTGAGCAATAACTGACAGTGCAGTAATACTAGAAACAAAGAAGGTAGCTCGCACTCACTTTCTTGGTCGCTCCAATTTTTTATTATTTAGCAAGCAGCAAAAAAGAAACGTTTCGACCTGCTGGGGTCTTCTTCTGTATACAGTAGGGTACAGTATGCACCCTCACAAAAAGCATGCAGTAATCCTGGTCTCTATACAGTCTCCCCCTGGCCAGCCGGGGCGGCTGATGGAGGGGTAGGGAACTGGTGGGAATAGCGTGTTCCTTCCACACGCTACACCCTACCGTGGAAACTCCCCCGTCAGGTGAAAAGAAGAGGCTTGGATTCCTCGTGCATTGTAGGAAGCATGAGCACAGTTCGTTGCATTACCCAGGTTGGAAGGGAGGGGAGAGTAGCAGGATTACACTTAATGATTGGCACTGGGTGCACAACCCGCATGAAAAGGTTTTTCTCCAGTGTGGATACGCTGGTGTGTCTTCAGGGAACCTAAATGACTGAAACTCTCGTCACACTCTTTACAGTGAAAAGGTTTTTCTCCTGTGTGGATACGCTGGTGACACTTCAGGGCACCTAATGCACTGAAACTCTTGTCACACTCTTTACAATGAAAAGGTTTTTCTCCGGTATGGATACGCTGGTGTATCTCCAAGGAACCTAACTGACTGAAACTCTTGTCACACTCTTTACAATGAAAAGGTTTTTCTCCGGTATGGATACGCTGGTGTATCTTCAAGGAACCTAACTGACTGAAACTCTTGTCACACTCTTTACAGTGATATGGTTTTTCTCCAGTGTGGATACGCTGGTGTGTCTTCAGGGAACCTAATTCACTGAAACTCTTGTCACACTCTTTACAGTGAAAAGGTTGTTCTCCTGTGTGGATACGCTGGTGTGTCTTCAGGTGACCTAACTGACTGAAACTCTTGTCACACTCTTTACAGTGATAAGGTTTTTCTCCTGTGTGGATACGCTGATGTATCTTCAGTTCATCTAACCGTCTAAAACCCTTGTCACACTCTTTACAGTGAAAAGGTTTTTCTTCTGTGTGGATACGCTGGTGACTCTTCAGGGCACCTAATTCACTGAAACTCTTGTCACACTCTTTACAATGAAAAGGTTTTTCTCCGGTATGGATACGCTGGTGTATCTTCAAGGAACCTAACTGACTGAAACTCTTGTCACACTCTTTACAGTGATAAGGTTTTTCTCCAGTGTGGATACGCTGGTGTATCTTCAGGTTACTTAACCAACTGAAACTCTTGTCACACTCTTTACAGTGATAAGGTTTTTCTCCTGTGTGGATACGCTGGTGTGTCTTCAGTTCATCTAACCGACTAAAACCCTTGTCACACTCTTTACAGTGAAAAGGTTTTTCTCCTGTGTGGATCCGCTGGTGACTCTGCAGGGTAGCTAATTCACTGAAACTCTTGTCACACTCTTTACAATGAAAAGGTTTTTCTCCATGTGTCTTCAGGGAACCTAAATGACTGAAACTCCTGTCACACTCTTTACAGTGATATGGTTTTTCTCCTGTGTGGATACGCTGGTGTGTCTTCAGGGAGCCTAAATGACTGAAACTCCTGTCACACTCTTTACAGTGATAAGGTTTTTCTCCAGTGTGGATACGCTGGTGTGTCTTCAGGTTACCTGACCGACTGAAACTTTTGTCACACTCTTTACAGTGATAAGGTTTTTCTCCTGTGTGGATACGCTGGTGTGTCTTCAGTTCATCTAACCGACTAAAACCCTTGTCACACTCTTTACAATAGAAAGGTTTTTCTCCTGAGTGGATACGCAGGTGGATTTTCAGATTATCTATCCGACTAAAACTCTTGTCACACTGTTTACAGGTGTGAGTTTTCTTCCCTGCATCCGTCAGCTGATGTGTCCTCACCTCTCCTGGTTGAGTTAAAGTCTTGGTAAACGTTTGATGACTGTTAGACTTTGGTTCGTCTGTGTCTCCTTGTTCCTGGCTGGTTGCAATTCTGGTGATTTGTTGAAAGGATTCTGAGGAGATCTGTCCATTTATGGGCATTTGGCATCTGAAGTGTGAGAAATCAGAACAGCAGACCTTAGTCTGGGAAGGTGGAGACCACACTCTTTCCTGGAGTGGCGGTTCATCATCAAATCTGCCTCTATCCATGGATTGTGATAAGGACAGAGTTTTAGGTTCTGTTGGGTAATGGACAATTTATCTCTCCTCTTTATGACCTCTCCTTCTCGTTTTCTAACTCCTTCTCTCACAAGACTGCGTCGGTAAGTTAATGCTCCGGTCTCTGTGGAATGACGTTGAATATTAATATTTTCAAATCTTATAGGATGCTGAGCAGAGCTTTGGTCTGACCTCACTCACAACACAACCGGTTGCCGAGCATGCCTGACAACACCGATGTGCGCAGGCTTCCGCCCCTCCATATTTGGGCAAGAGTTACGTCATCGATATACATCACCACCATGATGGAAGTGATCCATGTAGAAGCAACGCCGTTATTACAGTTACAGTACAGTTACAGTTTATGTATTTGTTTTTTTCATTCAATAATTATTACTTGCGCCAGCAGAGCACGTTCGGATACGTATCTAGGTATCTACTGTATGTAGTAGGCAGGTAGGTAAGTAAGTAGCTGTGAGATGTCACTGGCATCGCCAGTGGTGAACCCAGGGGCGAGTGCACCTCATGGCACGCTCTGCTGGCGCACAAGTAGGCCATACATGGCGTGCATCCATAGTCCGAGCAAACGTCTCCCAAGCCTTCGGCACCCGCCTAGTGTCTCCAAAAAATCACCAGGGCGTCGAGCCATCAAGCCCCAGAGCCACAGGCTTAAGAAAGGCTGGACAGGCGGCAGTTAGAGGTAGGCCGCCGTTTTCTTTGTGCCAAGCACAGTAGGCCTTCCGAACCGTTCGCAACACAGGAAAAAAACAGACTAAACTACTATATCAGGGGTTTTCAATGAAGGTGAAGGGTCCAGTCCAGGTGTGCCGCGAGATAATTTGATAATATTTGGAATTCATCAATATCACTACATCAATATCACTTCACTATGTTAGTAAAACAGACCTGATTTGCACTGTACTTGATGAGTTATTTTTCTATCTACGACAACACTCGTCACCAAAAATAGCAGATCAACAAGCTCACAGCACGTCACAACGTGACGTGACGCGCTGTGAGCTTGTAGATCGGCTATTTTTGGTGAACCTTCCCCCCCAGAATAGGCATGCTGGGGTTCAAGTGGTTAAACATCAAGTATAAAGTTGTTTTCAGTCAGGTCTGATGGAAACGGATATTTCTCCAAGATAGGGCTTCTCCAGGATAACAGCCAGCCTCTTCCTCCTCCATCCACCACCTCCAGACTGTCAGTTTACCTCAACATTGCTAGCCTTCCTCACCAGCGTGTTCAGTTTGCTAGCATTCCTGTCCACCTCAGACTGGCAGAACATCTGCAGCATCCTGTTGCCTAGTTACGTAGAAGGACCCCGGCCTCCTCTGGAAGGAGAGCTTGCCATGTTCACCAGTGATGGAAGAAGTAATGACGTGGCAATCCCTGCTTATAATTTATTATAGACGCCAGTCTTTTAGTCTAGCGCAGGGGTCTTATAACAGGGGGGCCGGGACCCTATAGCACTTGCATGACTGAGCCTGATTTTGAGATTTTGAGGTGGTTTGGGTTTGCTCAGGATGCTCTTGAGACATTTTCCCTTTCATGACTTCCTTAACATAAAAGCCAATTAAGTCCATTTGAGATGTTTTGTAAATATGAAATGAACTGTTTTGAGTGTTTCCTGAGCAATCTAATTCCATTTCTAAATCTCAAAAAAGGTCAAAATGACCTGTTTAGTCATGCGTGTGTTAGGGGGTCCTCCGAGTTACTTCAGGGGGGCCACCAAATCTTTGTGTAATAGGATCATTGTTTTCAATAAACAACTTGAACCCTCGCATCCCTATTCTGAGGATAGGGATGCGAGGCGGTGAGAGCTTGTAGATCGGCTATTTTTGGCAAATAGTTTTGGTGTAGAGAGTGAAAAGGTAAAATGTACTAAGTATCAGCGATTTGGTTAAATGTCTGAAAAAACACATTAACACAAATCCAACACTGATGACAGCGCTTTCATGAAATCGATGAAAATCTGCAACACAATTGTATACACTACAGTATGTACTGGGGGGTCCCTGCTTTATCTCCTCTCAGTTAAGGGGCCCTTGGCCTGAAAACGTCGAAGACCCCTGGTCTAGCGGAATTGAAACTCTCAAAAGATCATAAAACACCTTGACTCAGATTCCATATTAAATGATAACGGGAAGATTTATTTAACCCTCTAAGGCCCGCATTAAGAAATACTTGAAATAAAAAATTGAAAAAAATCAGATGGTGTTGTAGGAGTCTTAATCAGAGGAAAATGTAATGTTTTTTTCAAAAAAATGTTTTTGTAAGATTTTATAGCCATAAATCAAAAATCATAAATCATGCTCTAATTTACATATGGGGGATATTTTTCACAATAATAACATATGTACATGTTCTAGACATTCTAATGATCACCAAAAAAAATAGTACAGGCATTTTACTTATGTTTTTGTGAGGTATAGCTTCCATGAAAAAGTGAGATGTTGTTCGTCAAAACTCTGGAATTTCAGCGGGTGTGGCGGGTGTGAATGTCAGCCCCTGTGGGGGGTATTTATATGCAAATATTGTGGCCAATGGCATTGTAATACTAAACAATAGAATCCAATGGTGGTGTTTAGGTGGTAGGGGGAGCTAAAATAAAATGATTTAAACCTTTTTTTGGATAAAATACAAACGTTGTAATATTACAACCGTGGGCCTTAGAGGGTTAAAGTGCTGTGACAGTCACACAACACACACGTACATGTCATACACCAGAAAAGCACACATATAGATAGACTGACTTGCTCTTCCCTGGCTGTCAGCTTTAATTGGCTAAAGGAAAACAATAAAACATGTGATCTGTTGACCCTGTTAGCACTGAGCTCTCTCGCAAGCACAGTCATAAAACAAAGGCTGCTGGCAGCTGTGTGACCTGTGACCTGTAGGGTCTACTCCTTGCATTTCTGCCTTTATCTAAGCATATCGTCGTTGTCGGGTGAAAACCTTGTATGCCCAAAACCGTTCGTTTGGCATTTCTCATTTTAAAAACTATTTAAACTAGTGAAAACAGCCGATCTACAAGCACACGACGCCTCGCATCGCGAGGCGTTGTGTGCTTGTAGATCTGCTGTTTTCACTACTTTTGTGCGACGTCCTTGAACGATATGAAGCAGGGCTTTACTTTGCGAAAGAACGTACACATTTGAAACTTGGAGATACGAGGTTTCCACCCGACAACGACGATATAGCAGACTATGCCCTGTTTCTCAGTTCACTGAATTTTAGGAAAACAAGCTCATCAATGCTAAGCCGTATAATGATATAGTTTAGGGTTAGGGTTTTCAAATGTTTTCAAATGTCTAAAATACAAAAGCCTTTGGAACATAACACATATACAGTACAAGTTCACAACGTGTCGAACCGTGACTCGTTGTGAGCCAATTTAAAAATGGGCGAAATATAGGGCTAAAGTCGTCAATGTCTATGTTTTGTAATAATAATCAAACAATAAAAAATCAAACCTCGGTTCGAATTGAAGCGGTGGACAGATACAACTTCTATTCTGAATGTATTTGGAGAGCTGGTATGACAGTTGGTATAATAGGTTTAAAAAATAAAATAGATTAAAACACATACATTAAAATAAGAATTTGTAATTAAATAAATACATAAATAAATATAAAGTGTTTAAATAAGACAGATAAACCCTGAAGGCCAAATTATCATGTGAAGCTTGACCAATCCTCAAAGTATCCATTCATCTGACCGGGAGGGACACCGCACACATATTCTAGATGTACAGGACCTATAAAGCCTATTCATTCTGAACTGAAATGACCATATATGGACATGGGACACACATTTTGCTTTTTGAAAAAGCCTATTCATTCTGGACTGATATTTTACACGTACGGGACAGGAAAAACCTGTTCATTCTGGCCTGGAGTGACCATATATGGACATAAGGTAACATACTTTGTGTTTTTGAAAAAGCCTGTTCATTCTGGACTGAAATGACCATATATGGGCGTGATACACACAAAGCCATTCATTGGAAGCGGTTTTCACCGCTTCAAAAATATACCGTAACTAGTAACTAACGTTTTCAAATGATTGTAGTGGAGTAAAAAGTAAGATGTAGAGGAGTAGAAGTACAAGTATTGAAAATTGGAAATACTCCATGTGAAGGGGGCCTCGGTGTCCACCAGGGACGTGCAGAGAATGTCAGAGAGGCAGGGGCTGAAATTTCTAAAAGGGCCTTTTAGTGGAAATATCGGAAATAGCAGCCCTCCAAGCTCACAACGCGCCGCGCTGTGATACCACAACGTGTCGGTGTCGGTGCATGATACCATACTGAACTAAGCATAATCAAGTGAATACTGGAAATGTGGAGTACGGCATGGGTTTCTACAGAGAGAGAGCAATTATTTAAACATAAGATGCTGCATTCAAGTTCAGGAGAGTTTGGACAAGGCAATTCTCTTGAAAGCCGCCTTCAGGTATGGCATGGAAAGCGGGTCATTTGCATTTCTTTCACCATAGTAGAAACTGGAGAGGGCACTTTTTACAGACAGATAAAAGGGCAGGGGCTCAAGCCCCCTTTGATGTCTAAGTGTGCAGTGCCTGATGTCCACCACCTCCACCTCCTCTCCTTGGACGGTGTAGCCGGGGAGCCACTGTGCCAAAATGAGAGAAGACCTGACATACTCCAAATTTTAGTTTTTCCTATTAATTTGGTCAATAAGGTACACAGAATGAGAGGCCTGCTCTGCCGGAAAAACTGCGAAAAAAAGTTTCCCATTGACTTCACTATACTGGAAAAAAAAACACACCAAAAAAAGTAGCATGTGAGGGGTCAAACTAAGGGTTCTTCATGATTCTGAATCCATTGCAAGCATTTGTTTTGCATGAAAAACATTCCTTGGGCTAGATTTCAGCCTCTCAAACCTGTGAAAAGTTATGAGTCATCACTTTTCACCGTTATTTTGGTCCGTTTTCTAGCCCAAGGAATGTTTTTCATGCAAAACAAATGCTTGCAATGGATTCAAAATCATCAAGAACCCCAAGTTTGACCTCTCACATGCTACTTAAAGCATATTTTTTTGGTGTGTTTCTTTCCTGTATATTGAAGTCGATGGAGTGAATATACAAATGGCCATAACTTTTTTTCGCAGAGTTTCCGGCAGGCCTCTCATTCTGTGTACCTTAATGACCAGATGAATAGAAAAAACAAAAATAAAAAGTATGTCATGACGTCACAGGTAAAACCCTATTCTTTGAGCTTTTGGGCCTGTGGCTCCCCGGCTAGTGGGAGTTGGAGGCATCTTCTTGCTCCGCCAGCAGTTCAGTGCAATTATACGTCTGTTGTTCCACCTGCAGGCTTTGATGTAACAACTCCATGTGAAATAAAACCCACAGTGCTGATGATGTGAAGAAAAGAGCGCTTCCTAAGAGCAATGAAACATCTGCTGTTTTGTTTTGCCGACTATATGCTACAGTGTACAATACTTTACTTTACTTTTTGCATGGTCACAAGTGATTGAGAGGATGTTCAGTGGATCTCTCTCTCCCTCTCTCTCTCACGCACGCAACACGCACACACGCACAAATGCATGCACGCATGTGCGCGCACACACACCACGGATGCTGGCTGATTCAACAGTTAATGCATGAGTCTGGCACAGGCTCAGACTGTCAGTCATCTTGACATGAGGAGAACTGATTATACTCTGTGTGTACCTGTGTCACTGGAGCTGACAGGAACACACACACACACACACGCACACGCGCACACACACACACACACACACACACACACACACACACACACACACACACACACACACACACACACACACACACACACTCCCAGATATGTATGTAATTTGCTGATAAAGACTCCAGTTGGCTGGTATGGCTACAGTATGACAGCTGCAATGAGATGTTAATGCTTCATAGGTTAGCAGATAATATCTAACATTGCATGGTGAGCATTTCCAAAGGCATCTCAGCACCATCTCTTGACCTCCTGAGTCGTCTCTCATATCTCTATCGTCCTTTGCTTGTCATCTTCATACTCTCGTCTCCCTCACCTGAACAAGAAGCTTATCCTTTCACCCAGTATTTCTTTATGTAATGCAGGGCTGGGCAACTTTGATGATGGAGAGGGCCACCATATTTCCACACTCACTCCAGAGGACCACTTATATTTCCACACTCAAGGTCTTTGCACACTGCTGCATTTTTCGGGCCGAATATAGGAGTGAGTTTTGGAGCATGTGAATACAAAAATCAACCTCACGTTAATGTTTGGTATTTATTTTCAGACCAGGGGTTGATCTTTTCCGATTTCCGCAATTGTTACCACTGGGTCCTTTGCTTTCTCTCTCCTTGGCCTGAAAAATGCTTTAGAGGATTTCGGATTTCCAAAACGCAACAGAAACACGTAGCGCAGTGTGCAACCAGCTTCACTCCAGAGGGCCACATTGCATATAGCCGGGGAGCCACAGGCCCAAAAGCTCAAAGAATAGGGTTTTACCTGTGACGTCATGACATACTTTTTATTTTTGTTTTTTTTTCTATTCATTTGGTCATTAAGGTAGGCCTACACAGAATGAGAGGCCTGCTCTGCCGGAAACTCTGCGAAAAAAGGTTATGGCCATTTGTATATCACTCCATCGACTTCAATATACAGGAAAGAAACACCAAAAAGAATATGCTTTAAGTAGCATGTGAGGTGTCAAACTAGGGGTTCTTGATGATTCTGAATCCATTGCAAGCATTTGTTTTGCATGAAAAAACATTCCTTGGGCTAGAAAACGGACCAAAATAACGGTGAAAAGTGATGACTCATCACTTTTCACAGGTTTGAGAGGCTGAAATCTAGCCCAAGGAATGTTTGTCATGCAAAACAAATGCTTGCAATGGATTCAGAATCATGAAGAACCCTCAGTTTGACCCCTCACATGCTACTTTTTTTGGTGTGTTTTTTTCCAGTATAGTGAAGTCAATGGGAAACTTTTTTTCGCAGTGTTTCCGGCGGAGCAGGCATCTCATTCTGTGTACCTTATTGACCAAATTAATAGGAAAAACTAAAATTTGGAGTATGTCATGACATCACAGGTCTTCTCTCATTTTGGCACAGTGGCTCCCCGGCTAATATACTGTCAGGCAGAAACCTTGTATCTCTTTATTTTAACATTTTTCGTAAATGAGTGCCCTGCTTCATCATTCATGCTCAAAACGTGTCGCAGTGCGAAATATGTTTTTGTGCAAGGGGGGAGATACTCAACAGTGTAGATAACCAACAAAGATGCAATTGGAAATTGCAAGTGTGGTTGCCGTGACGTGAATCACACTTGCAAATGAATTCCGTCTATTAACACCCATGGGGCCAAACTCGTTCAGTAACGAGACAAGGCCACTGGAGGTCGCTGTGCCAAAACTCAGTTGTCTCGTTGAGAGACGAGACAAAGGGTTAACTTTGCAGCGTGCAGCTGCGCGCATGTTGTGTGCCCTGTGAAAGACCCTGGTCCATACGTCATAACGTGACTCGCACAGAAGCAAAATGGAGTGTCTATACTGCATAGACTCCCATTCTATGCTGAAACATAAAAACAGCTTTATCTATGAATAAGGTGCAAGAACGCCAGAGAAGCAGAGATCTGCTTGTTTTCACGGCGTCACTATACCGCGATGGTCGGCCCCGGTTTGGATTTTAGTTTCGCAAGCGTTTGTCAGCGGACACTCACGTGCACACGCACGAAGTTGTCAGCAGACACTCACGTGCACACGCACAAAGCTTCCGAGGCTCTTCAAAATAAAGCGTAAGTGAACAGCGGCACCAGCAACAGCTAGAAATGTTAGAAACCTTGGCTCCCATTGTGTTAACTAATTAGTAGAGGAGCCTATCAATTTCCGTAATTTTGGAATGTTAATTTTTGGAGACATGTATATCTTGATTCTTGGGGTTCTCAGAATGCCAAAAAAACATGTCTCCAATTTTTCTTTTGGGGTTTAGCATGTGTAATTAGCATAATTAGCCAATTCATTGCCCAAAACAGGAAATGGCAATAACTTTGCTTCTAGGTAACTTATAAAGGTGATCTAAGAGTCTAAGTCCATGTTTGTGAGGTCCAGAAATTCATCTGTTACCATTGTGAAGTCATACAACCTTTCCTAATTATCATAATTAGCATACATTATTCAAAAACGGGTGAAAATAAGTAAATTGCTGCATTTTTTAAGTTTTAGTCAACTTTGAAAGCTTCTCACAAACTCTAAGATGTATGTTTACAAGTCATCAATTATCATCATCCTAAAAATAAATCATGTAACCCTTTGTCTGTGTAATAATTATGTAATAATCACACCCAAACGAGAAATAGCTATATTTCTTTGCTTTAAGTTAATTAATAACGATAATCTTACAGACAGTGTAAGTCTGTTTGCATGTCTAGAAAATATTCTCTTTCCATAACTAGGATATCTAACCTTTCATTATTAGCGTAATTTGCATATATATTGTTACGACCCTGCAAGAGATTGGGCCGTAACTCGCCATGCCAAGCGAGCTGCTTGCCTTGTCTGCTGAGTGGGGGGCTGGGGTTCGCTTCCCGGTTTGGGAGCGAACTGCCTCACTCAGTCTGCAAAACGTTACAATATATATAGGCCTATATATATATCCCTCATATAAAATAAAGAACAATATGAGAAATGGTCACAGATTGATTGTTTGTTCTAATATTTACAGAAAGTATTGTAAACACATTTAAATAGAAGGGTCTCCATCTTTGTTGTCATCATCATCAATCCCCAACAGATGTGCCTTGCTTACATTACAACACACCTATTCATCTGCCCCACACATGCATATCTGAGAGCAGTTACACGTTTGAGATCGACAAGAACAATGTGACATGCAATGGGATTTCAGTTGGGTAATGGTGGCTGGAGCTGGGGGATCATGTGTCGTGACTAGCACCACTTCAATTGCTGGTGGTATCTGTGGGTTATGTACGTGGTCCTGACTCCTCATACCATACCATTGCCTGGTAATGGGCACGGGCAATGGCTTGATGTAATGCTCCTTGTGTAGGTTGCAGCTTCTCTGCTTCTAATTGTTTCTTTGTGAATAACCTCCACCTGAGCTCACCAACATCCACAAGATTTGTACCGGGATTGTATTTGTAGCTGGCAAACAAATGCTTCAATCTTTTTTTCTGTGTCAGAACTGAGCTTGTTTGCAGTACCTAGAGTAGCAAATGCAGATACCACCTCCACAGGACACGGGTGTAGGGCTTGCCAACAGGTTAACTTTCCCTTGCCAGCAAAATGGCCTGGCTGGTCAGCTCCAGAAATGGCATGTAACCCTGGTAAGGCTGAAGTCCTTGTTTTACCCAGTGCACTACTGGCTCCAGTGAGATGATACGATTTTTGTTCCCCACATCGGTGATGAAATAGGTGTCCTTGTACAGCTGATGGTAACCCACACACAGCAGGCTGTGCAGGATTATCCTTGTGTCAGCCTCTTCCTGTGAGCTGTGGAGATGTTTTACATTGATAGAGTTTGAGTGGACATGTTGCCTTGACGTGATTATGAAAATGTTGTGTTTCCCCTGGAAGTGTTGGAGGGCTTTCTTAGCCAGATAGACAGTCAGCTCATCTTTGGTGTGGATACCTGACAGTTTTTCTGACACCTTCCCTATTAGTGTGTTGTCTTCCACATGATAAGTGGTAGGGGGCTTGCCACCCTGGCATCGCTTACATGTGGCCTCCCTCAGTGAAGATGCAATGTCATGGCGGTCAAATACTACATGGGTCTCACTATGTTCTTTGGTCTTCCTGTCCAGTGTGGCTATGAAGTGGTCAGCCCACTGGGAACATCTCTTGATCCATGATGGCTTTCCCATTTGCATTTGCTACTCTAGGTACTACAAAAAAGCTCAGTTCTGACACAGAAAACAAGATTGAAGCATTTGTTTGCCAGCTGTACAAGCCCGTTACAAATCTTGTGGATGTTGGCGAGCTCAGGTGGAGGTTATTCACAAAGAAACAATTAGAAGCCGAGAAGCTGCAACCTACACAAGGAGCATTAGCCATTGCCCATGCCCATTACCAGGCAATGGTATGGTATGAGGAGTCAGGACCACGTACATAACCCACAGATACCACTAGCAACTGAATATGGATGGAGATCAACTGGTGCTAGTCACAACACATGATCCCCCAGCTCCAGCCACCATTACCCAACTGATCAAATGTGGCTGCAAAAAATCCCAGTGCATGTCACATTGTCCTTGTCGATCTCAACATTTTAACTGCTCTGAGATGTGCATGTGTGGGGCAGATGAATAGGTGTGTTGTAATGTAAGTGTAGTGATACGCAGAAGCGGGGATTGAACCCAGGACTTCCACTCGCCTGTCCAACGCACAACCAGTCGTGCTAATAGGGCTGATTAGCCAATTAGCAGGGCTGTTGTCGCTGGTTCATGGCTGGGTGCTACATTCACCCCCCTGGTCTTTTGGAGCGCGCCCTCGCGCTTCACACATCACGCCGCGGACCACCGCACACGACGTGGCACTAGTCCCTCACGCGAGGACATCACGCTCCTCACCCTGCTCACAGCGCCAGATGTAGTGATACGCAGAAGCGGGGATTGAACCCAGGACTTCCACTCGCCAGTCCAACGCACAACCAGTCGTGCTAATAGGGCTGAGCCCGATTAGCAGGGCTGTTGTCGCTGGTTCATGGCTGGGTGCTACATTAGCAAGGCACATCTGTTGGGGATTGATGATGACAACGACGAAGATGGAGACCCTTCTATTTAAATGTGTTTACAGAACTTTCTGAGAATAAACAATCAGATAATTCTGTGACCATTTCTCGTATTGTTCTTTATTTTATATCACTTCACTGCCCACGGCCGAGTCCCTCACGTCCCTCACACAAAGGCATGCTCCACGGGCCCGCCCGTCTGACACTAATGTAATGTTTTGCAGACTGAGTGAGGCGGTTCGCTCCCAAACCGGGAAGCGAACCCCAGCCCCCCACTCAGCAGACAAGGCAAGCAGCTCGCTTGGCATGGCGAGTTACGGCCCAATCTCTTGCAGGGTTGTAACAATATATGTGGGTCAGTGACGTGACGCCCCAAAAAATGTGTTTTTAAAAAAACTTTAAATTGCAGGCATAAAAGTTATTTACTTTTGTTCTACTCACTCTCAACCTTATGGAAATACATTCTGTTTTTAGATATTTTATTGGAATCAGACTTTATTCAGCAGTTTGTTGTACTTGTGCCTAAAATCGTCATATGGTGTGACATGAAAATAATTGTTCATAAAATGAAAATGGAGTACATCTTTCTTAAGTTACTCACTTTATCAAAGTCCTTTATCATAACTAACCAGTGATCCACTATAGTTTTTTGAAAATTAATTATATCTGTATGTTTTTTTCATAATCGACACTCTGTGTGAGGCCCATGTTCATGATCTTACAACATATTTTAAATGTATTCTGTCAAAACTTTCTCTAAAATTACACAAATATTTGTGACTCTTCCTGATAATATTCTCTATGTAATGCATAAACATTTTTTTGGTTTAATCATTAATAAAGGTATGATTTTTCACTATTTGGAATGTCACACCAAATGATTTAGTGTCACACCGTATGATCATATCTTCATGTGTCAAAACAAACTGTGTTTAACCTACCTATTAGTGAGTACTGAACTTTACTGATTGATTAAACAATTACCCAGGATAACATGGCCTTAATATTTCTGAACAGGATATTATTGTAGGGCTTTAACATGGGATAAGAAAGAATTGTAGTAGTAGATGGATGATGAGGATGTGCACAGGAATGCTACACACACCTAAGTCTTCTGCCGGCCCACGGCAGAAGGATCCTGAAGAGACAATAAGGCGCATAGCCACACTTGGAGCCAAGGCAACATTTTATTAACACCAATTAGTGGAAACAGAACTCAGCATTCAGGTAAATTGCTTTTTTCCGAAGTCTCCTGAACTTGAACACAGCATTTTGTGTTGAACAAATGTAATTAGGAATCATGACATTACACCACATCTCCACTAGCTAAAGAGTGCTGGGTTGCGCAACTCCAAAAATAGCTGATCTACAAGCACAACGTGTTGAGCGCTTGTAGATCAGCTATTTTCGCTAGTTTTGTCTCGGGTCCTACCTTAACACTGTCCACTGTCCAGTCCAGTGAGTGAAAGTACAAAAGTATTAGATCAGATTAGATTATACATTTAGACTGTATTGTACATCAGCCAGTCGTATTTGGTGAGGGTAGCAAACCGGCTGCCTTGTTGTGGTTCTGCTATGCCAACAGACAACCTCCTGCTCTTCTTAGAAAATGCAGTCTCGCCCCTTTGGCTCCTCTCTCCTTGCTGGGTCATTGTTTAGTTTCTCCCTGTACTTTCTCGTTCTCTCAGCACTTGTCATTTCCCAGCTGACAAAAGAAAATGGAATGTATAGTTTAAGACAAAGAGAAAATATTGTTTAGATTGAAACAATATGTTAAGGTTTCTGTGAAGGGGTTTCTGCTCTGTCTGATGAATTTGAAGTATCACTGAATGAAGCTAAATTACATTTTATGTAAAAATGTTTAAAACAAATGTTTAAATGTACAAAAGAAACATGGAACTTTGTTATTTATTGTTATATCTGTAGTTAAATACAGTATAAATCATATGGTGTGACAATCAAGTCATATGGCGTGACAAGCAGACCTGTCACACCATATGATTAAGTGTCACACCATATTACTGTTTTCTGCATTTAGGTTTACCTTGAGGCTACTATGTACACATTAGCATGCTAACAGCATGCTAGCTATAACAAAGCAGCCTAGATCTACATGGAAATATGACCAAAACTTCAAATAACTTAAGCTTTTTTTAAAGAAAAGGTGTCACACCAAAAGACATCCAGAATGGTGAGTTTGTGAACGTTTCAACAAGATGGCATTTCATGAAAATGTTAAAATCATAACTCACCTCAGACACCTGTCTTGCAGTTGTGCTGGGAGTGCTGAATAGCCTTACAGAAGAAGGACCTCTCTAGCCAATAGGTGTCCAAATAATTGCCTGTTTAATTTTTCCAAACTAGTGTCACACCAAATGATTTTGGGTTGGGGGACAAAATGTTTTTGATCAGAAATGACTGAAAACATTATGCTTTGACTTTGAAAAGATATAGGCTCAAAATAGACATTTTTTTAGCCTAAATTCATTTTCAAATGATTTTTAGCAATTCTTTTTCTTAGTTTTATTCAAGTTCCCACTTTGAGAAACAAGGTCAGGACAGTCACACCATATGAGTTTTGCCATGTTTGGTTGAAGATTCTGAAGAAATGAGGAATGAAATGTTTTAATCTTGAGTAAGTTCACATAAAGCTTAATGTCCTGCACAATATTCAGAAGGTTTTTGACAAATATATTTTTTATTTATACATGTTTGACACCGAGGACAGCGAAAACGTTACGTCACGTCACCCACCCATATGCAAATTAAGCTAATAAGGAAAGGTTAGATATTCTAGTTATGGAAAGAGAATATTTTCTAGACATGCAAACAGACTTACACTGTCTGTAAGATTATCGTTATTAATTAACTTAAAGCAAAGAAATATAGCTATTTCTCGTTTGGGTGTGATTATTACATAATTATTACACAGACAAAGGGTTGCATGATTTATTTTTAGGATGATGATAATTGATGACTTGTAAACATACATCTTAGAGTTTGTGAGAAGCTTTCAAAGTTGACTAAAACTAAAGAAATGCAGCAATTTGCTTATTTTCGCCTAGTTTTTGCATCATTTATGCTAATTAAGCTAACTAGGAAAGGTTGTATGACTTCACAATGGTAACAGATGAATTTCTGGACCTCACAAACATGGACTTAGACTCTTAAATCACCTTTATAAGTTACCTAGAAGCAAAGTTATTGCCATTTACTGTTTTTGGCAATTAATTGGCTAATTATGCTAATTACACAAGCTAAACCCAAAAAGAAAAATTGGAGACATGTTTTTTTGACATTCTGAGAACCCCAAGAATCAAGATATACATGTCTCCAAAAATTAACATTCCAAAATTACGACCAACAGAATCTGCTCGATTGGCTCCCCCACTAAATACATAAAGCCAGTCGATTTGACTTCATGGCCTGAGTGTGTGACATCAAAACTGTGGGAGGAGTATTGTGGCAAAATAAAGTCTGGAAAGATGGATAGATGGAATAAAGACTGACATAGTCTGGTTGCCCTGTGAGGGCAACCACACCAAATATATATTAGTGTAATATTTGATCCACATTTCCAGGGACTGAACACGAGATGAAGGCATCACTTATCATGGCTAAAATCATATCCATAAAGCATGATTACCTTGCTTAATGTATAGTCACTCTAAAGCCCTTTGCACACAGGCGCGTTTAACCGCACGGATAAAACAGACAATATCATTTTTTGAAAAGAAAACAATGATTCTCTATGACCTCATGCACACCGGCTCCGAATTAGCCGTGCGACGAGTGGCTGCCGCCGTGCGTTTTTTTTCTCGATCGAACCCAGTTCGATTCGTGCGTCTTGTCGCATGCGGTGAAAAACTCGCATGCATTTTATTCATACAGCAAACGGAAGAAACGCAACTGTCCTGTGTGCAAAGGGCTTAAGAGTGCCTATAGTGTAATTGCATGAATCCAGCCATTCCATAGAGACTAATCGACGTGTGATAAGCTTACAGTCCACTTAATGTGCTTCTCTCTTTTCTGAGACGTTCTGATCAGTCAGGGACTGGAATTTAACAAACCAAGAGCTGCTCCCAAACAACACGGGCTAAACGATGAATGTGTCTCTGATTCCTAATTAAGAAAGACAAACAGAGCTAATATTCTAATGGTGAGAGAGAGAGAGAGAGAGAGAGAGAGAGATAGAGAGAGAGAGAGAGACAGACAGAGACAGAGACAGAGACAGAGACAGAGAGAGTGATGTATCTCAGATGTAAAGTGCTGATGTGGGGAGAAATCAAATCAAGTGGAACCGGTATCATTTAACAGCCTATTATCTCACACTGAAACCAAACACAGTGCCCGCCATACACCAGGAAATCAATGCAACAACAGCCTCTATTACACATAATGGTCCCATTGAGAAGCCCTCGTGTCCATTCTTCAGCCTCTCAGGGAAACTGTATGTCTGTCAGTGATTTTAAATGACCATACTGGTGCTCTGCTATGCTTAGTCCATCGACTACCAGTATACTGTCCTTGACTACTGTCAGCATCACCGAATCATACCATCGATGGTTAAATTCAGACTTTCAAGTGATAAATCGAGTAGAAGTGAACAAATGATTTAGAAGGCATTTGTCAAATTGCCCTCATGGATCCCTTTTATGCCCATATGAAGATCCCTGATGTCATCGATATATATCACTGGCCAGATGGCCAAGACATGGCCCATATCTGTGTGGCTGGTTCATATAGGGATCTCCATGTATGGGCATAAAATATATTGGTACCCTCTTATGCCCATATATGGAAATTGCCAGGCATCAAACCCAGGCCCTAACTCGCAAGGGCCTACTTGGCTTTACCAATTAACATAGTAATTAACATATATGGGCATACATATATGTATGACCATATATAGAAATCCCTGTGCCAATGTCATCAATATTAATTATATCTGGGAATGCCCATATTTGGTAAAGCCCATATATGGGCATGCTTTGACATAACATTGTTGACTATCATGCAGGGGTCTCCATATATGGGTAACTGGTCCGATATACATCCCTGGCCAGATGGCCAAGAATTGGCCCTTTAGGGCGAGGTCGCATGCCGCCCTGAGGCGTCTTACTAGTATGAAGAATACCATGAGTCGTGGTCAATGGTCTAAACATGCCAGACCATTGGTATGCTCCTTTAAGTCCAGCACATACATTATGACGTTATTGTCAGTATGTATGGTATATCTTCTGGATATACAACCTTAGAATGGCATATTATGAAAGCTTTGCAAATCAAACCAATCAATCAATATGATATGTGCCTATACTGTAACTACAGTGTATGTTAGATGGCATGTCATGTTTATGCTACCTAATCTACAGAATTTATTTATATGTTTGCCGATCTCTCTCTCTCTCTCTCTCTCTCTCTCTCACGCACACACGCACACACACACACACACACACACACACACACACACACACACACACACACACACACACACACACACACACACACACACACACACAGAAACACACTCACAGACAGACATTCATCACCTTCGGTCTGCTCTCTCTCACACATGCACACACACACACATACAGTATATACAGTTGGTTTTGTTACACCATGTAAGAGTACACTTAGTTACACTGGCATAAAGCCCACATTAGATCAGAGTCAGTTGATGCTATGTGTTATTATACGCTCCACCTCAGCAATCCAGTTCCCAGGGGTCTAACGTAGACTCCCACTCTCTGTCTGATACAGAAAATAAGCCTCTCCTATTACTTAATTAAAGGAAAATTCCAGAATAAAACATATTAATCCTTAATCAGCCTTTTATCACGTCTGTACATACCTGGTATGATGGATTTTTATCATAGTCCTTCCAGTTTTTACTTATCCTGGACTCCTCAGATCTCTCTCCCACAGCCAAAACGGCGGTCATTTGTGGTCCTCCAAAAGCGCTAATTTTCACCGCTGCAAAGTTACTTTTTTCTTCATAAATCTGCTATTTATAGTTCCAAGAGAGCCAGTAATCCACTGTTTTATCGCGGGTTGAGGGAAATGGCCGTTGTTGACATGATCCCAATAGTACTCACAGAAGAAGAATGAAGTCTCGCGTCTCGCGTGATTACCGCGTTTCCTTTAGCTTTTTCTTTAGCGCAAAAGAAAGCTTTCTCCTGGAGTTATTACAGCCAGTATGTACACAACAAGGCATCGTGGTATATATATAAAAAATAAGAAAGCAGAAGAATATAATCTAGTTAGTCTATTGATCGCTAGAATCTAGTAATATGACTGAGAAGGATTCATAACAAAGCATTTTAACGGACTTCCTGTAGTCATAAGGTAATTCTATTACCTTTATTTATTTTATTTTTTCCTCAATACATTTCTTCGATTTTATTTATTATTTATTTATGGAATTACTTATAAAATAACTTTGACGTGTATTATTATTTGTAAACAATGTAGGCTACAATATAATCACAAAATAATCGTATTTTCCTCAAGACATTCTGCAATGCCTCACCAAATAAACGTTAGGTAAAAAGTACCTCATGAAAGACACGTTTCTGTGGTCATGAGGTACTTTTTACCTAACGTTTATTTGGTGAGGCATTGCAGAATGTCTTGAGGAAAATACGATTATTTTGTGACTATATTGTAGCCTACATTGTTTACAAATAATAATACACGTCAAAGTTATTTTATAAGTAATTCCATAAATAAATAATAAATAAAATCGAAGAAATGTATTGAGGAAAAAATAAAATAAATAAAGGTAATAGAATTACCTTATGACTACAGGAAGTCCGTTAAAATGCTTTGTTATGAATCCTTCTCAGTCATATTACTAGATTCTAGCGATCAATAGACTAACTAGATTATATTCTTCTGCTTTCTTATTTTTTATATATATACCACGATGCCTTGTTGTGTACATACTGGCTGTAATAACTCCAGGAGAAAGCTTTCTTTTGCGCTAAAGAAAAAGCTAAAGGAAACGCGGTAATCACGCGAGACGCGAGACTTCATTCTTCTTCTGTGAGTACTATTGGGATCATGTCAACAACGGCCATTTCCCTCAACCCGCGATAAAACAATGGATTACTGGCTGTCTTGGAACTATAAATAGCAGATTTATGAAGAAAAAAGTAACTTTGCAGCGGTGAAAATTAGCGCTTTTGGAGGACCACAAATGACCGCCGTTTTGGCTGTGGGAGAGAGATCTGAGGAGTCCAGGAGAAGTAAAAACTGGAAGGACTATGATAAAAATCCATCATACCAGGTATGTACAGACGTGATAAAAGGCTGATTAAGGATTAATATGTTTTATTCTGGAATTTTCCTTTAATTAAAGACACGTTTTGTAAGGACCATGTTCTATGATGTTTTATCTGATTAATTTGTACCGACTCATGTTTTATTGTTTTTAATTGCTATTCTTTTAACTTGTTTTAACTTATCTTTTCTATTTGGTGTTTCATTGTACAGCACCTTATGTAATTGTGTTTTGAAAGGTGCTTTATGGATAAAGTTGACTTAATTACTTGTCAATCACTGCATTGTTTTTATTATGTAATACAGGGATGTAGGCATCCCGTTGACAGAAAAAAGACACTGTCAACAGTAAGCATCATCTGCCTATGTCATACAGCACATTTCTAAAGGGTATAATCTGTCGGGAATATGATTCCTGCCATGTCTGACACACAAATCAGCCTCATATCCACATAAAATATTCTATATGCATTCATAACGGACGACAGCGTAAATATCTTTAAATAATAATAATATAATCTAATAATATTATCTATCTAATAAAGGTATCTATCTATCTATCTATCTATCTATCTATCTATCTATCTATCTATCTATCTTGAAATATTGTTTCTCTTTCAAATAAATGTGCAGGTTTATTTAGGTAAACTGTAACTGACATTGATGACCCAGTGGGTTAAATCAATAATTGGTCTATTTATCTGTAGGCATCAACGGCCTCCTTTGAACACTTGTACACTCTTAAAAATGTTGGGTCAAATGTTCAACCCTTTGGCTGGGTTGACACTGTTGGGTCAAAGGTTGGGTCAGTTTGACCAAACATTGGATTAAAAATACTTAAAATTAGTAAACCATCTGTTGGGCTATGGATGGCCCGCCCACATCATCAGATAAAATGCATTGAGTTCATAACCCAAGTGTTGGTATAGGCTTTTGAATTCGAGTTTACCCAACACATGGTTCACTGCATTGCACCAACTTGGGTTAAAATAGACCCGCCCTCTCTGTCTATCAACACATTGGTTTGTGAATTGCACCACTATTGGGTTAAACTAAGTGGGTGGGCAGTTACCCAGCATGCAACTGTGCTCCCATACAGATATTTTTTACAAACTTTTCCATTATTTTATGGTTTTAGATAGAAAACAACATTGTATTGTAGATGATCGCAGTGGATGTAGCCCAGTCATAATCCCTAATTAAAAAATATATAAAAAAACATAGTTGCTTACAGAAACAGAAACCATGACTAAGATGGTCCAGACTGACACATACAAACAGGTTTGCTGTTCTTTTAATGTGAAGCACCACATAATCTGTTGTGTTTAAAGTTGTGATGTATTATCATGACTAAATGCTTAATTTACTCCGCATGCATTCTTCCTTGAGTAGATTAAGCATGAAAAATGTCATTGAAGAAAATGTTGTAAAAAAAAAAAAAATGAATAGATTTAATGTGAATCGGCGTACAATCCCAACAACAAGGTCACTTTTAAGCCATTTTTGGGTGTTAGATTCCAACTCATCAGCAGTATCACATTAACCCAACAGCAAAGTCACTTTTAACCCATTACTTGGTTGTACAATCCCAACCCAACATGCTGGGTCACAGCCTTAACCCAACCCTGTTGGTCTGCAATAACCCATGTTGGGCTGGTCCAAAACAGTGTTACGTGTTGGGTTACATAAATAACCAACTTGGGTTGTTTTTGACCCAACAATTTTAAGAGTGTAATTGTAAAGCGGTTTCTGCGGTTTCTTGGGCTGGATATGGCAGCCTGGAACGGTTGTACAAGTGCAGCTAAACTTGGCATGTTAGTAAACGTGCCACAATTAACAATAATGCATTGCACCTGTGCAGCTGACCGGCGGAAAAGTGTGACGTGACGTGACGGACAGACTGACAGACAGCCAGTGGAGGTTTTGATAGTGACTGCGGCCTGGCGGTCACAAACAGCGGCCTCCGTTGAACACTTGTAACTGTAAAGCCTGAGATTCAAATCCTGCCTCCCGTGTGGAATGCCAATATCTTAACCACTAGAACAAAGGGATATCCCTATGGACGGGGGGAGATATTAGACTTTTAGGCTGAGGTTGTGAGCCACGTTCTACATAATCAACACGGTGATTTAATCAACATTACAATCAGTTAAGCTCAGTGAGATAATAGTAAAGTACCTTTAGATTGTCTGGCTCATATACAAAAGTCCTCTAATCTCTTGACTTTCCCCACTCTTGAAAGTGTGTTTTGTTGCCAGAATTCTATTCATACATAGCAATGTTCACCTCTCCAAGTCCTTCACATCCTCTTTATTATGAAACCCATGTTTCACTGCACTTTTTTTTCCACCGCATTTGCATACTGTACATGTACATGTACATGTACAAGCACAACTGAATACATTTCACTGCCTGCAATACAAACACAGGAAGAAATTGAAGAGCAACTTTCATCATTCTTTAACATAGGCTACAGTTTCATAATCCCTGCCCTGCACACACCACCTCACCCCCACTCCAACATGCTCATCCCTGTTCTCCCCAGAAGGACAGGGTAATATGTCAGATTAATGGCTAAATGTCTGCTTCAGAACATGATTCATTTTACAGGAATGACCCCAGTGTGTGAAGGAGCCATCGTTTGAAGGATAAACCATGGTATTTGCTAGCTCTGACATGCAGCAGAATAA
>NC_137817.1:60944145-60976645 GCF_963921795.1 Nannobrachium achirus | reverse complement strand
TCATCTGTGAGTGAGTGAGTTGAGTGGGAAGAGGAATGAAGTGATTTAGGGTCTAACTCTAAGTAAAAGCTGTTCTGTAATCTCTTCCTTCATCTTTCTTCCTTTTTGTGTGAAAGAGTCTTGTGAGTTGAGCAGTAAGAGACAGCCTGTCACAGAGGGCTTGTATGTAAATGTGTGAGTGTGTGTGTGGTTGAAGACATTGGCCCCAATGCAAATGAGTGTGTGTGTGTGTGTGTGTGTGTGTGTGTGTGCCTGCAGGGGACATACTGTGACTGCTGACCCCCGACCTGTGTCTGTGACATTTGGGTGTGAGTGAGATCTGAATGAATGTGTGACTATCTCTCTCTTTATCTTTCACTTTCTCTACTATTATTACTTTTGTAAACAAGACACCATCACTTTTTTGTCTTCGTTTATTTTTTACTCATTTAGTTTTTTAAGATGGATTCTGAGAAAGTTATGACGCCGGCAGAGGTCATACAGGAAAGTAGCACAGTTTTTAATGGTGTTTTAGAACTTTCTAAAAAGTGGGCACGACGTTGGCAAGACATTTGGCTCGACCAGGGAACATTTGAGATAGAGCGCCTTAGGAAAATGCAAATTCTGGTCAGCACGTATAGAGCTGGTCAGAAATCAGCAAAGAGGGCAGAGAAGCGCCGTGTGGAGCTAGGTGTCTTGGCAATGTTTTTTAAAGAGGGACAGCGGCTGATCAGTCTTACCGAAGAAAAGGAAGTATGCGAAGCAGCTCAACAACATGTGACATCACATCTGTCAGCATGTGAAGAGCCACCACTTTTTTCACCTATGCATCCTTATTTTTTTCAACCTGAGCCTCTGGCATGCTTGTCACAGCCACAGAGGGCAGAAAGCAGGCCGCCTCCCAGTATAGAGACATTGACACTGACAGCACGAGGAGAAGAGTCTCCATCAGGAGAGGAGAAGCAGCAAGCTACGACCGCAGCAGCAGTAGCGGTACCTTTTGGACTGAGCACCAGGACGAGTCATGGAGAGAAGGAGTCAGCGATGACACCAGCAGATCTACCTGAGCAAAGCAGAACAGGCCGCAGCCTGCACAAGAGAAAGGTGATGATGACTACAGCGAGAGGAGCTGCTGACCGCCGCAGCAAGGACAGCCGACACAGTGATGACAGCAGACGCCACAGTGAGGAGAGCGCTCACCGCCGTGACGACAGAGGACATTGGCGTGCCCGCCATGTTGGCAGGAAGTGCACAGAACGTTCCTGTCTACCGGACGACACCAGCCCAGCAGAGGAAGATTCTACGGAGTCTCAGATGGACAGTGACAGCGACGAGGAGCAGAGAAACCTTTTTGAGACTTTGATCGCTATTGGCAAAAAGTTGAAGAGACACCAAGCACAGTGTGTCCGCTTGACTAAGCAATTGAGTCAGCTTTCAGCGGCAGAAACTGAGCTAACAATGACTTTTGATGACATTTTGTGGAAGATTAAGAAGTCAGGTGTTCACCGAAGAAGTATGACTGAGGAGAGTCAAAATCTTATGAACCCTCAGGAGACGAGGAAGCGCAGAAGAACAGATGACGACCACTGTCAAACTACCAAGCGTGTCATCAGAAGAGCGAGCAGACCACAGAGCAGGAGTCCTGAACCGAGACAGGAGGATGAAAGGAGGTCTCAATACGCTGTGAAACAAGCACCAGTGTTCCTCAGAGACCAGATTCTGGACTATAAGCCATTGTCAAGCATGGAGGTTCTACACCTTGAGCGTCATTTGCCAAATCTTGAAGAAGGAGCTTGCGGATGGCTTAACAAGTTGGAGAAGCTTGTCTTGGATATTCCATTAGCGATGGGTGATTTTAAGAGGCTAGTTACACGTGCTACTGGACCCACTGGAGAACAGGTGTTGACTGACATCTTGACCGAAGCAGGACTTACTCAATTTATTGAAAATGGAGAGTACGACGCAGTCCCTTTCGCCGAGCACAGGGGTGTGCTGGGCCGCGCTCTTAGTGTCCATTACCCTTGGAATAAAACATTTGATTCTGTAGTTATTGACCCACTACGAGAGGAGGAAGACCCAAATAGCTACATTTCCAGAGTGTACGAGCAGTGGGCAGATTTGACAGGAAGAAATGCTACCCGGAGTGATGTGGATGAAGCTATGGTTAGGTGTAAAATCAATCAGGGCTTACCAGAAGCGATGATATCTGAGCTTGAGCTTGTATGGGAACTTTCTGCAATGAACATTAAGTCCTACACGAAACGAGTGGCACACGTTGTGAATTTAGTCCGTAAGAGAGAGGCCGACGAGAAGTCGCAGGCTATGACTATAAAAAGGAAGTTGCAAGAAGCCCAGCTTGCAGAAATCATGGAGAAACGGCAAGAAGAACGTCAGCTATTGCCAGGTGCTGAATCTGTCAGCTACCAGCACACAGAGCAAGTGGTGCCTCAATCGGTGCCTATTCCCCCATTTGTGCCGCAGTACGCACCAGTTCCGGAGTATGATGCTTATCGAACAAACCAGTTCCAGAGGCTACAACAGATCCCATCGTATTATGCCGGATGCTACACTTGTGGAGCGATGACCCATTTCACAAGAGATTGTGTAGCTGCAAGTCCCTCATTCCCACAGCAGCAGAGACGACGAGGGAAATTGAAAGCACCCTGTTATATCTGTCACAAGAGAACGCATTTTTGGAGACAGTGCAACCAAAGAGAGGAACCGCTTCTGCCTGGACCACAGCGTCTGCCTTGGAGATTAGTGGCCCAACAGAAGGAGATGGAGCCAACAGCTGGCCATCATCAAATGGGTTTATTTTACCGACAGAATTCAAACAACTGGAGGGAGGTTGATTATGGAGAGGATGACTATTATCCCTGGGACAAGTGAAGATGAGAGGAGCACTCTATGCCCCTGTCAGAAGAAGTGCCACACCCCTTTTTCCTGAAAGAAGAAAGATGACAGTTCCTTGCCAGGCCCCAGTGTCACTTTTGACACAACCATGCCATCTAAAGCCCCCTTTCAGTGCTATTCTGTGGCACGTGTGTCCTTCACACTCTATCCCTATGCTCTATCTATTCTCTAACTCTTTCTTTCTACCTTTTGCTCAGTCAGTATGGCCAAAGTAAAGCGCATATATTTTTGTGTGCATTTTGTACATGAAGACAAAGAAGAAGATCATTTTTCGCGTTTTTCCTTTTTTTAAGTTTAAGAAAAGACATTCATTTTGCGTTGAGTCTCAGGAAAAGAAACTTATGAAGTGTGTGTCTATGATTTCACAGGTACAATTCCGAAAATTCCCCTACAATCATGGCAGATAACATTTTGGCCATGCCCAAAAAAAGGTGGATAGGGAATACTTGTTTCTAGTTCGGTGTGCATGAATTTTACCATGTCTGGCTTAATTTTGCATTCATGCAGGTATTATTCATCGGCATCCTACTACAGGCGATGATCCAAACTACATTGGATTATTATGTTCCTGTACAGTCACGGACTCCCTTAGCTCATATACCTTAGGTTGTCCGAATACTTTTGATGTTCTAAATTGTGTTGTAGTTGTTTCACTGCCCAGAGGGGACAGCCAACTTCTATACAATTTGACCATCCTATTAGGTATTTTTATTAAGATGATGATCATGTTTTTTTGTTAAGTAATCATGATAGTCTAATTGCTCTACAGTTTGTTACTGCCCATAGCGACAGAGAACTGTGTTACAATCAGATTACCATTATTAGGGGTTAATATTTTAACCTGGAGTTTAACACGGATGGATGGATGGGAATCGTTTTTGGAACAAGGTAACTTTAAGCTGTAATATGTATGTACCAGTGGTTACCATGTATGTCTGATCAGTTGGGTGTCGAAATATATTGTCTATATTTCGAAGAGGGGATGTGAAGTATATCTGATCAGACAATAATGCATAATATCAACTATTGTAATGAAGTGTGGAATTTGAGCAAATGGCTGTTAGACAGCCTCTAGTCCAAACCTCCTCCTCAAGGTAAGACGAGACCAGATTAGGTTTGTTTGTGTTTCAACTGAGTTCTAAATCCTGCTCTTTGTTTAAATGGCCACCTGTGGACCCTAAAGTCATAAAAGACAGTGAGACTGCCAGGCATCTGCTGAGCTCCTATCTTATCCATCTATGTGATTAGCTCAGGGGACAACAGGCTGGCCGTCCCATCTTGTCTTCTTGACATGTACATTCCTTAGCAAAGTATAATTTAAGGCAGATGCGAACACATGTTTTTAAGGGCTTAGATTTATATAAGTGAGACATACGGTATATGCATTGCACATTTCGTGGACATTAAGGGTGAGTTAATTCTTAGGTTTAGGTCATACATGAGATCTTGACATGAGACAAATGGTAACCTATTTCCGTAGAGAAACCAGAGGTCACAGGCAGGGCCTACAGGGCACCGACACCCCATTCTATTTGTAAGCAGAGAGACGGAGACAGTTGTCTGTGTTTCAGATTAGCTGATGACCTGCTATGACATAGGGGTTTATGACCCCTCCTCTGTGTTTGATCTGAATTGTACTTAAAGTGACTAAATGTTTTAGTTAGGGAGAGAGAGAAGCCCGCGTACGGCGGAGGACTGTCAGGAAAGCTGGTAGCTCCGGCTTCAGCAGGAATGCATTGACTCATGGAATCGATCTATACTCTGTCAATAAAGGAACAACGCTATGGAACAACAACACTGCTGTCTTCATCTTTCCTCCCAAGTCCTTCCTGGACCTTATAGAAATTCAGTCTAATCAAGAAGTCTAATTTAGGAGCTATTCCAGAAACTACATAATGGTACCCAAACCCTGGTTTACTACAACAGCACAATCATCAGTGTATTTTGGATCCACGTCAATGTGTGTTTTCAGATATTTAACCACTTGAATCGTCAATATTTAATGAACTTGTCCTTTCACTCTGTACTTAGTCTGCTCTTTTCCCCCTCTACACTAAACCTCTTTGCCGAAAATAGCCGATCTACAATCTCACAACCAACGCCTCGCAGTGCGAGGCGTTGTGAGCTTGTAGATCTGCTATGTTTGGCTAAAGTTCTCCGAATATGAACGCTAGGGTTCACGTGGTTAACATGAAATAGGAGGAAAAAAAGTTTCCGTCACACAAAGATTTGGAGGACCCCCTGTAGTAACTCTGAGGACCCCCTAGGGGTCCCGGACCCCCTGTTGAAGACCCTTGCTCTACACGACTTCCAATTCCAAAACAGACAGTTCAGCACACGGCCGCTCCTCCAACAATTCCCTCCTGACCAAACAGGAAAAACCAGGCCATCCGATGGCAGACTGGACTGCAAGCTGGAATAAACAACACATCACTCAACAGGATCAGGTCGCATATTTCAATCCCTGTTTCGTCTCCACTGAGAGCTGCTGCTTGAACTCCCAGACATCATAGAAGAGAAGAACAAGAGGAAGAGTGAAGGCTGCCCAAGCTCAGAGAAATGAACGGATAGAAACAGATAGGAAATATAGAAGAACCAAATCTGTTCTCTTGTTTGCTTAAATTCTGGGATCAAATGAAAGTGAGAATGTGGATCTTTGAGAGTAATAAGATAGAGAGAGAGAGAGAGAGAGAGAGAGAGAGAGAGGGAGAGAGAGAGAGAGAGAGAGAGAGAGATATACTCTAGAGCAGTGTTTCTCAAATGGGGGTGCGTGTACCCCTTGGGGTACGGGGGGGTACTGCAGGGGATACGTGAAAAAAATTAGAACATGGGAATATGTATTTTAGTGTTATGGTCAATGATAAAACTTTGACATATTTTGTGTGAACCTGCCCATTTTTTAATTGTTAACCCTCTAAGGCCCACGGAAATGCCTGTACTATTTTTTTTGGTGATCATTAGAATGTCTAGAACATGTACATATGTTATTATTGTGAAAAATATCCCCCATATGTAAATTAGAGCATGATTTATGATTTTTGATTTATGGCTATAAAATCTTACAAAAACATTTTTTTGAAAAAAACATTACATTTTCCTCTGAATAGGACTCCTACAACACCATCTGATTTTTTTCAATTTTTTATTTCAAGTATTTCTTAATGCGGGCCTTAGAGGGTTAAACAAAATTAGATGGAGGGCAAGTGCCAAAGTGCAGCCGGCCGGGAGGATTATATCAATACCTTGATTAGCACAACTGTTATTGAATAGAAAGCAATGTTTATTTGCCATTTTATGCTGTTTTATTTTGAACATATTATATCCCGAGCAACTTCCTCCACTCCCTCAGGGAGTATACAGAGGCGTTCCCAAGCCAGTTTGGAGATATAATCCTTCCATCTGGTCTTTGGTCTAACACGGGGTCTCCTCCCAGTGGGACTTGCATCGAGGACCTTCCTAGGAAGGCGCTCGGGGGGCATCCGTACTAGATGCCCGAACCACCTAAGCTGACTCCTTTCCAAGTGTAGGAGCAGCGGTTCTACTCCAAGTCTCTCTCGGGTGACTGAACTTCTCAACCTATCTCTAAGGGAGATACCAGCCACCCGTCTGAGGAAACTCATTTCGGCCGCTTGCACCCGCGACCTTATACTTTCGGTCATGACCCACACTTCATGACCATAGGTGAGAGTAGGAACGAAGATTGCTCGGTAGACAGAGAGCTTTGCCTTCCGACTCAACTCTTTTTGCCAGACCCATGAAATGGGTAGGCCTACATAAGCAAATGTCTGTCGGTCCGGGTTTTCTATATAAAGGGTATATATGATGATGACATGATGATGACATGCCTACAAAAGGCATGATGTCATAAATGATGATGACAGACAGGGGGTCTGGCACAACCAGGTTGACCTGGTCTAGTTTCTTCAGTACCATGCAAAGATCTTTAATACCTTTTGATACTTGTACCTTTACATTTATTTTTACATTGAAATATGGAAAGTGTTCCAGGGGCCACAAAAAGGCTCCACTGGGGCCAGATTTGGTCACGTGGGCCGCCAGTTGAATAGCACTGCTCTAGAGACACATAAATCAAAGCTACCTGCAGAAGTGAGTAAAGGACAGACAGACATAACACAGAGGGACAACAATGCAAACCTCCAGAGTACAGTCGTTTGTTGATGTAATGTAATTTAATCTGTGATTAAACCAACCCAGGGACGTGCTGGCCATTGGGAAAAACGGGACAACTCCCGAACGGCCGGTTCATTCCCGGCCGGTCCAGGCTGGCCATTAGGAAAAAAAATTGTCTACCTTCTTTCCATTTTGGGGACTTGGTGACCAACAAAGTAAATCGTCACTGTCGGGCAGAAACCTTGTATCTCCAAGTTTCAAATGTGTCGATTTTTTCGCAAAGCAAAGCCCTACTTCATCATACAAGGCCGTCACACAAAAGTAGTGAAAACAGCAGATCTACAAGCACACAACGCCTCGTGGTGCGAGGCGTTGTGTGCTTGTAGATCGGCTGTTTTCACTAGTTTAAATCATTTTTAAAATGATAAATACAAAACAAACGGTTTTGAACATACAAGGTTTCCACCTGACAACGACGAAATATAACTCATGTAATTGGCCCACTGGCTTGTCACTTGTCATGATCTGAAATGGCATCTCTCTCTATAGCGCGCAATGAGGGCCTCTCCAACTCTTTTTCCCGGGCTGAATCAGGGGCCCAGCACGTCCCTGAACCAACCAAACAAGTAGCAAGGGCCAACATCTGGGTGGATGCCATGACATACGAGCTCTTGACTGGTTGAACCGAGGAATTACACCAACGGAAAGCCTTGCTAGTGGCCACGACCTTAGCTGGATCACCTGGAAGTCTCTAAACAGACTGCGTGTGGAACAGGGGAGGTGCAAAGCGCTGATGAAAGTCTGGAACTATTCTACAGAAGACACGTGCAGCTGTGGATCAGTGCAGACAATGTCCCACCTACTGGAATGTGCCGATGCCCCCCATGCAATGCCATCCAGAGGACAGAGCAGAGCCCACCCCATCAGCTGTGGCCTGTGCCCGATATTGGCAGAACGACATCTGAGATTGTTACGGTCTCGAAGAAGAAGAATCTGTGATAGACAAAGAAAACTAAATCTATGACAACTCTTCAACACAATGAATGCCAGCATCATTATATTGTAAAAACCATTGTCTAAATGAGTTGGAAAAACGCATTTCATACTTTGTATGGTGCATTTCAAAAAGGCAACAAGGCAATTCAAATTGCTTTCACAAAACATTAAGATCTACAATAAAATTACAACGCAGAATAAAGAAATACAACACCTTAAAGGGATAAACTAACCTAAAGTAAACTAACCTTGTACTTAAGAACAGCCCTTATGTATACTTAGTTACGCGTTACACCACTGCATGCAACTGAGTGTTTTCCCCATTTGTATTGTTCCTTTTTTAACATACACCTGAGAGAACCAGGAGACAGAGGGGATGAATGCGATGGCTCGCTGCCAGGTAGGAGGCATACAGTTGTGCTGTGATATTGGTAACTCATTGTCCAAAGCCAGCCGTTATGCGAACAGAGTTTCATTGATTGATTGATTGATTGATTGAAGACTTTATTAGAAGTTTGCATAGGAAAAGGTACAGTTTCATGACGGTACAGTTCACTGGTACAAGGTCTACTAAAAGGAGATCCATGAAAAGACTAAGCTTATTTCCACAGGAAACCATTTAAGTATCTCATATAACATTGAATGACAGACGAATAGAACACAGTACTATGCAGTAGATATGTAAATAAAATAAAATGAGAGAACAAAAAAAAGAAAACAGTAAGTCTAAACAAACAGTAAGTATATACAAAGAAGGGGCAGGGGAGGGTAGGGTTGGGCTAGGTTAGTTTTTTTACCAGTTGCGAACGGCTGCTGCCTGTAAGTATTTTTTTTCAGGGCAATTTTAAAGGATGCTAGTGATCCACACTCCTTTATGGCCTTCGGCAAGGATTTCCACATTTTGGTGGTATAGAAGAAAAAGGAGTTTGACCCTTTGTTGGTTTTGACTCTGGGTTGAAAGTGATCTGTGGCGCTGCCTCTGGTGTTGTAATTATGGACATCCTTAATGTTTATAAAGTATTTTGACAGGTACTTGGGTATCAGTAGCGGTGAGGTGAGTCTGATAGGGAAGGTTAAGCAGGACCATAATTCGTTTATTTTGGGCTGTTTGGAGTTTAGTTTTTAGGGCTTGTGGGGCGTCACGATACCATACGTGGACTCCGTAGTCAAAGAGGGGCTGGATTATTGCACCAGCTATGGTCTTCAGTGTGTTGAAATTGACCTCAACCTTTTCAGGCCGCCCGCGACCCACAAAATAATCATGTTTTAACTGGGGACCCCCCACGCTGACGAGCACTAAGAGTTGAGGCATTACATTTTGTATAACACGGTTCTATTGTGAAAATAGCAGATGCTCATGCTCAAAACGCCTCGCAATGTGAGGTGTTGTGAGCATGTAGATCTGCTATTTTCACAATTTCTGCCTCTAATATTTGACAATTTGGCCAATGTTTAATTTGTCATTTTAGAGGTATTAAAACGTCCTTAAATTGTCACTTTAGAAATGTGCAGAAATCCTCTGTACACTTAAACGTTATGTTGGTTTGTTGAGAGAAAATAATGTTGCACATTAAGTTAATCATCTGGGGGACCCCCCAAAATAATTTGGGGACCACCCTGGGGGTCCCAGACTCCCGACCCAAAGGTTTGAGAACCACTGTACTACAGTAGGCCTCGATACAGAAGAGTTCAGGACTGTTCTAACAGTGCTGGGAGAACTGGTGAGCAGAGGTGACAAACAAGGCCATGGGTGTGTGCTGGCAAATACTGCAGCCAAGAATCGTGAGGACAGGGGAGTGAGTGGGAGGCAGCCTGGCCAGTGTGTGAGTGCGGAGTGCCTCTGTGACTGTGGTGATATAAGTGCCATTTCAGTGGAGTGGGACAGCTGGAATCGTGACAGCTTAGGATCCAAAAAGTTATTTGTGAGAGATGGAGAGATGATTTCATCACGTCAAAAGGGGTCAAGACGGGGGCCAGCAGCAATAAGTGAGGAAAATTGAGGAGGGGATGGGGGTCTAGCCCATTCCGTCCGGGAACACATTTTAGTGTAGTACAGTACATGTACAGTATGTAGCAACTAAGGGTGTAACGATATAGTAACTGAATCGAAAAATTGATTTTAATTTGCAATGATCTACTATATCGTTTGCAAAAGCAAAATATTGTACTGTTTTGGCTTTGTATCCAATCGTAGCATTTTAAAATGCGGTAATCGGTATCGAATCGTTTTGCAATGCAATAATTGATTGTATGGGAAGTATTTGTGCCTTGTATTTGGCAATGTTAAGAGGGGAAATGAAAAAGAGCGGTCTAATTACTTTTCCATTCCATATAGCTACTCTTGGTCTATCGAGTAATGTGTGTAATCTCTGTGTTCATGTCAATGTGGGTTTGTCCATATATGTTGAAATATATGTCCATGTATTTGCTAGATAATCACAGCCTTTATTTCCATAATAATAGATCTTTTACACGTTTTACACAGATTTAATTTCTTTGCTAAATAGTTACTATATCGATTTTAAATCATTGAATCAAATCGTACCGTATCGCCATGAATGAACCAATATTGTCCGAGTATCGTATCGTCAACCACGTATCGTGATGCATATCGAATCGCTGTTAAAATGTATCGTTACACCCCTAGTAGCAACATATTTGTTTTTTGTAATTTTTGAATCATTTTTGACTTTATTCAGAAAACTTAGGTCCGGCCTAAATGGTCTAGAGGACGCTTTGGCACAGTGACTGGAGTCTAGTGTAGCTGGATTTTAGCTGTGAGAGCCGTGATCTGTGCAGAGATTGCCACTTTCATTGGTATGCAAAGTGGCCCCGATCGCCATGAGACGGGAAGCATTTGAGCAACCAGTCTTACACGCTGCTGCCCGCAGGAACTGATCAATAAACACTTTCATCAGCCAACACTGATTTACGCCTAAGTACACACAGAGAGAGAGAGAGAGAGAGAGAGAGAGAGAGAGAGAGAGAGAGAGAGAGAGAGAGAGAGAGAGAGACACCGAAAGATGTGAGTACTTACAGAAAAAGCCCGGAGCTAAAAAGCATTCACGGTCAAACATCCCATCAACTAACAGTATCCCCTCATCATCAAGTGATATCCCGAATCGGTGCGCATTCTGTTTATTTTCCATTTGCCATGCACAGCTGTCAATGAGGTGTGAAGGACTGAAACATCAAAACATTCCACAGTTCCACCCCAACACTAGTGCAAACAAAGTAATCTCCTGGGTCCCAGCCATGTTTGAGTAGCAAACCGTGTTGCATGTGCTTATGAAAAAAGAGACGGTAGAAGGGCGCAAACGAAATTATACCCACAATCAAATTTAACACCCAAAGTATAAATCTTTTAACAATATTGCAAAGCTTAATGTACTTTTCCTTTGGCAGCAGGAACGGAGCCATTACTCAACATTATGTGTAGTTTCAAATTAAAACGGGCTCCAGAAAATGGTTCACTATCTTGCATGGCCTAACAGTATATACTTCATTGACCAGGGATCTATACTTGGTCCCCTCCTTTTTACACTCTACACCAAATCTCTTCACTGTAAGTCGTTGATCTACAAGCTCACAATGTGGCATATTGTGACACATTGATGCACACATGCAGATCTGCTATTTTTGTTTGCCAATTATCTGACATACTAATTATGACATACTCCACGCCTCGAGGCGTTGTGAGCATGTAGATCTGCTATTTTCAGAACCGTTATACAAAATGTAATGCCTCAACTCTTTGTGCTCGTCAGGGTGGAGGAGGGGGGTACCGGGTTAAAACATGATTATTTTGGGGGTCACAGCCTGAAAAGGTTGAGAACCACTAGTATGCTCTGTGAGAGACGGAGCTTTTCAACAACTTGACATTTGTACTGTAGTTAACGTCCGTACTAACTCTAAAAGCAGATCAAATGGGACCTTTTTATACTAACCATTCACTCCAACTCAAGTACAGTATTATGCAAATTGTAGTGCAACTCTATTACTGCAGCTCCACATAGAATGAACATGTAATGGCTTGTGTCTAAGGCACAGTGGTGCAGCTCTGGAGGAAAATTACATTAAGTGATGTCTAAGCTGCACTTATTTCAATATCACATGTTTAGACTGCAATACTGGGACACTTCCCCCACACACACTTTGTGTGTTTTACGTTATGTTAACGGATGCAATAAATTCTTTCTCACTGTAAATTTTTTCCACCTAAAGGCTTTATCATAGGCCGCGGTGAAGGGTAACCTCAACTTTTAGGTGATAAGTTATCACCAAAAAATTAGATAACAAGTGGAGGCCATCATAGTCACGGTGAAGTCCTATCACCGTGACTATGATGCCTCTGAAACCTGGGGATACACTGATTGGTCAAGATGTCTAGGTCCGCGGTGATGGCTCTTCTCCGCGGCTAATGGCGTAATGTTGTAGTTTTCTGACTTTAAAAGACTACGACTGTACTAGGGCCATAAGTGGTTCCTCTTATTCATTCCCATGTGCTTTTAGCATAGGAGGCTCAAAAGGTCATTTTTAAAGGCCTAGTGGTTTAATTACTTAAACAAAACAAACAAAATGGAGAATTCTCAAGGATTCTTCTTGTCTAAAGGACACTTAAAGTTCAATGTGTTATTTCCCTCTAACAACTCCATCTCACAATGTGTTTCAGAAGAACAAACACAGTTGACAAGCCTTGCGTTTGGAAGTGATGTTTCTGCTCAGTAGGAAATGTCTTGTATGACTGAGCCCCAGAGGTGAAGCAGGGGTGTCGCACCAATTTCTGGGCCCTGGGTACAAGGATTCACTGCGGGCCCCCCATGAGCTTTAACTGTTTTGTGCTTTAACTATTGGAAAAATAGCAGATCTACAAGCTCACAGCGCAGCACCGAGTGCCGCGCTGCGAGCTTGTAGATCTGCTATTTTTAAAAATGTTTCTGTCAGTGGTGCTCAAACCTTTTCATGTTAAGGACCACCAAAATGATATGTATTTGGCCAAGGACCCCCATCTCAAAATATTTAGTTCCAGGGACCCCCAGAAGCCAAATTTTAGCTACAAATGTTTGCTTAAAAAATCAAACCTCTGTGAAGCGGTGAATTTTATTCTATGTGTTCTAGAGCTATGAAATCTGTGTTCTAGATCTATACATTCTGTGTTCTAGTCCTATACTTTCTATGTGCTTTAGTTCTATATTTTTATGAATTCTGAATGAATGAATGATTTTGTCCGGAGGGCCAAATTGTCATGTGAAGCTTGACCAATCCAATTCTGCATGCACAGGGACATGTACGGGACATGTACGGGACAGACAAAGCCACTCCTTGGGAATCTATGGGAATCCTCAAAAAAACATGTACGGGACAGACAAAGCCACTCCTTGGAAGCGGCTTTCACCGCTTCAAAAAGTACATATATTCAAATATTTGCACACATTTTCACAACTTTTCAAAAATAGCAGATCTACAAGATAAAATAATTAAGGCCCCTCCACCTTGGGCCCTAGTAACTCAGTCCCACTCCCCCCCCCCCCCTTGTGACGCCCCTGTGACTGAGCCCAGAGGTGAAGGAATCATGTGCAGGATGAGTGACATCAGGTCACATTGTGTCTGTGTGCAAAGTGTATTCTGTCACTAATCCTGCTTTCTGCCCAAGCCAAATTCACAGCGTACAGTACAAGATCATTTGCTGTTCTACAGATCTCTTTCTGCCCACGTCTTTTCAGTGTCTGCGCTATGCACGCATCTCTCCTGACACAAAACAAAAAGACGCACATAAAACTGTCACAGTGTCACAAAATGTGAAATGTTGTATCTTTATTTGAAAGTGTGCCGTGCCCTCCCACATGCATCTTTGCCCGTAGAGAACCCTCTATATTGTGTTTGCATGTTTGCGTGTTTGTGTATGCCTCCGGGTTTGTGTGTGTGCATGTGCGTGTGTGTGTGTGCGTGTGTGTGTGTGTGTGTGTGTGTGTGTGTGTGTGTGTGTGTGTGTGTGTGTGCGTGTGCGTGTGTGTGTGCGGGCGTGCGTGTGCGGGCGTGCGTGTGCGTGTGTGCGTAACATACAGACAGGCAACAAACTGTTAAGTGTCCAATGTTGTAAAGCCTACTGGGTTTAAAACACTATCCCAGAGCCTGCTGGTCCGGGCCTGGAGGCTCCGGTGATCCAGTGACAGGCCATCTGTCCTGGTCATTGTAATTAATCTGCAGCTATTTAGTGGATAATGAGAGGCTGTCACTGGCTTGGTGCTGCTTCACTTTCAACAGTCTCATTTCCTGTCTTCATCACAGTTTCCTGTCTTCATCACAGCAAGGTCAGGCAGCCATAGACATAGAGAGGTAGATGCCTCCTTCGGCTGTGGTGCATTATGCCTCGAGGGACCAAAGGAATCCGTGTGCATCGCTTCCACGTGCGTCACACATACGGGAAGTTGCTAGGCCAATAAGAGGCATGTGGGGGCGGGTCTTTACGTACGCAGCCTGTAAGAACAGCTGAGCCGCGCAACATCGCAAACTGGCTCTGTTGAATTGAATTGTAGTCCTTGGTCCCGGAAAAGTTGCGCTGTGATTGGCAGCGTTCCCTTGGTTTTTCCAGGATGTCCGGACTACAATTGTTGCACGTCGCTCCAAAGAACTGCAGAGGCAAATGAGGCATCTAGCTTCTTATATCTGTGCAGGCAGGAGGAGGAAGAGAAGGACAGAGGTGGGGAGGAAGGAAGTGACAGATCCAGGTAACATGATATCCTTGGTGTCATATTTGATTCCACCCTCTCATTCCGCCCCCACATACAGTAAACAGAATCACTAAAACTGCCTTTTTTCACCTCAGGAATATTGCCTGCCTCCGGCCCTCACTGACATTCACAGCTGCCGAAAAACACTCATCCACGCATTTGTCACATCCCGGATAGACTACTGCAATAGCATCCTCAACAGCACCACTGCCAACATCCTCAACAAACTACAATACGTCCAAAACTCCGCCGTCCGTCCTCTCACCAGTACCCGCTCCAGAGACCATATCGCTCCAGTTCTCCACGACCTACACTGGCTCCCTGTCAAATAGTGTGGGGCCTTAAGGGGAACAAATGCAAATTTCGTGCAAATCAGTCTAAAAGCGCCACATTTTGCACAGATGTGGCCCAGGGCTTGCTCTAATGATTTAGCTAGTGCGCCCGAGCCGACGACCTTCGGGGTCACCACAGTGGCCAAATCATGTTGGGCTCCCATCGACTTTCTATACAGGAGGAAAGTACCCAGAAAAACATTATTTTTTTCTGGGTATTTAAGTAGGATGTGAGGGGTCTAACTAGGGGTTTGTCATGATGCTAATTCCATTGCAAGCATTTATTTTGCAAAAAAAAAAAAAAAAAACATTCCTTGGGCTACATGGCCCCAGAAAACGCCCCCAAAACTGTGATTAGTGATGAAAAGTGATGAGTCATCACTTTTCATCGCTAAACCATATATGAAAACCCTACTTTTCATATTGTACAGTATCTTCTGTGGACCCCAGGAGAACTGGCTGTCGCCCCGGCCTCAGCTAATGGGGATCCATTTAATAAACAATAAACCTAGACTGATTTGGCTGTGTGTGCACTTGGACCGGCTGGGTTAGCAAGGGGTATTTGCATAATACAAATAGAAGTCACATAAATGTAATGCGCAATCAATCACCAATAACATGGGCATGTACTGTAGCAGATGTGTACTCTCGAATCAACGACTAAGTGGATTGAGGTGTTATGATGTTTAACAGTACATGAGCAGTCAGGGGAGTCGCAGCCAAATTCTGGGCCCTGGGTACAAGGATTCACTGTGGGCCCCCCATGAATGTTCTTCATAGGGGAAGGGGGTTTAACCCATTTAGACTGGGAACACATTATTATGCATTATTTATTTTGTGCTTTAACTATTGAAAAATAGCAGATCTACAAGCTCGCAGCTGTGAGCTTGTATATCTGCTATTTTTCAATAGCTAAAGTATAAAACAATTAAGGCCCCTCCACTTTAGGGCACTAGTAACTCAGTCCCACTATTCCCCCCCCCCCCTTGTGACGCCCCTGTGAGCCGTATATGTATATACACCAACCATCCAGCTGCTTTGAAGACAAGAGACAGAAGATGCTGTGTGTTTACAGTGACTGCTCCATACTTACCAGATTATACCAGCAGAGGAAGGTGCCAATTCTACTGAAGCTCTTCTGACAGCAGTCACAATGCCAGCCAAGCATGAAAAATCCTTTTCAATCATAAGTGAAAATTAAATGCAGGAAGGAATAGATGGTCCGCTCCTGTAAAGGAGATGGAAATTGCCCTGCCACATGTGATATCTCAATGCCTAGGTGTTTCTCTCTGAAATCTACATTCCAGATCATTTGCGTCCTTCGCTCTAAATGGAGTCACGGTTGAACGTGTGCAGCCGAAGAGATGGATATGTGTTTTATACACTGCAGGGTCAAGGTGTCAGGACAGGAGTACTGGAACATCATGAATATAGTTACGCATGATCTCAACGCTTCAACACGTGTTGAATGGATTGGATCGGCTGCCACTATAGCTGTTCTCAGTATGAAATGAGAAGCGCTGGGGTGTGGAGTAGCACGTTACAGAACATGAGAGATACAGTGATTTGCATTTATAAGAGGAAAATGGTCTCCAATCCCTCTGGCCTTTTTCTAACGCATTATCAAGGAATGAAGGTATACAATCCACAACAAACAGGGATCCAATCAAATCCAAGGACAGTTAGCAGATATATCTGTACATGATCTTTCCGAGTGCCTCCGATCTCTTCATTTGCAACGTATCTCCGACCTGTCAAGAAGGTTCATTGTCACGTGCGTGTTTGTGTGTGTGTGTGTGTGTGTGTGTGTGTGCGTGCGTGCGTGCGTGCATGCGTGTTTTAGGGATGGGACGATAAGCCATATTATCGTTTATCGTGATAAAAAACTCACGATAATCGTATCGTGGAGATTTAATTTATCGTGATATCGTCCTCCGTCATGCACTGGGATCAATTCACCTTTTATTTGCCGAGCAGCATATCCGGTTCCATTTAAACCCTCTATAATTGGTAAAAGGTACTTGTAATATACGTACTTGATACAGTCCTTTTTTTCACTCTCTATCAAACGTCTTTGCCAAAAAATAGCCGATCTACAAGCTCACAACAGAAATAGCGGATCTACAAGCTCACAACGCCTCGTGTGACTTGTGAGCTTGTAGATCTACTATTTTTTTGAAAATGTTCTGCCCCAGGATATAGGATTTGAATTATCGCGATAATATCGTAAATCGCGATTTCTTTTGTCACAATAATCGTGATATGACATTTTCATATCGTCCCATCCCTAGTGTGTGTGTGTATGTGTGTGTGTGGTGGGGGGAGGTGTCTTTCTGATAAACGTGTCAAGTGGGTTCTCATTTGAGAGATGAATGTCTGATGTGAAGAGGTGATGCGTGGGTGGGTGTTTTAGTCAAGCATCATTTCATTGAACATTTCATATTTCATGTTTCATTTCACAGCATATTATATGCGGTTAGTGCAGATAAGAGGTAGTTAGTGTTAACTTGAGAGGTGTTTTGAGTTAAAAGAGCAGTCAAGTGAGTGTCAGTTGCTGGAGGAACCTCTGTTACATAAAACCAAGAGTGCAACACTGTCTGCAGTGATCGCTCTACTGATAGTAGAGTCTCAAACTGAGGTTCTGTGACCATCCTCTGGCAAGGATGGTTGGATGATTGATTTGACCTCTATGGACAAATTACCTTGGGATCAACTGTGAAAGGTTTGGTATGTGACCATTGTTTTCCAAACATGTGGTCTAGAAGTCAAATACATAGTAATTGATATACAGAAACATTTTTTATGGACATACTAGCTTATTACATGAACAAAGAGCACTTTACTGGAATATTTACTAGCTGCCTCAGTAGTGGTCAGACAGTGAGGAACAGAAAATGACCGCGTGTTGGCTTTGAGTTGTTACATAATTATACATAATATATGCTAATTAAACATGCATTATGCTAATTAAACAAGGTCTTATGATTAAAATGGTGTCAGATTTGGAATTCTCATGGTTGACTTGTATCTTCATACATGATTCTCTTGAGTTTGGCCCTCTAGCAAAAGATACCGGGATTTTTGCGAGGGACTTGGGGGCTAAATCTTTTATAAAAGGTCAGTTGAGGTCAAATCAATCATCAAACCATCCTCGCCAGAGGATGGTCACAGAACCTCAGTTTGAGACTCTACTATGAACAAGAATGTCTGAGAGAATCATCACATTCAAATCAACCTTTCAGACATATGGTATACAGTACCATCTCAGCTACAGATAGCTCGGTATTCAACTAAATTAGGCAGGGGGACACTTATTGTAAAATGACTTGAAGTCAAGGGGCCACAACACTGTTACAACAAAAATTAACAAATGTTCACGGTTAACAGTTTGATCATTTGTTGTGTGCTGTACCGATGTTTCCTGTTGAGATTGGCACATTTCACCCAGGTTTTTTCAACTCACTCCACTTTGTCTGCTGACCTCACTCAGCAACAAAATAAACAGAAAATAAACAAAAATAAAACAATTCACAGGAGGCAAGCAGTGATCATCCCATGATGTGCACTGCAATGTAGTTTCAAATGCACTATATTGCAGGTGCTTTTTGAGTGAAAAAAAAAATAATAATAATAATAAGACGACCTGTGTGACATGTGTGATCTGGGCAGCTTGCCCCAGGAAATGTGCTAATCTCAAAGGGAAACAGGAAACGTTAGGTCTGATAGGACACAACAATGGACATATGTTGTGTCCATTATATAACTTATTAGGGCCTGATTTATACTTTGATGCACATAGGATAATGCCTGTGGCAGTCCTTTATAGTGCACATGCTTTGATTTTGATATTAAGAAAATAGGAAGTAGATATTTTTATGCATGGATCCCTGGCATGGGCGGCGCGTCTTTGTGAGAAAAACATTGGAGACAGACTTGCAAGATGACGTGTTTACATGTTCGTATATAGTTGCTACAAATGGATTGAGATGGCATGTGATGAACGGACTGCACTCAAAACTCATTGTTTTGCTACCTGGCTACATGACAAAAATATAAAATAAAACAGGTATGTCTTTTTCGGTATGGGAAACAGTGCTAAAGAGGCTACCTGGGAATCCAAGTTCACCTCTTGGAACGCCCAGTCCATGTGTTGAAGTGTCCAGGGGCTGGTTAGCGGTCTTGCTCAGGGACTCTTCAACACATGGACTGGGCGTTCCAAAAGGCGCTGCCTTGGATTCCCAGGCAGCTGAGAGGCAGATAGAGGCTGCCTGGGAATCTAAAGGTCACCTGTTCCTAACTAAATAACTAAAACTTCAGCAGGGGGTCCCGGGAACCCTATACGGGGGTCCTCAGAGTTACTATAAGGGGTCCTCCAAATCTTTGAATGAAAGAAACTTTTTTTTCTCCTTTCTTATAAACAAATCCTGAACCGTAGCATCTATATTTGGAGAACTTTAGCCAAAAATAGCAGATCTACAAGCTCACAACACCTCGCAGCGCTTGTAAATCGGCTATTTTTGGCAAAGAGTATTGGTGAAAGAAAGGTCAAGATTATCAAGTATTGACAGTTCAAGTGGTTAAATATCTGAAAGCACAAATTGACGTGAATCCAAAATACACTGATGATTGTGCTGCCAAACAATGAAACTATATGGAATCTATGAAAAGGTAGTGGGGGGTCCCTGCTTCATCTCTCTCTCAACTAAGGGGTCCTTGGCCTGAAAATGTTGAAGACCCCTGCTACAAAGAACGATAACTAACTGCAGCTGTTTTGTGTATTTACAAAACTAAAACCCTCGCGAAAATGTACTTAATCATCAAACGCAGTAAAAATAGCAGATCTACAGGCACATTGCGTTGAAATGTGCTGTGACTGTGAGCTGGTAGATCTGCTATTGTTTGCCGTTCTGAGTGGTTTGGGAACGTAACAGTTCTACCAGAGAATCCCAAACTTGCTCTCCCGGAGCACATTAGCTAATGTGTTTCTAACTGCAAGCTCCCGAGGCGTTCCGGGGCCAGTGTGTGGTCCTTGGTTCTGCCCCAACAAACACTTCTATTAAAAGGTTAATGTGATGTAGTGTCCTCAACAAAGGGTTCTGGTCCTTTTATAAATATTACAAAATATCACATATTGTCGTTGTCGGGTGGAAACCTCGTATCTCCAAGTTTCAAATTTGTATGTTCTTTTGCAAAGTAAAGCCCTGCTTCATCGTACAAGGCCGTCGCACAAAAGTAGTGAAAACAGCAGATCTACAAGCTTGTAGATCGACTGTTTTCACTAGTTTCGTTCATTTTAATGTGATAAATGCAAAACGAACGGTTTTGGACGTACAAGGTTTTCACCCGACGACGACGATATTTTCCAGGGTGCTGTAGTGTTATGGGCTGTCAGGTGGCTGGGGAAAGATTCCCAGCATGCCCTGCGTTAATTAATGTTTTATAATTGTGTTATGGAGGTACTACATGTGTTTCTTTTAATTAATGTCATTGGGTTATATTCATCCATTTTTATGTTGTGTTTGTGCGAGACACCACGAGTCGTGAGAGATATTGGGGTTAATTACAGGGAGCACCTAAGTCTCTTCTTGTTCAGTGCTTGAGGCGGTGTACAGTAGGTGTTTTGTGGTTGGTGTCAGGGACGTGCTGGGCCCCTGATTCAGCCCGGGAAAAAGAGTTGGAGAGGCCCTCATTGCGCGCTATAGAGAGAGATCTCTCTCTATAGCGCTGCTGCTACTCAAAGATGTGTGACAAAGTGACAAGCCAGTGGGACAATTACATGAGTTATATTTTGTCGTTGTCGGGTGGAAACCTTGTATGTCTGTCTGTATGTTTGTATTTATCATTTTAAAAATGATTTAAACTAGTGAAAACAGCCGATCTACAAGCACACAACGCCTCGCGGAGCGAGGCGTTGTGTGCTTGTAGATCTGCTGTTTTCACTACTTTTGTGCGACGGCCTAGTATGATGAAAAAAATCATCATTAAGATTAGGAAAATCTACAAATTTGAAACTTGGAGATACGAGGTTTCTGCCCGACAGTGACGATTTACTTTGTTGGCCGCCCAGCCCCCAAAATGGATTTTTTTCCTAATGAACCGGCCGTTCGGGAGTTGTCCCGCTTTTCCCAATGGCCAGCACGTCCCTGGGCTGGTGTTAGGAATACACTTCTGCTGCGGATCATACAGAGGGTGTGTGTGCGTGCGTGCGTGCGTGCGTGCGTGCGTCTAGAGAGATGCCCCCTCAGGCAACTGGTCTGGGAACTCTGCACACAAACACAAGCAGAGCCACCAGACAGAGGATTCACTGGACTAAACCAAATTATAAAACAGCAGAAAGAAAGCTACCTGACACAAGGGAGAGAAGCAACCCAGAAGCAGAGCAAACTAGAATGCTATTTGGCCCTAAACAGAGAATACACCGTGGCAGAATACCTGAGCAAGGTGACTGACCCAAAACAAAGAAAATCTTGACTAGGTACAGACTCAGTGAGCACAGTCTTGCAATCGAGAAAGGACGTCATAGGCATAGCTGGCTCCCTACTAGTCCCTAGAAAAAAGACTTTGCACCCACTGCACACAAAATGAAGTGGAAACTGAGCTACACTTCCTAACCACCTGTCCACTTTACCAAGACATCAGAGACACATACTTCCCACAGATCATAACCACCCAAGGAGAGTTTGAAAACATGACCAATGATGAAAAACTCCCATATCTGCTGGGTGAAGTAAAACAATGTGCAAACACAGCAGCAAGATTGGTGAGCTGCTGTGATAGGAGAAGGATATCAAATGGAACCCAACCACCTTAAAAACCATTGTATATATCTCTGCTCTGCCTGCATGTAACCTTGATGCATGAAAACTGTTACACTCTTTTCACTTGTACATGTTTTGTTCCGATTGTACTGTATTGTATTGTATTGTATTGTATTGTATTGTATTGTGTACACTTCTGGCAATGTAAATGTATGTTTTCTCATGCCAATAAAGCCCTTTGGAAAAAAATAATAATAAGTGCGTGTGTGTGTGTGTGTGTGTGTGTGTGTGTGTGTGTGTGTGTGTGTGTGTGTGTGTGTGTGTGTGTGTGTGTGTGTGTGTGTGTGTGTGAGAGAGAGAGAGAGAGAGAGAGAGACAGAGACAGACAGGGACAGAGACAGTGAGATGTTTTGCTTCAGTTGGACAGGACAGTGGAGAGACAGTATTCTGACAGTTCTCACATGTATTATCTCCAGGCAAAGGCGGAGCAGGATGGACTATTTGCCATCATAATTCAGCCGGCTAAATAAAAAGCCATCTTATACAACTTAGTGCAAGTTCTCTATAATAACACCATGCACTTTAAATGCAATCGATTAAGAAAAGCACAGACAGCAAAGGCATTTCCAATAAGCCTCATTACAAACACCACACACACACCAACGATCAATGACAGTACTCAAATCTATTAACTTTTAACTTTGTCTGCAGGACCTAAAGCAGGGTTCCCCAATTAGTTTTCCCCAAGGGCCGAATCATGTCTAGGGTACCAAGCCGAGGGCCACAACATTGCAGGGGGCGACGGTGGCGTTCCCACTATACTCCAGCAACAGTTTTCGTCGTTGTCGGGTGAAAATCTTGTATGTCCAAAACCGTTCGTTTTATAACTGTGCTGTGTTCATGACATTTTAATTGTATATAAAATAAATGTAGCCGTTCAGATATCTTATTTTACATCAGTATTGTTCATGTGAACTGGTTTGTTTAGGCTTATCCGTTATAATTATAAAATCGCTATGATTTATCACTCGTTTTCCACCGTGGATCACTTCCTCATTTACTCAAAGCGGACAGCAGCAGGAGTCATGTCCCCCTCCACGTCATTTCGAGACGTCGGGTCCATGTCATTTAGGTTCAATGTAAACAGTTGAATCTCTGTTCAGAATGAGTAACCGTAGCTAGTTTTGAAAGAGAATGCTCCCCAGCTTTGTTCGGCACCAACGTTTGATTGATTCCTAAGTCAGGGGCGTCACTGTTTTCAGTGAATGAAAAGAAAAGCGTGTTTTATTTGCACCTGACGGCCACCGGGTCGGCCCGCTACAACCTTTGGCCCCTGGGCAGCACGTTAATCAGGGCCCGCATTGAACCAAACATACTTTACAATCCAAATGGTCTCAGGAGATTAAAAGCAGCTCTATATGCATTCAACGCTGCCACGCTATAGTAGATCAATACTCTAATAGTCAACTATTGATTTGACCAAACTAAATATGGAGTGGAATAGATACACGTCTTTGCCCCTGGCTCATAAATATGTCCCTGCACACAGCCTCACCGCTGAGACTGAATGGAAGTCACAAGGAGAGACAGATGGGTCCCCGGTGGTTCACCTGATTAGTGCATGTACCACATAAATAAGGCCACGGTGCTAAATGCATGCTGGCCCCGGTTCAAACCCAACCCCAGGCTCTCTGCTGCATTTCATGCCCGCCCTTTCCTGTCTCTCTTTCACGGTCACTATCAAATAAAGCAGATTATCTTTAACCAATTAAACCCTATATAATTTGTTGACAGGGGGGTCCCTCAGGCGTCTGTATTCTACTACCTTTTTTTCCACCCTCTACACTAGGGGTCTTCAACAGGGGGTCCGGGACCCCAAGAGGGTCCTCAGAGTTACTTCAGGGGGGGCCATCAAATCTTTGTGTGATGGGATCATTATTTTCAATGAACAACTTGAACCCTCGCATCCCTATCTGGGGAGAATTTTAGCCAAAAATAGCCGATCTACAAACTTGTAGATCGGCTATTTTTGGCAAATAGGTTTGGTGTAGAGAGTGAAAAGGTCAAATTTACTGAGTATCAGCGATTTGGTTAAATGTCTGAAAAAACACATTAACACAAATCCAAGACTGATGACAGTGCTTCGATTGATGACAATCTGCAACACGATGTTATACAGGGGGTCCCTGCTTTATCTCCCTCTGCGTTAAGGGGTCCTTGGCCTGAAAACTTTGAAGACCCCTGCTCTACAACAAAACCTCCTCGCCAAAAATAGCCAATCAACAAGGTCCCAGGTGTGAGCGGGGGTGACGTATTATGTACAGCAGGCTGAGGAAGACGAGGCACTCGGCTGTGAGGTTGATGAAGGTTTAGCAGGTCAAACCATAAATATCACAAACCCTATCACAGAAACTCTTCATCTCACACCTCTCGTTCATCAGCGTCCACCTCGTCTTCAGAGATGTTGTGTGTCTCGCCCCCAGTAGCAGTTTAACGAGGATGATGGACGTGAATTACATCCAATTGATCCATCTGCATTTCCCCCACTGTCCTGCTCCTCCCAACAATGATTACACACTATCATTAGGTAATTGATACGGGCTAATGAGGATGGGGGTATCAACAAATGTGCGCGCACGCACGCGCGCACGCGCGCACGCGCACACACACACACACACACACACACACACACACACACACACACACACACACACACACACACACACACATACACACACTTCAATAATGTATTTATGTCCACATAAGAGATACAGTACAAGGACACAAACATTACAAGGTGCTGTAAATAATGTACATCAAATCGTCAAATGTGTCCAAGTCGTCAAATCTTGGACAAATATCCAATACCCACACATCATTCAAGGGTACAAGTAGTCATAAAGGCTTCCTCTAAGCTAGAATCAAAGGTACAGGCCACTTCAAGAATGGAAACTAATTTGTCTCCTTCATTGACAACAACTACATCTGATGTATTAGCAGAGAGAGAGAGATGTGCAAAGATTTCAGGGTATATTCAGTACAGAGATGAAACATGGAAGGTTTGGCACAGGAATGTTTGTACATTCCCACAGACAGTGCAAACTGTTTAGATATGTCCTTTGTTATGAGATCAACTATTCTGTTGTGGCGTGCAATGTAAAGTCCTTTATAGCAGGGGTTTTTAAAGTGGGTGACGGGGCACCCTGGGGTGCCGTGACGGCAGTCCAGGGGTGCCGTGAGATAATTTGATAATATTTGGAATTTATTTGGACACTTGAAAAAATATTTATTATCATTTTAAACTTGTAGTACAACGCTATTTTCAGTCAGTTCTAACCAAAATGGCTATTATCTCAACGTTTTCCTCATAACATAATCACTAAAATATCGTCACTGTCGGGCAGAAACCTCGTATCTCCATGTTTCAAATGTGTATGTCTTTTGGTAAAGCAAAGCCCTGCTTCATCATACAAGACTGTTGCACAAAACTAGTATTGTCTGTTTTCACTAGTTTAGTACATTTTATAGATAAATACAAAACGAACGGTTTTGGACATACAAGGTTTCCACTCGATAACGACGATATACTATAAATATAAGGTGCTGGGAGTTAAAATTATAATGTAGGGGTGCCTCGGATTAAAAAATATATTTATGGGGTGCGCGCTGAGACAAAAAAGTTTGGGAACCCCTGCTTTATAGGCATAGCAGCCATTCAGAATGTGTGACATGGTTTCTGTTACAAGCCTTGTGGCTGATCAGGTCTCTTCTTCCCTCCCGCCTTCATCTGAACTGTCGTCTCATGTGTTGTGGAATACTAACCAGGCAAGGTGAAGGAGTACGACTACTGTAGACAAAAGTTTGCTTGAAGAGAACATCACAGGACTGCCAAGCACTCCTCTCTGTCTCTGATGTGCTCTCTGTTCCTTGTACAGTAGCTCAAAGACATTTCCATACGTTCTCACGAGAGCAGACATTTTACCCAGAGGGAGGAAGGGTGGAATCATGGGATTTGATTGGTGCACACCAGAGTCTGTTTCCTAGATGGCAGATACACAGCAGTATTACAGATGTGACATTTCAAAACTTCAGCATTTCCTGTACTTTTCCTGCATTTGTTTCTGGAACATTTTTTTTCCAAGGTTCTTTTCACTGTTTAAAGCAGAAGTGCGCGCACGACTCCAAGTCGTCTCAACAGTAGTAAACTTCTTACCGGGTGCACGGTCGGGAAACGTAACTTTACAAGGAAGATCCTCAAAGAGAACACCAGCACTCACGGAACAGTCCTATAAAGGCTCTTTTTATTTTACATTAAGGTTGGCATGGTATGCTGCATAGCAGCCAGTAACAACGAACGCGTTTCGGCGTTTCACGCCTTCATCAGCGTTGTATACTGTGGGCTTGGGAAGTGTCACATTTTATAGTGTCCTGTAGGAGCGACAACTTCTTCCGTCCGTGTAGCAGACAACTCCCACCCAACATTGTACATAATATGCAAAGACAATTATATAATTCATTGCTATATACACCTCAAAATCCATAATTTACATCTTTTCACTGTTTAGCCTTGCTCATTCTTCTCTTTCGTTACTGAAAACAAAGGGCACTTTTCAACACTTCTTTTCATTGGAAATAAGAATCCGAACAGCATTTACATAACAACACCTTGGAAAATGCCCTCCTTACTCGCTGTCAATGTTCTAACAATTTACTGACAATCCACTGTCTTGCTGATGGCATGACTTGTGAAGTTCTCAACTGCCACATGTGTAGGTAAAATGACAGCACAATGAAGGGTAGGCGTACCGCTGGGCCATGAGATCTACCTAAAGAATAAGTAAGTAAGCCAGTTTGCCGATAGGGCAGAGGAGCCTATCTCTTGTTTCTGTAGCGTGAGGCCGCTTGATTTACAAGTACATCCCCCGGCTATGATGCCCTGGGATCTACCCCTAGTCCAATGCCAGCATCAAGGGCAAGCAGGGGGGCTTTAATCAGAAGTAACACTGAGCAGGTGGTGACCCAAGAAGCGTCAATTTTGAATGAGTAGTAACATTGCGTTATCATTACAAAAAATGTAATCTGTTGCAAAAAGGTATAGAGAGAACAGAAAAGGATGGCTCGTGAAGAGGCAGTGAAATGTTTTAATTTAACCAATATGTTCAGGAGCCCCCAGTGAGGGGAAATGTCAGTCAAAAGAAGAAAAAACTGAAAGAAACATGATGTTGTGGCATGTAAATTGCACAGAAACCACAGTTTCAACATAGCTTTAGGCAAACCAAATGCAACCTGTTCTCTTATGCAACCCGTTCTCTTTAATTGGGCTGAGGCAATTGTTGTATCCTAATGTCCACACACAGACAGGTTGTTAACATAACATGAATACAGATTGATATTCTACATGGCTCTACTTGTGTACACGTATGTAATGCTAACATTGGCAGTACTTGTTATTGTCAAAGCTTTATTCCATAAAGTGCTTGTAGATTTGCCTGTATGTTTTTGTAGTACTGTTGTGTCTCCTGGACGAAATAAAAACAACACCAACCTTGGAATAGAGACCCCATAACAGCCTGTGGGATTATCTTGTAGGAAAACTGGGTCCCTACAGCAGATAAAGGGTTAGGGTATCTGCTATTAGAATGTATTATACATTATGCTACTGTAACAATTCCTTGAGGATATTTTAATATAAGCAGCTATGCTATACTGTATGCATAACATACACAGGGCAGAAGGAGCGAGTACATTCTCCGGCAGCGGCAGCAGCAGCGGCACCGACCGGCATTGCGGGTAACTGCCGTGGCAGCCACCACCCATTAGTCCAACGGTGGTTAGGGTTAGGGTTAGGTTTAGGCATAGTTTTACTGAGGTTAGGGTTAGGGTTAAAGTTAGGTTAAGGCATAGTTTTACTGAGGTTAGGTAGGGTTAGAGACCTCGATACATTGTGGCGAATGCAGGTTCCCAATATAGGGAATTATATGCTTTCGCCATCTTGTTTTTTAAAGAAAGATCTGTAATTATGGTTGCTTGATAAAAGTTAGTTTAATTATTCTAAGACTCTGCAAGGCAGAGTGGTCTATTTCTCTGAGCCCGGGATTTGTGGGTTAGGTTAGGGTTAGGTTTAAGGTTAGGGTTAAGTTTTAGGTTAGGGTTAGATACCAGTCTGTCAGGTGCCGGAGAATGCACTCCCTCTCCCTCACGAAGGGTCCTTGGTCAACTCGCAGAAATAGCTAATGAGGAATTCAACATAATTGAAAACAATTAAAACATTTTCTGAAGCTCAACTTGATAAGTTTGACATTTCTATATGTGGAAAATCCAGAGTGTGCTAAACAGTACAGGCATTGTTTCATGGTTATTTTTGATTATTCATTTTGTTAGAATAATCTACACTATATGTCCTTGAATTTGTGCTGGAGTTCTTCTGGTCATGTTTATACCGAAACGTATTCCTCTTCTCTCAAAGTAAAGTAGGTAGCCAGGCAGGGTAATTAGTCATTTGATTGCGTACTGTACTGTCACTGGAGGCACGGCTCAGCTGGAGAGACGTCACTGGTGTTCTTTGTCCACAAATGAGACAGGAACAAAGGTTCAAAGTTCAGTTGGCACAACCTCTTAGCTGCAGCCTAAGTTAACTGCTGAACGCTGCACCCATCCAAGTCTTCCATGTTGAAAACGTATAGGGCTCTATTGTAGGCCTATATCGTCACTGTCAGGCAAAAACCTTGTATCTCCAAGTTTTATATGTGTATGTTTTTTGGTAAATTAAAGTCCTACTTCATCATACAAAAGTGTCGCACAATAGTGAAAAAAGCAGATCTACTTGTGATCGGTGTGTGTAGATCAGCTATTTTAAGTCATTGTTGTGCTTGCAAATCGGCTATTTAAATAATTTTTAAAATGATAAATACAAAACAAACGGTTTCCACCCGACAACAACGATATGTTTTTTTGTTTTTTATTGTAAAATCAATATAATCTCTGCTGTCGGGCCGAAACCTCCTAACTCCAAAATGTTAATTTTTGTGAAAATGAGCTCAAGCGGAGTTAGGAGGTTTTGACCAAAGGGCTTTTTATTACTTTCCATTGGTTCAATATTGTTTTAACCAATTCAATTCCATTCAATTCAAAGCTTTATTGGCATGAGAAAACATACGTTTACACAGACGTAAAGGGTGTTAAATAGCACATATTTATGTAAAAAAGAGATGGCCAATCGGGTGGAGTTAGCTGGTTTGGCAGAAAGTGTGGAGTTAGGAGGTTTTGTCCCAAGCACTTTTTACTACTTTCCATTGGTTCAATATTATTTTAACCAACACTCAGCTGTGAAGGGTGTTCAATAGCCCTGATTTTTGCCAAGAAAATCAAAAACCTCAAAAATGGATTTAAGAGGTTTTGGCCAGACAGTGACAATATGCTTATTGCTTATAGACCCCCCAAGATTCCATTATGTCATTGTACTAGGAAATAGTGGAATCACCAAAAATGCAAAGGCCAAATGAAACTTGTGGCATTTTCACGCGTCATGCAAATGTCAGGTCTTTCTCTCATATTGTACACTGCTCTCTACAATGTTGCACGTCTGACATGCAAACAAGAATTAGCTTGAATCCCTGAACAAACGCAAGAAAAGCCTTTGAAATGAATGGGATTCATTGTAAATGTCAGCGGGTCTCATTTGGGTGATGGAAGCACAGTGGAGTGGCCATTAAATTGTAAAACAGCTCCTTTTATGTTCAACTCTGATAGATGTAGAGCCATCTTCATTCACGGCCCTCTTTGTCATATAAGGAACAATTCTTGTGCTCTCTCTCTCTTTCTTTCTCTCTCACACACACACACACACACACACACACACACACACACACACACACACACACACACACACACACACACACACACACACACACACACACACACACACACACACACACACACGCGCGCACAGCATAATTACAGAACAGGCACAGACTCAATCATTAATGAGAGTTTTGTACTCAAATTAAGCATCGCTCTCTCTTTTTAGAGATGGTAGTAATTAGCCTGGTTCCCTGCTGTGACGTGTGAACCACGCTCTGGCACCCCGGGGGGCCCAGGGGGGCACGACACACTAGAGGGGCATGACACCCAGGGGGGGCATGACACCAAGGGGGGCACGACACCAAGGGGGGCACGACACCAGGGGGGCATGACAACAAGGGGGGCAAGACACCAGGGGGGCAAGACACCAGGGGGGCACAACACCATGGGGGAACGACCAGGGGAGGCCTTAGCTATGTTTCACCAGTTTCAATTGAAACGGGCCTCAGCCACCAAGGGGCCTCCAAGAGCTAGCCAGCAAGCCTTGTTCAACTTGCAACACACTTATAACACTTTTTAATAATCATATATCCTTGTTAATATAACACCATTTAGGTCAATGCTATAACATTATGTAGTGATATAAAAATAATATATAAATAGCAGCCAGTCATTAACTATAGGTCAACTTCTGTGTGCGATTGTTGCGCGGCTACTGTGGCCTCGCGCGGGGGGGGGGGGGGGGGGGGGGCTCATCAATAGCTCTTGAAACGGGCCTCCAGATTACTAAGGCTGCCCCTGGGAACGACACACCAAGGGGGCACGACACCAGGGTCACAACGTAGATAGATGATAGATGATCTGGTAGATGTGCTACCAGTCTGTCATGGCAAGTGTCCTCTTTTTTTAAATAACCTGCTGGGGTGGCAACAACAGAGCAGGTGACACCTTTAACCTAAACAGACTGGTGAGGAAAGCGGGCTCTGTCGTCGGGTCCTCTCTGCAGGGGGTGGAGGAAGTAACCAGGGTGCCAACGGCTAGGAAGCTGGACTCCATCTTGAAGAACTCCTCCCACCCCCTCCATCTGGAGATCTTCAGTTACCGGAGTAAGAGAGGAAACAACCGTTTGGTCTAGGAGGGAGATGCGAGAGACTAGGAAAGTCTTTTGTATCGGCTGCCCTTAAGCTGTACGACGAGACACACAGCGGTAATTTGACGAGGACTACCTTCCTAACCTAGGATGACGGTACTATAGTTGTACTGACTCTGACCTCTAAGGACCTTCCAGGGAGGGTGCTCATGTGCGTCTGGCCTTTTGACACTGCACTATTAGGTTGTGTTAGTAGTTTTGAGTATTTTTGCTTGTGTTTGACATGACAGTGAGATACTTGTTGCACTAACTAGCATTGACTGCTATGGCCACTTTTGATTTGGACACCACTATTTTGATAGTTGTGCTTAAGGACACTTTATGTATATATTATTCGTTCCCTCTCTTGATGTACCTTGCTCTTTACTGTACTCTGTTCTTGTTTTTCTTTTATCTTTTTCTTACTCCACTGTAACTTTGTAAATAACCTTATACTGCTGTGCTGCCTCTGGGCAACTGATTTTCCCCCTTGGGATAATAAAGGTATCTATCTACGTCTAAGACATAGGGGGGCACGACACCAATTCTATGATCAGCTCCTAAAGGCCACTGGATAACAATTCATCTGTGTCGGGCGGAGACCTTGATTCTACATATTGCATGTTTCTTTTCCCCCCATAATGTGGGGTCCATGGCCAAACACATCAATCTGGGGTCCTTGACATGAAAACGACTGCAACATAATCAACTGAATGTTATGTTCAAGGATCATTGGTCATACGGATGAACATATTGCTGTCGGGTAGAAGCCACAGATCTCAATATTTACTTGTGCCAGCAAAGCGAGCAAGTACTGCGTCAGGCTGCGTATGTAGGTATGTAGCCTATGTATGAAGGTAGGTACTGTAGGTGTTTAAGCCCGTAGCCCAATCAGGGACCAGCATTTCCGGCAATGTCATCATTAACAGCCAATGAGGGACCAGCATTCCTGGTGATGCCAGTGGTGATGCCCCTGGCATCGCCAGTGGTGATGCCAGTGGTGATGCCAGTGGTGAGAGAATGCATGGCGTGCTCTGCTAGCACGTGCACGAAGGCGCAAGTTGGCACCTCGACAGAATGCAGTTCTAGTTTAACTTATGTTGTTTCATGCCCTACTTCATCATACAACAGTCAGCGTCACACAAAAGCAGCAAAAACAGTCAATCTACAAGCTCACAATGCATCACAATGCAATGCGTTGTGAGCTTGTAAATCTGCTATTTTTGCTTGTTTTTTTCCAACAACATTAACAAGAGCTTAAAGTGGCTCAGGGGTAGAGTGGCCGCTTGCATGGAAACTGGAAGGTTCCCAGTTCGATCCTGGGCTCCCCCAGAGTAACTGTCAAAGTGTCCTTTAAGCAAGACACTGAACCCCTAATTGCTCCCGTTGAGCAGGTTGGTGCCAACCTTGCATGGTTTCCTCCGCCATCTGAGTGTGAATGTAATGCAAAATCTCTGTACTGCGCCTTGGATAAAGGCCCTATATCAGGGGTCTTCAACATGGGGTCCGGGACCCCTAGGGGGTCCTCAGAGTTACTACAGGGATGCCGGAAAATCTTTTTGTGATAGAAACGTTTTTTCTCCTTTTTTATATTAACCACTTGAACCCTAGCATCCATATTCTGAGAACTTTGGCCAAAAATAGCAGGTCTTCAAGCTCACAACGCCTCACACTGCGAGGCGTTGTGAGCTTGTAGATTGGCTATTTTTTGGCAAAGAGGTTTGGTGTAGA
>NC_137817.1:60909145-60939145 GCF_963921795.1 Nannobrachium achirus | reverse complement strand
GCTATTTGGCCCTAAACAGAGAATAAACAGTGGCAGAATACCTGAGCAAGGTGACCGACCCAAAACAAAGAAAGATCTTGACTAGGTACAGACTCAGTGAGCACATTCTTGCAATCGAGAAAGGACGTCATAGGCATACCTGGCTCCCGAGAGAAACAGACTTTGCACCCACTGCACACAAAATGAAGTGGAAACTGAGCTACACTTCCTAACCGCCTGTCCACTGTACCAAGACATCAGAGACACATACAGTACTTCCCACAGATCCACCCAAGGAGAATTTGAAAACATGACCAATGATGAAAAACTCCCATATCTGCTGGGCGAAGTAAATCAATGTGCAAACACAGCAGCAAGGTTCGTGAGCTGCTGTGATAGGAGAAGGATATCAAATGGAACCCAACCACCTTAAAAACCTTATCTCTGCTCTGCCTGCATGTAACCTTGATGCATGAAAACTGTTACACTTTTTTCACCGTTACGTTGTCTCATGCCAATAAAGCCCTTTGAATTTAAAATTGAGAGAGAGAGAGAGAGAGAGAGAGAGAGAGAGAGAGTGAAAGAGAGAGAGAGAGAGAGAGAGAGGGGGGGGGGGGGTAAAGTCTACAGAAGAACCCCCCCCCCCCCCCCCCCCCCCAAGCCTTATGCCTTGAATATAATCTATATGCAAACCAGCTTTTACATTTTCCAAACTGGAAAAAAAAGACTTGCACTGTTGTACTTTTAAAGGATTTGTCAATAAAATGTTCAAGCTTCAGTTCCTGGCGGTTGTAGGTTGCGGGGGTGGCAGAGTAGGAGAAGAAATGTTTTTACAAAGTTCTGTACAGGTACGTACAGGATAGTGATGAAGCCTTATATGACATGTAATGGATAGTTAAGGCAGCATTTGTATTTGACAATTGGCAAAAAATCAGAAGTTTTAAAACTATGTTATTGATCTGACATTTGGCCAAAAATGTTTGGAAATTGGATTTATGCTATAACTTACTGCAATAGAATGACGTTTTATGACTGTTGTACATCATTTTTTGTACTATGAACTGCCCTCTTTTGGGAGAAAGTTCTCCTCCAGCGTGGAGAAAGTGGAGGACAATGAGGTTGTGCTGTCTGTCCTCTGGGAGAGTACTCGTGGAGAAGATGCCATTTTAAAAGCTGCACATCGTGGATAATGATAATAACCACTTGTCTAACAAATACACACACAGTAGTTTGTGAGGTGGTTTACAAACGGTTTAGAATCTCAAGGCTCTGTGATAGACGGTGTCCAACAGATCCACAGCATTAGGTGATGTATTCATATACATACGGCCCATCATCATCATAATCCAAGAGGAAAGAAGGTGGCAGCTACCAGATGTTTCCTAGCATTAAAATAAAATAATAAAACAGAGAAAGTCAGTCAGTCAGCGTTAAATAACTTAAATATGGATGAATAAATCCATAACCAAATAAGACTCAGAGACAGCCAAAGTATTATATATCAATAAATTGTTGTATTTGAAGAGAGTCAGACAAAGAGGACAAAACGGTGAGCATACCATCCTAGTGGCAGCTTTCTATCTCTCTCCTAAAATGGTGGTCAGCAGGGGTAGAGCGTCTGGGTAAACTGGGTATGCGGCCACTTACCGGCCCGCGGACAGCGGAGGCCCGGCCGTCAGCCTCCGACAGTCGGTCAGTCTCAATGACCGTCAATCTGCCTCGCAATTCATGACTACCGGGAGCTCCGCCCCCACCTCTCCGCCGAGACCTCCGACGAGAATCACAGCCGCACCATTCACTTGAATGGATATACAGCGGATTTTACACATTAAATATTAATTCCGTTTTGGACCCAGAGCTTCGAAATCTCGTCCAATCCGTCAACAAAGGCCTGGATATGCATTGGAAAAATATGTAGACCTTTAAACTTTTAAAACAATACGACAAAGGAATATATAAGGACGCAACAGCAGAATGAGGAAATCGCCTGTCTGCTGGACCTATACAGAGCCGTTTTCACTTTTCACTGATTAGTTTAGAGGCTATTACTCTCCATTACACAAACAACCAACCAGAATAAACTGCTTCAAATGTAGGCTACATGTTTCTTATCATGCCGATTGCTTATAAATCTTATCTATAACATTTGATATCTCTGGCGTGAAATGTTCGCGATTCCTGACAAGTTTAGCTGCCGAGCCGCAGAGGGAGAGGGTGTCGCATCAAATTCTGGGCCCTGGGTACAAGGATTCGCTGTGGGCCCACATGAATGTTCTTCATCGTGGGATTTCAAAAATAGCAAATCTACAAGCTTGCAGCGTGGCACTCAGTGCCGCGCTATGAGCTTGTATATCTGCTATTTTTCAATCGATAAAGTCTAAAATAATTAAGGCCCTTCCACCGTGGGCCCTGGTAAGTCAGTCCCACTTTTCCCCCCCTTGTGACGCCCCTACCCACAGCCTGCAGTCGAAAGCAGAGTTGAAATACAACACTTCGCGTCGCTACCCCTGTTCATTCAGACATTCACAGACGTACATTACATATCAGTTGCTATTTAACATAACAAATAAGGTGTTTGTAGTCATGGGTTATTGTCGTTTAGGCCAATACAGTCCATTCATATTTAAATTGGTTTGAAACGGCTTTCTGTGGTCCAGCAACCACGGACATGTTCCTTATTCCTCTGCTGCGACCTTATATATTCCTATGTCGTATTGTTTTAAAAGTGTAAAGGTCTAAATATTTTTTCCAATGCAGATCCAGGCCTTGTTGATGGATTGGAAGAGATTTCGAAGCTCTGGGTCCAAAACGGAATTCATATTTAATGTGTAAAATGTGTGTACAATCCGCCGTATTTCCCATTGAAGTGAATGAAGCCAATAGCGGCGCGCTGTGATAGTGGCGGAGGCAGCTTTTGGAGGGGGCAGAGCCGGTAGTCGTCCATTGGGTCCCCTTTCTGTATCGCACTGCCTCTGTTACACCTATTTCCTGTTATATTAACCTGGGTAAAATGTCGCGCATTGGGAAGTAAAGGGGAACACACACTTTATTGTGAAGGACAACAGGAAGAGACAGACTTCCTCCAGAAGAGTTGACTTCTATCTTCACGGACGGACAATAAGTTGTTTACGTGTAGTGATGGCTGCAGTGGAACCGAGCACTTTCAAACACCGGCGCCTAACTCTGTCCCCACTAGGGGGAGCACAAATCCAGGATTATTTTTTTTTTTTTTTTTGGCGCCGCAAAGCGGCGCCGCGAAAAATCGGATATTTGCGGTTCTAAAGTCGGCCCTGCGGTCCGCGGGGCACCCAACAAGCCAACACACAACACAACACAACCACACTGACCACAAGTCCACAACCATGACCACATATCTGCAACCAGCAGCTACCAATATTTACAAGCAAGCAAGCATCTCATCACACGCACGCACGCACTCACTCACTCACACACACACACACACACACACACACACACAAACACACACACACACACACACACACACACACACGGAGGAGGAGAGAAGAGGCTCCACAGTGAACAGTTAGTTAAATAAAGCCATGTCTTACCTTGAGAAAATGACAAGAAAATATCCAATTTTAGTTTAGTTCACGTATGGTAAATGTAAAAGCTATCCACATGTCCTATGGATGTCTGTAGTTAACCCCAGGTAGCATATTCCACTGTGAAACAACTGTTTCATTCTGTTATTTAGATAAAGCCATGCATGCCATGTTTGTTGTTGTGCAGCGCTCTGTCAGCCGAGGTTCAGACAGTCACTGATTGGTTGAGAAACCAGTTGTTACCTTTTCCACTGTTTGTAGCAATAACTTGGCTCGTGTCATGTGGTAACTTATTCAAATAGTCCATACAACTTCTGTGTAGATAACGATGATGTATTACTTCCAGGGCCAGGCAGGAACATACAGCATAAACGTCATGTTTTCACTATTAATCCACTTGTATTAACTTAACTTCTCACTAATATATTCTCCCCAGCATCACACCGCACATTCACTTCCGCGCCGGTCTCAAAACACAGCGTCAACGTCATCCCGTACTGCTCCTAAGCCCGCCCCCTTAAAGGCACAGGCTTGGCATATAACACAGTAGACCTATACCCAGAAGCGGCGATTACGCAGGGCATTGTGGGCAAGTGCCCAGGGGCGCAATGGCACAAGGGGGCGCCAGGGGGCGCCAGAGGAGAGAGAAGCGCTGCATGCATTCTTCCCCTTGCCGCAATGCAAGATAATAGACCAATTATTTGTTTACTAACATTGAGACTGAATGCACAGCTGACTGTATCATGTAATCAATTCCCAACAGATCCCCAAACCTGTTGTTTTGGGGAGCACTGGTTATTCAACCTCCTCTTGTGTGCTAGTGAGGTGCTCCCATGGGAGCGCCCTTATCGAGACATATATACTTCATTGCGCAACGGTGTTCCACGTCAAGAGTAGCTGATATACAAACTCACATCGCGTCACCAATGCAACCCTTCTGAGCTTGGAGGTCTGCGGCTCTGCGCGCGACACCGTCGCAGGACGGAGCATAATTAGGCTTCATGGACTGCAGCTGGGCGAGCAGTAGACGCTCTGGTGATCCAGTGGATCGGGTGGGTGATCAAGAGGAGCGCTCCCTCTGTTCTGATGACGGTGAATAGAGGTGGGGTTTGAAGGACAACTGTTTTGAATCGCTATTATTGTTTACAATCAACAGAAACTAAGGATTATGTATTTCAAGTGTGAGAATTTACAGTAAAAATCCTAAGCATTCTTCCTCCACACTGGGAGAAAAACGGCATCTGAAAGTTTGATGGAATGCATTTTTAAACGCAAGTGCCATCCATTGCATCCTATGAGCGGTGGGGTTCATTCGGTGCCTACCTGCGTGCGCATGCTGGTTTTTAACAGTGTGACGTGGACCATTAAGGCAACTGATAATTAACCAGCTGAAAACCCTTGTCGGTAACACTTGGGGAGGCGTGTGGTCCGTGGGGGGGGGGGGAGGCGTGTGGTCCGTGGGGGGGGGGGGGCGCATCATAGGTACATTGCCCAGAGCGTCAGAAGTCCCAGCCCCGGGCCTGCCTATACCTCCCGCCCCCCATTCGCTGTGATTGGTTTAGAACTTAGAAGCCATGCTATGGGTGCTTCAAAGGGTCAAACAAGGCGAATTTCTGACATTTTGTGATTATATGATCGTGAATAAATAAAAGCAGGGAGGGGGAGCCGGGCTCCCCCGACTGGCAAATAGGGGGAGCCATTGCTCCACTTGGCTCTATTGAATAGGCGCCAGTGCTTTCAAAACCTTTTGTATCAACTAAAATATACCACAGACACTTTAAAACGAGACAGGCAGCGATGCACAAGCAAGCAAGGCATTAATCATGACGGGCCAGATCATTGTGGCTTGCATCCTGGCCCGGTCTTTAATTGTTCCGCCAATGGTAGTCAGACATACAGTATATATGAGAATACATGCAGTTAGGCGTGGGACTCATAGATTGCTTCCCATATCATAACAAGAAGACAATAGTTTCTTCACTAGTAGCAACTTTACACCAGACCTCACAGTATAACCAAAACATGGTCTCGTAGTCAGGGTAACAATGACCTGTACTGTACAGTCCAGACAGTAGTTCACATAATATACGGTCATGGTCATATGAACCTCATACATGAATCATACATTTATGTATCATAAATTCATATCAGTCAGTCCGTCAGTCAGAGGTTGTGTTTTGATTTGAGCAGAGCCTCCAGATTAATCAGGCTGATTCAAGCTGCCTCACACATCATTGTGTTTATAGCCGACTGCCAGCAGCAGAGAAACAAACTCTGCTCACATTCCTCCCACAGGCACAGTAATCAATAACCAGATTGCCCTCCACTCAACAAGCTGCTCTCTTCTCTCAGAGAAGGCATGTATTTATTATCACCATGAATAAAACAAGGGTCTTGGTATGGCTTCCGTGGGGATCTCAGACATCATGCAAGCACTCTTGTCACGTGACGTCAGTCGTGTCCATAATTGCGGTAAAGTTTATGGGCCAAATCAGGGCAGTTTCTTCCTTGGCCACAAGAAATTTGGGGCAGATTTGTCCAGGGTCTCTCTCTCTCTCTCACACGCACGCACTCACGCATGCACGCACTCACACACACTCTCACACACACACACACACACACACACACACACACACACACACACACACACACACACACACACACACAGGGTGTCGCACCAAATAAGGATTCACTGCGGGGCCCCCATGAATATTCTTCATATAGGGGGGATTTAACCCATTTAGACTGGGAACAAATTATTATGCGTTATTTTGTGCTTTAACTATTGAAAAATAGCATATATATATATATACATAATATATATATATATATATATTATAAGCTACAGCACCTTGACGAGCATCATCAGTCACGATCACTCATGACTCACTTCGTTTGGTGTGAAATCAAGCAATTTGGATGTGGGTGGGTGACGTGACGTTTTCGCTGTCCTCGGTGTCAAACATGTATAAATAAAAAATATATTTGTCAAAAACCTTCTGAATATTGTGCAGGACATTAAGCTTTATGTGAACTTACTCAAGATTAAAACATTTCATTCCTCATTTCTTCAGAATTTTCAACCAAACATGGCAAAACTCATATGGTGTGACTGTCCTGACCTTGTTTCTCAAAGTGGGAACTTGAATAAAACTAAGAAAAAGAATTGCTAAAAATCATTTGAAAATGAATTTAGGCAAAAAGAAATGTCTATTTGTGAGCCTATATCTTTTCAAAGTCAAAGCATAATGTTTTCAGTCATTTCTGATCAAAAACATTTTGTCCCCCAAACCAAAATCATTTGGTGTGACACTAGTTTGGAAAAATTAAACAGGCAATTATTTGGACACCTATTGGCTAGAGAGGTCCTTCTTCTGTAAGGCTATTCAGCACTCCCAGCACAACTGCAAGACAGGTGTCTGAGGTGAGTTATGATTTTAACATTTTCATGAAATGCCATCTTGTTGAAACTTTGACAAGTGCACCACTTCTGGATGTCTGTTGGTGTGACACCTTTTCATTAAAAAAAGCTAAGTTATTTGAAGTTTTGGTCATATTTCCATGTAGATCTAGGTTGCTTTGTTATAGCTAGCATGCTGTTAGCATGCTAATGTGTACATAGTAGCCTCATGGTAAACCTAAATGGAGAAAACGTAATATGGTGTGACACACCATCATAATGGTGTGACATGTCTGCTTGTCACGCCATATGACTTGATTGTCACACCATATGATATATACTGTATTTTCCTACAGATATAACAATAAATAACAAAGTCCCATGTTTCTTTTGTCCATGTAAACATTTGTTTTAAACATTTTTACATAAAATTTAATTTAGATTCATTCAGTGATACTTCAAATTCATCAGACAGAGCAGAAACCCCTTCACAGAAACCTTAACATATTGTTTCAATCTAAACAATATTTTCTCTTCGTCTTAAACTATACATTCCATTGTCATCGATTCATTCCTTTTCATTCCATTGTCATCGATTCATTCCTTTTCTTCCTTAACTAAGTGGTGGCCCATCTGCGGAACTGCCCCCTTCCCAGCTCAGCTGCAGGCCCAAAACAGCTTCCGGAGCTCAGTGAGTATATGCTTGGCAAACTTGAGCACCTGCTAGTAATTACATTTTATTACTACTAAGAACAATCTACCTGACAAATAAATGACATTTAAATGTCTCCTCCTGAAGGTCTTCTACTCAGGTGCTGGACACAAGTGCATCTATTGGAGAGGACAAGCTGAGGATTCAGACACCTCTTCAGATGAATACACACAAGGACAGTTGGTCATAATCAAATATGAGGGAAAGCCATGTGTGGGGCAGATTGTTACCATTAATAAGGAGGGGCTAGAGATAAACTGCATGAATCAAATTGGAAAAATTAAAAATGGTTTTGTCTGGCCAAAGGGGCGAGACTGCATTTTCTACGAAGAGCAGGAAGTTGTCTGTGGCATAGCAGAACCGCAACAAGGCAGCCGGTTTGCTACCCTCACCAAATATGACTGGCTGATGTACAATATACAGTCTACTCTAAATGTCTTGTCTTGTCTTGTCTTGTCTTGTCTTGTCTTGTCTTGTCTTGTCTAATCTAATCTAATCTAATGCTTTTGTACTTTCACTCACTGGACTGGACAGTGTTACGGTAGGACCCGAGACAAAAATAGCGAAAATAGCTGATCTACAAGCTCTCAACGTGTCGTGCTGCGAGAGCTTGTAGATCAGCTATTTTCGGAGTTGCGCAACCCAGCACTCTTTAGCTAGTGGAGATGTGGTGTAATGTCATGATTCCTAAATACATTTTTTCAATACAAAATGCTGTGTTCAAGTTCAGGAGACTTTGGAAAAAAAAATTCACCTGAATGCTGAGTTCTATTTCCACTAATTGGTGTTAATAAAATGTTGCCTTGGCTCCCAGTGTGGCTATGTACCTTATTGTCTCTGTAAGATGCCGTGGGCCGGCAGAAGACTTGGTGTGCGTAGCATTCCTGTGCACATCCTCATCATCCCTCTACTACAATTCTTTGTTATCCCATGTTAAAGCCCTACAATAATATCCTGTTCCGAAATATTAAGGCCATGTTATTTAATGTTAAAGCAATTTTACTGTTGCTGTTTTTCCTGGGTAATTGTTTAATCAATCAGTAAAGTTCAGTACTCACTAATAGGTAGGTTAAAACACAATTTGCTTTGACACATGAAGATATAATCATACGGTGTGACACTAAATCATTTGGTGTGACATTCCAAATAGTGAAAAATCATACCTTTATTAACTCATCTGGTGCCGATCCCGAACTAGTTCGGCTTTATTTCAATCCAATACAATCTTTTTTTTTATTAATTCACTTACCCCGAGCTGCTTGTAGAGTCGTGGGTGGTCCTGGCTCGCTAGCCGCTAGCCAGCTAGCCGTTCTACTCTGTCCGGCGATATATTCCATTAAAAATGGTTTAAAATACATTTTTGAGCTCCCCAATGTTCACCCGATGTTCGGCGCCGCTTCCGATGAGTACACGAGTGTGCCGATCCCGAAGTAGTTCGGCTTTATTTAATTAAATGAATAAAATGATAAGAGGCCTTCTGAAGCCTGGCTTGATTTTTGTAGCTACTAGCCGAAAGCTAACAACGTCCCGGCCGGCCGTAATTTGCGAACGCAATCGCCAATCTCCGCCTAATCCAATGAAAGACCGCATCTTTAAAGGCTTATATCTCTTTTTTGTGTTTTAGGAAAGCGGCGCGAGGTTTATTTACGGCGAAATCGCCCAAAAATGATCTTTTAGATGACAAAATGGGAATAGCCATTCTGTTAGCATCTTCATCCGGGACATTCCCATGCCGTGCATCAACGTGAGCACGTCAGGTCCTGGAAGCTGAAGTCCTGGAAGCTAAAGCGCTCGCCTATGAGAGATGCGCTGGCATTCTTTGGCCCCTAGAGGGCGCTGGCACGCAAAGAGTTAATGATGAAACCAAAAAAGATTTCATGGATTACATAGAAAATAGTATCAGGAAGAGTCACAAATATTTGTGTAATTTTAGAGAAAGTTTTGTCAGAATAAATTTAAAATATGTTGAAAGATCGACAACATGGGCCTCACACATGAGTGTTGATTATGAAAAAAAAAATACAGATTTAATTAATTTTCACAAAACTATAGTGGATCACAGGTTAGTTATGATAAAGGACTTTGATAAAGTGAGTAACTTAAGAAAGGTGTACTCCATTTTCATTTTATGAACAATTATTGTCATGTCACATGACGATTTTAGGCACAAGTACAACAAACTGCTGAATAAAGTCTGATTCCAATAAAATATCTAAAAACAAAATGTGTTTCCATAAAGTTGAGAGTGAGTAGAACAAAAGTAAATAATTTTTATGCCTGCTATTTAAAGTTTTTTTTAAAACACAGTTTTGGGGGCGTCACGTCACTGACCCATGTACAGTAACTATAACTGTATAAGGATGAGTCTCAAAAAGACCTGTTACCCTGCCTCAGGTGGGGGGGGGGGCAGCAGGCAAAAACAATAAACACACATTAATAATCCATCTAAATGTGAGAGCCAACATGCCTTGTAATCAAACATCAATATCTGCACAGCAGGAGTGTTATGCAACTGCTAAGCTCTCCTCGCCCTCCTTGCTCATGTCAAGTCCATGGATTCTTGGTTGAATGAGCATTAGCCTTTTCACGTTCCCGTGGGTACAACACGCACGCACGCACGCACGCACGCACGCACGCACGCACGCACGCACGCACGCACGCACACACACACACACACACACACACACACACACACACAACATAACTGAGTTGTGAGTATTGGTGCGAAACCTCCCTTTCCCCTCCTTCACTTTGTGGGCTCTAATATCAATCGTTCCCAGCACTCCCACGGCTCTACAATTTCCAAATAAATAAATCATTAGTAGCTTCAGAGTGGGGATTCATGAGAGCCTCCTCTGCCTCTCACTGGGAGTGGAGTGTCACTCCCTCCCAGGGTCGTCGCACCAAATTCTGGGCCCTGGGTACTTTAACTATTGAAAAATAGCAGATATACTGTACAAGCTCACAGTGAAAATGCAAATTCTCGATGGATGGAATAAAGTCAGCACTATAGCCCTGCAAAGGCAACCAGACTAATTATAATAATGTAAATTATAATAGTTATTATTGCGACCGTAGGTCTTAGTTTACTGTCAGAACCAGGATATATTGACACCTCTGGTGTCATAATGCAGAAGGAGACGGCACCTTCACAAGCACCGAGTCACGGTGGATCTCTCATGACTAATTTAATTTGGTGTGAAATCAAACAATGTGGATGTAACCCATTGTTATAAGGAATGAGTCGCACAATTTTTCAAATTGCAAAAAGAATTATAATAATAATAACAGGACTATCATTAATGACAAATTATTTAAAGAGGTGGTGCCATAGTGTTGTACTTTTTCTGGTTTTCATGTGTCTAGGAGGTTGACAGTATTTCATTAGACCCCCTGGTGTGGTTGTTATGAGCAATTGTGTATTCCCTTTTGTATTTGGGGTTTCTTCCTGGAGGCTGACACCTTGCGGGTCAAAAGTGCCAAAAACACAGATAAAATGACATCCCCTTCCCCTTTTACCATTCACCCAACACTGTGGGTGTGGCTAACTTCAGCTGGGTCACCACCCACCATGACAACCAGGCATACTTAATGAACTGGTGGGTGTGGCCACATAAAAACCTACACTGTACACTCTGTACACTTTTTTGGAAAATAATCTTCCTCCTAGTATAATCATAATACCTGATAATCATGTCTTTTTTTGGGACATTGGCACTGCATCTTTAAAGAAATGTCACCCACATTGTGTATATCATTGTCAAGGATAGGCCTACTCAGTAACCCCTGGTGACTTCAGTTCCAACTGCTAAGAACCTTGGTGTGGTCCTGGACAGCCAGCTCTCATTCAAGGCACACATTGCATCAGTCACCCGATCCTATAGGTTCACACTCTATAACATCCGTAGAATCAGACCCTCCTTACCCAGGAGTCAGCCCAGCTCCTCATCCAGACATCTGTCATATCAAAACTCGACTACTGTAACTCTCTACTCTCTGGCATCCCGGTATGTGCACTTAAGCCTCTGCGATTGATCCAAAATGCTGCTGCACGATTGGTCTTCAACCAGCCAAAATTCTCACATGTCTCCCCCTTCCCCGATTCCTCCACTGGCTCCCGGTTGCTGCCCGCACAGTGTACAAAACACTGATGCTGGCCTTCAAAGCAGCCAAAGGTATGGCACCTCCATACTTCCAAAGCCTGATCGATCCCTACAACCCCACCCGTTCACTCAGATCATCTAACACAGGGATGCTGACAGAACCCTCGCTAAAACCCCCAGGACAACGATCCACTCGTCCTTGACTCTTCGCCATCCTGGCCCCCAAACGGTGCAATAAACTCCCTGGTGCACTTAACGGCAGACTCACCTCCTAGCTATCGCCATGGTCTGAAGACTCACCTCTTCAGACAGCACCTTGGCCCATAGCACTTACTGTAGCATGACCATACTTGTAATTTAGATATAATTCTTTTATGTCTATATTATTTTGGGGTTTTATATATTTTTTTCTTTTTTACTGAATAGGTGCATGGTCTACCTACGCTTTTTCTTAGATTACTATTTCTATGCATTCGATGCATTCATGTTGATGTATTACCTTGTATTGATGTTACATTGTAACTCGTCAAGTACCGTCTTTGCTCTTCCAGGGGCCAGGGCTACTGGCTACTACAGCAGTGGCTCAGGAGGTAGAGTGACAATCGGAAGGCTCTAATGACAAAAGCATCTCTATAGAGAGGGATAATTACAGTCATTATAGGATCACTACAGGGACTAGTATTTGATCATTCTTTCTTTCTTTTTCCCCCTGTTATGGAATTCTTTAAGCATCATACTATTTGAATAGTAATATAAATAAACTGAATTTCCAGAAGGTGAAAGTGCAATGAGTACAATATTTATTTAACAATATATTAACACAAGAGCTCTTTGAGACACACGCATGCTTAACTGTGCCTCCCGTTTCCCAGGCATGGTCCCATTATATACACTGACAGGAATACAGGAATAGCAGAAGGAGTAAATCAGAGACATCCATATAAGGCTTCAGTCAGGAACAGTTAGATGACAAGACACGACATTCTGGTGGCAGGTGAGGGAGTGACTCATTCCACAGTTGGTCTACAGCCTAGAATATAAACTCGTCTGGTTACTTTAGAAACAAATTAGTAGTTACATTTATTTAGACATCTATCACATTCCCTCCTTAAATGTAATGAGATTTGTTTTCCATCTGCAGGAGGATCGAAAATCAGTTTTGAAACACATTTTCATCTGGTAGGGGCAAAAAACCACTTATGCATTTTCTTGGTAAAATTCCATCCTACGACCCTCAGTTTTGAGCGATCACTTCGTAAAGCCAGCATTTCGTTTGTGTATGTGTTTCTCCTGCACTCTTCTCCACTTGAATGAATGAGTTCCTTCTTAGGTTGGTTCGTAATGTCTCTTCTTCCCTTATTTGGGCAATGTCACGACACAGGGCTTCCATGCCCCTTTTCCGATCACAACGTCCTCATAGCAGTTGGATTGACAGCGTCCTTCATAGTGGATGGGATGCAAGGCAGTTAGGGTATGTCCCTTGCACAGTTCTATCATCTCATCTGGTTGGGATGCAAGGCGGCAATTCCATGGTGATTTCCCAGACATCTTTTGGTTTCCATACATCTCATTTTTATGGCTCCGTCTCATCTTTCATGTATGGTTTAATTTATTGGATTTCATAAAACTGGAAATAGAAAACTCAGCACCAAGGGTTATCACATCCTAACCTAGAATGATTTTTATAATCTATACAGCCATCAATATTCTGTATTTTCCAACATGGCAATGGGGAGCATTTATCACTTAAACAATATTCAATTTGTAGTACAAAATGGTCATAAATAGTGCAATAATGAATGATACCTTATATTTTTACATACCTTAATGTGTGGAAGTATTTTCTTACCATAGGGTTTAGACATATTTGACATATCTTTCCTTCCATTTTTTCCATTGTTAGGAGTGTTCTTTTACCATATTGACTCAATGTTTTTGGAAACATTTTGACATCTCCTGTAATTACATTTCATCTACGCAACAATATTTCATAGCATAGACATGTTGTTACGGGTTTAGTTAGTTAGTTTATGTTAACAACACATACAGTATGTTGGGAAGAAAAGAGAAATCCGTTAAGACATCCACAACTTAACATGTGTTTCTCTCTTAAGACCCCCAGAGTATTTCAGCACCTAAAAATTGGAAAATCCTTTCATGGGAGGACCCAATTTTGCATTAAAACACTTGACACCTTTCTCCGTGCCTAAGTGATTCGTGGGAGAAAACAATCTTTCATTAGACAATCCCATGACATACAATATATTTCATTTCCGTCCAAAATGGGACTCAGGATCCCTATAGAGAGAAATCAAAAATATAGTTAGCGTGACTGTTCTTTCATTTTCAAAGGTGAAAACATCCTAATTTTGAAAACATACTCCGTATAATGCATTCAACATTATTCTCCAACAAACCAGTGATTCTCAAAAAACACTGTCCCATTCATTCTACCCGGGTATCACTCAATCATATCAGACTTACACTCTTTGAATTCCCTTCAGTGGCCACTCCTTGCATTTCAATTCAGTGGTTCAGGCTCCTGTTATTCCCAAACATACAGTGACTCCAAGGGTGTATCTCCCATGTCTATCAGCTGGTCATTAACCCAGCAGGAGTTCAACAAACCTGAAAATGTACTAGAGTCATTTTATAATTGTAACCTCTTCTAGTCCTCTTATAATTAATAGCCTAATGCTCATAAAAAGGCTAATTCATATCCTGTTCTTCTTTTATGATTTATATTACCATTCTTCTTATAGGAATTCTTCTTATACTTCTTTTATAATCCATATATTTTATGATTTATATTACCTTCCATATATTACCTCCCCCCTCTTTTGAGAAGCACTGGTATCTAAACCCAGTTCCCAGTCTTTAATATAACGCTAATAACGCTCATCACTCTCCTAACTGAAGCATTTTGGCCTTCTAATAGAAGATGATCTATAAAGTATGATTTACAGTACAAGCTCCCAACGTACCAGCTCTCAATGGTCGTATTTGTGACGCATTGCACTCTTGCTCAGCGCTCACAACGTGCACGCTCCCAATGGTCGTATGACACCCCTTGCTCAGCGGAAGAACATCACACGAGCAGGGAGATACAAAAATATATAAACACCGCAACACCCCCCCATGGGAACAGCCACGTCACTCGTGACACAAGACTGGTGTAGTAGCATTCTATCAGAAACTACATTTCATCAGAAACTAAATGCAACCGCATTGACCCACCCCTATCGCGGGTTCCATCCACTAAATTCCTAGGGACTTCATGGATAGTGTTTATATTACAAGGAGGATTCTCAAAAAGAACACTGGTACTTACGGAATAGTCTTATAAAGGCATTTTTTATTTTACATTAAGGTCGGCATGGCCTATGCTGCATAGCAGCCAGTAACCAATTTGATAATAACCAGTTAACCCCTAACACAGATCTTTTCCTATTAGTAACCATCTGTAGTGGCGTTTTTATTAAGTAAAATAGAAAAAACAATCAAAAATATTTGATTACACCTAAATAGCCCACTGGTTGAGCAACTTAAATAATACCCCTAGAAATATATTTTTCCCACCAAATCATATACCCTCCTTATGCACAGGAACACATAAATCATATATTATCTTCCTAGGCAAAGGACTCTTACTTTGTTTTATGTAGGAAATAGGTACAATCCTATATTGGTTATTTCAGCTCAACACACCAAGACTAATCCGCCTTGGTCCTACTCTAACCAGTTTCAACATTACTCCTATAGTTATTCACACACTAGTAGGTTACCTAAAACAGCTTTAAACTTTACTTGTGTACGCATGTCAATACACTTAAAAACACCATTATTTTTTCCTATCTTAGTCATTAGTCCCCAGCACTTACATAACATTTAAACTAGAAAGATGTTAAATGTCCATTGAACTCCTATAGTTCCTCACGCCTGCATCACTCTTAGGTTTTGCTTACGTATAGGTCTCTGGATTATTTTAGAAATGTCTTTTTTTTTTTTTTTTTTTTTTTTAGAGTTGGAAGAGAACAGGAGAATATGTTATTGGCTTATTTTAAACACAAGTTAAAATTTAGGCCTTGCTCTTTTATTCAGAGTATATTGGTAACAAACAATCTGACTCAGATATCCCTGTTGTGTTCTTAATCCCATGTCATATTTTAGACCAGTGGTTCTCAAACTTTTTACGCCAAGTACCATCTCATAAAATATGTGTCTCTCCAAGTTAAAATATAGGTACGTAGACCCACCCCATATACGCACAGGCTCAGGTGGCCAATTGGCTTTGAATTCATGAAGATTCATTTCTAAGCCAATAATGGATGACCTGGTTATGAAACAGATTTATCTATCTGTGAACTTTCCATGCAAACTGATGATATTCCTAATGTGAGCCTATTTCAATCAATTGCTTGGTCAGAAGTATTACCTGTAGTATAATATAAATATTTAGTACCACCAAAAGGGTTGCCCACATGTACCACAGTTTGAGAACCACTGTTTTAGATTATCTAACATTATGGGTATAGTAATTAGGGCAATGCAACACTCATCCTATGTAAGTGTAAAAAATAGGTTTGTACGGTTAGACAAATCTTAACTATTTCCCTGGGACCCTCCTTATAAACCCTAAGGACTACGTATGGCTAGTGCAGGGTTAAAGAATACTTTATCTTTTTGGGTATCATATTTTTCCAGTGGGACAATTCTCTTCGCAGACTGTGTTATGCCTTGAACGGTTTAAAACCATCCCAATATATATAGTTATGGCCATACTAACTATAGAGTATTTTAAATAGGGTTCCAATCTACAGAACGCTTTTTTCCATAAACACTTTTTCAAACTATCATGGTTTCAAAAACTACATGTTCTTTAAACAATATTTCCTGAGTTATAAGTAAATGTCCTATTTATATATTTCCTGAGTTATAAGTAAATGTCCTATCTATATAAATGTCCTATCTAATATGGTTTTGGTTAGGACCATATTTATCCTTTGTCCCTTTAAGTAGACATTTAGACTATTGAGTTGTATTTTTTTTCCCATATGGAAGCCAAGCCACTAATCATTTTCAATGAATCCTTCCTTATAGGTACTCACCAATTTACTACGGCCTCACCATCGTTCCCCCCTGTCACGTTCGCACCCCACTGAGAGAGGAAGCACTACAAACACCCCACGGGAAAAAAAACATAGTGATTAGTCCGTTCAAAGTGTTCACACAATGTCCCCTTCATGTTCCTTAGGAAAGTTCTGTGTTCTGTGTGCCCCCCACAGAGTCAAAGCCATGCTTCTGGCTTAAGTAGTGTTTTGGGATTCTTGCAGTCCCAAAATGTCCTTTGAGTAACCTTCTCAGTGTCATGTTGTCCCCTGTCCAACACGTGTCCTCCAGATGCAGAACCAGTCTTTCTTGATTCTCAGACTGTCAACGTGATTGTGTTTGTTTACCCTCTCCCAGTATAGCTCTAAGCGACAGGTGAACCTCTGATGGACATGCAGTAAGCGGAGCAAAGGATTCCTCATGTCTATGTGTTGAAGACGTGGCTTTTCCCCTTATGATAAAACAACACAACTTCACAATATTTTTGCTACGATTATCCACATTATTACGGTATTTAATTATAACTTCAATGATAGTAATTAAGTGGGAAATGTCAGGCAATTATATTTACACAGAATCTATGCCATGAACAGACAGTGTTCCCCCCAACAGCTGCTGTGAGATAATTGTCACACATGTATACTGTACTTTCTAGAGGTCTTGACTCTTGCATATTTTATAGTAACGGTTCGGCACAGGCACTCATACTAACCCCCTTACAGTCAGTTTTCTAGATCTGACAACTGAACTATGCTGTCTTCATTAATAACAGGTACAAAAGTAGATGATATTTTTGTCTATTTGCACATGGGAAAACCCAAATATATTGGATAATTTTCACTTTACAATATTAACTGTAGGCCTACTTATCTGTCAGCTCACTTTTCTAGATACCTTTATATGTTACATCTCCACTCAAAAGCTAGTCATGTAAACAATCAGTTAGCTTACCTTTTCTCAAAGAAATTGTCATGTCCCTGCTTAGACCCAGAAATAAACTAGAAGCAGTGCTCCTTTGAACACTGGTCTTCCCCCCAAGCCGAAGTAGATGTGTGAAAATATACTGGCCGATCGGCAACTCATTTTTCTTTTAAATACAGTTAATAAAGGTTTTAGCCAACTATATTTATTTTGCACTACTGTTTATTTTTCACCCTTAGTCCTTGCCTGATCTGCAAAGATAACAGCCTGACAACAAGCTGACTACAGCCTATTTTAAATCAATGTTCATTAGTTTATATGGTCACTTCTAACTTGACATCATAACAGCTAAAATGCAAAGCTATAGTATATATTTTAGACAATCTTTTCTTCAGTTCTCTGGCCGAAATAAGTTACATTCTTCTTCCAAATGAGCGTACAAAGGCAAAATAGGCCCAAACATTGAACTAGCCATTCCACCCAGACTGACACGCATTCGAACGTCACCCTCACAGCAGGGGTCTTGCACCGCCCCTAGCTGTCACTACTTCAAAGTATGGCACCTGTTTCTTTACTTCTACCCAAGACAAAAAATAGCCTAATGACAATCACAGCCCCAGCTGTCTTTCAATGAACTATTAAACTCTTGAGAAACGTCCACTAACATGTCTGTGGTGTGGTCCTCACCCACCAATTACAGCACACCCACTTCGTCCAGATTCTTATTTCAACTTAATCTAACACTGGTAAATCATATCAACCAACCCATTACTCTATTGACATCCCATGACAGAAAGTATCTCCGCAGTGGGTTAATTCTTTTTTTTTCTTTTTTTTTTTTCTTTCTTTTTTTTTAGAGGTCAACCCAGACTCATCTGGTCCTCACATAAATATAAATACATCCCTTAACTTTTAAACATCACTGTTTACCAAACAATGGGATTACTCTGTCACAACTATAGCCTAGTTTCCAATCACTGCAGCTACAGTATACATTCACTATGTTCTACTTAAATATTAAGACAAAATTAAACCTTCATTAATCATTACAATCAATATATCCTCCAACATGCCTTGAAAACAGCTGATCTTACACTATTAACAGTGGTCTATTTTGTTACAGCCTTATAATATCCTACTCTCACCAGGTCTGTCATAACGAGCTCAATGTCCCTGGGTTTTTGAGTCAAATCAAATAATGTCTATTTAATTGTGCCGAGGTTTCCTTTGCTGTATGATTATGCAAGCGTTGACGCACGAGAACAATCGTCTCCTCAATGTAGGCCTATACGCTTCTTCGTATGGCCGGTGCGGTACGCTTCTAAAATAGCCAGCAAAGGAACCCGTGCCTGCTGTGACCCTGTATCTCATTTAAAAATAGCAGACCTACAAGCTCACAGCGCAGCGCATTTCACCGTGCTGTCAGCTTGTAGCTCTGACAAGGTCCGTGAAGTGAGCAGAAAGAACATTTCCGATCTGGGAGCCGGCAGAAATAAGCCAGGCTCCAAGAGCTTCAAACCTAACGTGCAGTACATAATGTATTATTATAGCCGGCTTTTAGGGGTACTCTTATTCTGAAGAGACCAGCGCCGGAAACTTCATTCTGCTAACGCTATTTCTGCTCATTTCACATAGGCGCTCTGTCAACCCCCACCACGCGTAACTGTTGTACGGCGAAAATAGAACGCAACCGAAGCAGGCAGCTCAGCTGCCGTGTCAGACAGACTCACAAGAGTTTGACAGGTCTAGACTAATTATAATAGGGGTTTTGTTGTAGCTCTAACACTTTAGACAAATAATAATGTGTAATTTGAAGTCTATAGGCTTACATTATAGCCTAAAATCACCGGAAAGCCGTTTTTCCCAGCCGACCATGATGGTCGGGGATTCTTTATTACCAGTCAAACTGAAACTCCAGCATTCCCTCCAAACAGTTTCTTCATTTCAGATATATTGATCGCTTGACCACGACTGACTATTTATATAAGGTAACAGACTCTCCCGTTGCCTGGTATTTTTTACACTAGCATCAGTTATTTGATATAGGCCAAAAATGTATTTCCTTACATTTTACATAGGCCTACTCACATTCACACCCCCAGCAGCTCGAGTCTTACGCTTTCCACAAAATATTTAAGGTGGCAAAACCCATATACGGTCTACCCAATGTCCTAATGACATAAGACCTTCTTATTCTCCAGGCCATTTTTACCCCAGACAGAGAAAAGAAAACATAATAGCCTACCGATTCCTATTTTGGTTCTGGTTTCAACTACCCACTTCTAGTTGATTATCATAAAAGCATAATTACTATCATTACCATGTCATATTTCACGTCTGGTTACGTATTATTACGTCCTCTAACGTCTCGTCTCCCACGAAGAGTTACCCGCCCACGTGCGGCGTCCTAGAGAATATTTCGTCATGCAATATTCTATACCGAGATGATTATTGCCGAAAGGCGATTCCCCAATCGATAATCATTTCCTCGGTTTCCAACAGGTACTGTACTTTAACAGAAACAACCCACGATCAAGTGGAGCTATGTATTAGCTTTCACCCCGAATTACACGGGTAGGCTACTGTACGTTTAAACAGTAGGCCTATTCTTCCGAGATACGGTAGAAACCTTCTATACATGCAAGGCATCTCTCTATTAAATTTTGTTCATGCAAGTATGACAGCCGCACACATGTCGTGGCCTGTCCTGGGTACATGCAATTACCATGACCACGTCTGGCCTTTTAAAATATTGTATATCACGACACTTCTCACCCCGATTTCATTCGAACGGTAGCCTCTGCCAGTCAGCCGCTCTCTGTCTCTCATCACGTAATAGCCAGTGTGTCCTGTACAAAGAAAGAGGAAAGCTGACGGACAGATTATACCGTCCCACCAGAGTCGCCAACTGTTATGGAATTCTTTAAGCATCATACTATTTGAATAGTAATATAAATAAACTGAATTTCCAGAAGGTGAAAGTGCAATGAGTACAATATTTATTTAACAATATATTAACACAAGAGCTCTTTGAGACACACGCATGCTTAACTGTGCCTCCCGTTTCCCAGGCATGGTCCCATTATATACACTGACAGGAATACAGGAATAGCAGAAGGAGTAAATCAGAGACATCCATATAAGGCTTCAGTCAGGAACAGTTAGATGACAAGACACGACATTCTGGTGGCAGGTGAGGGAGTGACTCATTCCACAGTTGGTCTACAGCCTAGAATATAAACTCGTCTGGTTACTTTAGAAACAAATTAGTAGTTACATTTATTTAGACATCTATCACACCCCCTTTGTATTCAAGATGCTATTCACTACGATACTCTGACAGCCTATAGCTATTTCTGTTCATGATATAAATATGTCATTAACATTAACATTAATTAGACCATTAATCATACATGTTTAGAAGCTTAGTATAAACCTTTCCCCAACTGTGAAATAGGTCCACACACACAAAGCACTGATGACCTCCTGTGTGTGTGTGTGTGTGTGTGTGTGTGTGTGTGTGTGTGTGTGTGTGTGTGTGTGTGTGTGTGTGTGTGTGTGTGTGTGTGTGTGTGATTAGCTTAAAATGACAAATTAAACATTGGCCAAATTGTCCAATATTAGAGTCAGAAATTGTGAAAATAGCTGATACGCCTCGCAACAATAGAACCGTGTTATACAAAATGTAATGACTCAACTCTTAGTGCTCGTCAGGGTGGGGGGTCCCTAGTTAAAATATGATTATTTTGGGGTCACGGCCTGAAAAGGTTGAGGACCACTGTCCTATTTCACCATGTTCCCTCTGTTTGTGTCCATGCCGACGTCGGAAGGTGAACTGATGGAGGAGGAGAGCATAGGGAAGTGAAAGAGCGGAGCAACAGTGAGAGAACATCTAATTACCGTGATGAGCTCATGATGCAGGGAGCGTCCTGTGAATCCTAAACACACAGCCTGAGAGAGACGGAGAGGAGAGGAAGGAGCGAGGGATGCTGAGGGGGAGCGGTGAAGAGAAACACAGTCATCAATGGAGGAGGAGATGGAGATGTAGGGTGAGAAGGGGATGGATAGAGCAAGAAGAGGAATAGACCATATTCACACCACGGCCATCTTGGATCACATGACTTCCTGGGATAGCAGTCTGCATTACAAACCATTGTGAACAATGGAGCGATGGTCCCAAAATATAAGTTCTATTCAACCAATTTCTTTTCACCAAATGGGCAGATGACAACATCAACATCCCCAAAAGGATAAAATAGAAGGGTCCATCCACAATATTCATGGTAGTTACGTTGCAACCTTACTGTGTACAAAGACTTGCTATCTGTGCAGTGCTTGCTCCACTATCATATTAACTATTTGTTGTTAGATTGTTTCTGATTAATATGCAAAAATCACGATACAGTAATATTAACTAAATGATGGCAGAGCAAGCACTAGTCTGCATACTGTAACACGTATTTGTACACAGTATAAGGTTGCAACCTAACTACCATGAATATTGTGGATATAGCCTACCCTTCTATTTAATCATTTTGGGGATGCTGATGTTGTCATCTGCCCATTTGTCAATTTGGTAAAAAGAAATTGGTTGAATAGAACTCATATTTTGGGACCATCGCTCCATTGTTCACAATGGTTTGTAATGCAGGCTGCTATCCCAGGAAGTCATGTGATCCAAGATGGCCGCGGTGTGAATATTGTCTATGGAGATGAAGAGGGGTGGCATGAAGAAGGCTGTCAGTGTCGGGGGAGCTAAAATGTTAGCCTGGCCTGCCAGCCTCATACTGTGCATTCACTCACTCGTTCCTTCCCTCAATATGAGTCTGGACTTTGGGCTATATAGGAAGCTTGAAAAGTGGGCGGGAGTACTTGCCTTGACAGACAGACTCCTCTAACCAATCAGCATAGCAAAACATCTGACGTCACAGTGCAGCCAGTCGGAAGAACGGCAAACAAATGCGTCTTTTTGGCCGATGAACTTTTCGCTTGTTGTGCCGACAGCAGTTGAAACACAGTAACTGATTGGCCCGATAATTTTCTGATTTTTCAGACAGACCTGATACTGGGGAAGGAATGAGTGACTGAGCACAGTATCAGGGCTGGCTTGCCAGGCTAGTCTGGGGGGAGGAGGGAAAGAGGAGAGGATGGAGAGAGGACTCAGAGGAGGGACAGCGTAGTGCGAGTAGGAGAGAGCGAGTATAGGAGAGAGCAAGTAGGAGAGAGGGGGAAGGAGAGCAGGAAGGAATGGGAGGTAACATTGTCAATTCAATCAATTACTCCCACACAGCCCAGCTATTAGTGTCCCCTACCAGGCGACATAAAGTGCTAACAAGGAACAGGTGTGTGTGTGCGTGCGTGCGTGCCTGCCTACCTGCCTGCGTGCGTGCGTGCGTGCGTGCGTGCGTGTGCAAGAGAAAGAGAGTATAATTGACATAAAACCATGGCATTACTTCATCGAGCAAAGGGAACTATTGTTGTTGCTTAATGTAATAAGCATGCTTTAAAGAGTTTTTAGATCATTAGTATCCATCAAGGCTGTATGTTCTGCAGAACTCCTGTCTTATTCCTCTTTTATATGTTGCCTAATTATCACATTTCTCATAGCAGTAATGTTTAAAAGTCTGTATCTAATCTACAATACAGGTTCAGGTCAGGTTCGGTTTTTATTCTTAGCCACATTAAAGCAGCACTATATCACTTTGTAACAACTATATAGCATTATTTCCCCAAAAAATTATAAAGTTACATGTTTAAGCAATGACAATCATCTTTCCATACATGATATAGACTCAGGGGGGTCCCTGACCCTGATTGAGGCTTGACTGTAGTACTATGATAGGGGAGGAAAATGACACAATGAAAACCGACAGTCAAAGCGAGAACTGGCCATCACAGCGTGTCCTCGCCGGACATGTTTGCAGAGACTCATGGGTAATGAAGTCAAAGACGTTGGCTGCCATGTTATTTGTGTCCAAAGTGACCACTTTAAATCATATACTAATGACGTGTTGTATAATGACGTGTTGTTGATTTTATTGGTGGTCTAATATTCTGAAATGAATTATGACACTTGCGCAATCGGTATTCTATTACATTTGTCGTACTGGGAGCTGATAGTATAGCACATTGTAACAGGGATAGACTCCCTTGTTTTCATCTGATACTGACAATATGGCTCTCTGACCAACGTATGTACTTAATTAGGGAAGATGAACAGGCATCTGTTTGGCCAACCCAACGAATTCCCATCAGCTTTGCATATTGGCCAAGCATCGCGTGACATTTGAGCCACTGTAACAATATAAGTGGAAACACTCTGAATAGGGCTATTCTTTCACACATCGAGCCACTTTGATCCGAGCTTCCACTTCACTGGTGAAATGTTGCATTGGACGGTCTATCTCAAAGGACCAAAGAAAACCCTTCATGCTGCTGTGGCAGTGCAGAACAAGGTGTACTGCTTCGGAGGGTACTGTACCGGGGAGACCTACGAGTGCAACATAGGGGAGATTGATGTTCACGTCTTCAACACAGTGTCTTTGCGCTGGATGAAGTTGCTCCCAGGGACAACTGAAACCGAAAAACGTCCCCTCGAAGTTCCCTCCAGGCGCGTGTGCCACACAGCTGTGCTGATAGACCATATGATCTACATCTGGGGTGGAATAGTGAACATTGAGACAGAGGAGACAGAGAACGAGATTATTACCATCAGGGGAATCAAGTGCAACGTGCTTTATGGATTTGATGTCAACACCCACAGATGGTTCAGGCCCAAGGTTTCTGAGACTGTTCCACAGGCGAGGTGTGGCCACTCGGCTTGCGCTTTGGGGAAGGTCATGTACATCTTTGGAGGATTCAACATTAAGACCGGGCGCACAAATGACATCCACACACTGGACACCACCACAATGGTCTGGTCTTTAATTAACACCAGAGGCACTTCTACACCTGTTTCGGATTGTCACTCTGCCACCATCATCGGGGCAAAGATGTTTGTATTTGGGGGCCGAGGGACGGACGAGGACGAGAGCCGTTTCAACAACGTCAGAGTGTTTGACACAGAGATCAACTGCTGGCTGAGCACTCCTTCTGCACAGTTGCTTCCAGAAGTGCGCAGGGGTCATTCCGTCTTTGCCTACAATGGAGAGCTGTACATATTTGGTGGCGACAACTTTCCTCAGGAAAAGACCTTCAAGGATCAGTGGAAATTCAGTCCGGTGACCTTCTCCTGGAAGAAGGTTGAGCCCAAGGGGAAAATTCCATGTTCACATATCTCTAGGATGTGCTGTTGCATGGTGGGAGATCGTATCGTCCTCTTTGGAGGATACACGCCTGAAGACCTGTACATCTTAGACTTAAGTCCTAGTCTGAAGACGCTGAGCAAGCTAGCAGTCATACAGTATGGTCTGGAGCTGTCGGGACTCCCACATGACATCAAGTGGGAACTGGCAATCATGTCTAGGCCAACCGCAACGGACGAACCTGACACCTGCAGAGAACAAGTTCCAGACAATGGAACAGAACACGGAAAGAATTGAGAGATTGCCTTCCTTTAAAACTCTCCCTTCATTGAGATGGACAAGATGGATAAGCACAGGAATGTGCTCAGTGATACCCAACAGGAACTAAAGCAGAACCAGACATGAGAATGGAGAACTCAACTACCAAACGAACGGCACCAGGCTGGCTGCAAAGAAGATATCTAAGAATAGAAACTTTTAGGCCCAGTTGATCTCCATCGGGAATGTAGAAACAGATCCTTTGGGCAAAGGAACAGACAGAGGACTCCAGGAAATAAGAACTGGGAGTTGGAGGGTATCATGAGTGCAAAGGTGGAGACCTTTGTGTTTTTTGTTTTGTTTATCTTTTTTTGAGCGGTGGAAACCGCTCCTATAAGTGGCTGTGCGTGAGTCTGTAGCCTTTTTCCTCAGCGTTTTGTCATAGTAAAATGTGTGTGCGTAGCATCATGTTTGTCTAGTGATGTCATATGTCGTATGTCTGTAGCCTTTTTCCTCAGCGTTTTGCCATAGCAAAATGTGTGATGTGTCCGTAGCTGTGCGTGTTTCCGTAGCTTTTTTCCTCAGCGTTTTGCCATAGTAAAATGTGTGTGCGTAGCATCATGTTTGTCTAGTGATGTCATATGTCGTATGTCTGTAGCCTTTTTCCTCAGCGTTTTGCCATAGCAAAATGTGTGTGTGTAGCATAGCCCACACCCGAGACTTAAATCCTCGTCTGAAGATGTTATGCAAGCACGACCACCGCTCACTTCACATTGGGTGTGATTTTTGAGCGGTGCAAACCGCTCCTATGAACCGCTTTTTTACCAAAATGATGATGTCACTAATGATGATGACATGAGTTAGCTAGACCAATGAAACACTTCGATTCTGTTGATTTGTCCATGATGTCATAGGCACAGAGGCACCCGATTGGTTCACCCTGATTTAGAACGTGTTTAGGCCGCAGAAAATACATCATAAAAAATTATGTCATAGGCACAGAGGTACCTGATTGGTTCACCCTTTAGGCCGGAGAAAATAAACATGGTGTCCAATCAAATGCTTACTTGATTATGAATTGACCAAACTGAACAGACCAATGAATCTGAATTTCAAAATGTTATTAAATGAATATCACACATAAGCAGAGAAAATAACCACACTTTTAGACAGACTGTGGATAATTTCACAGGTTAGAAATGATAGGCAACTAATACAAGTTTAAAATACAAATAAACAGCTTTTGAAAAAAAATTATGATGTCACTAATGATGATGACATAGACCAAAAGCTCCAAGGCTCAATGGTCACCTTGTCCTAATGGCTGGTTTGTGTCTTCTGAATCTTCTGGGAGTATTCTGGGTCTCTCCGACATTGAATGGCTTAATAATTATTAATTATATCAATTGTCCTCTTAGGTCTTGGTCTTGGCCTTAAGCTCTAGAGGCAAATAAGGTCAAATCTGTAGCTCTACTTATTTTGGAAAAGATAAGTATCCACACGCTTCCCCTCTGTTCCAAGGCTACATACACCATGGTCACCTTGTCCTTTGGTTTCCTCTCCCAGTAACTACCCCCACAGACAGATCCACTATGGGTAAACAGGACACCCCCACATAGAGTGCCTGATTAATTGTGGACCACGGGTGTCTCGGTCCTAACACTTGTCTATTGCTGTCCCTTTGTTTTGACTGGATCTTATGTTAGGTTTACTATATACCATCTATTGTGATGTAGACATCATGCACATGATTGAATATAATTGGTTTATATTGATGATGTATATTGTGAATGTTAACCTAGTGATTGTGAATGCTAACTTGTCGATGCTGATAAATGCTGACTTGGTGATTGTGAATACTAAACTGCTAGTGTTGAATTTGGCTAATTCATGGTTAGAACAGCTAGCTTTTGATTGATCATGGCCACACACACACACACACACACACACACACACACACACACACACACACACACACACACACACACACACACACACACACACACACACACATATATATTAACCACATTTATATACCAGTAAGACTCCCTAATCGGGAGATAAGCGACCGTAGGTGGCTTATCTCCACAAATAGGGCAAAAATTAGTTTTTCCCAAATCTTCCTGATCCATGTTGATGACATGAGTGTAGACATGCTGTGTAGTGATATTCGTGATTTTAGGGCAAAAACTGTAGGAGCAGTGTCCAAAAATGTGTTTTAAAAATCGGCCTGAAGGTGGCGCTAGAATAGGGCCATGTGAGAAATGAGGGGTGGGGTCTCCGCGTTGCCTTGGCGGACGAATAGGTACCGGCCCCGGCTCTCCCGGACGCTCCTAGCCCCAGTTACGGCATTTTATGTGCGCTGCAGTGGCAGGGGGTCCTCCACTGGGGGCGCCACCACTTTTGCATCCGTTCTGGAGCACCAGGAGTCGGTGGTCCCCGGGAATTCCCCGTGAGCAGCCCCGTTGGGGTGGTCATTTGGTCATTTTTGCACATTTGGTCATTTTTTACATCTGGGGGTCCCCCAGGGACCTGGGGGTCCCTGGGGCTCCGGGGGTCCTTGGAGGTTGTAGTTTGGCAGGCAAGGAGTGTGTGTGTAAAATCTGGCATGGATCGGGTCAACGGGTGCGGAGATATGAGCAGGGCAAAAGTGTGACGGACTCACTGACTCACTGACTCACTGACTGACTCACAGACAGCCTGTGGAGGTTTTGGTAGTAAATGCGACCTACGGTCGCAATAATAAAGATATTATTTAATGTCTTCAATTTAAAAGGGAAAAGCATTTATGATTGCCAGACCCATGAAATGGGTAGGCCTACATAAGCAAATGTCGGTCTGTCTGTCTGTCCTGGTTTTCTATATAAAGGGTATATATGATGATGACATGATGATGATATGCCTATAAAAGGCATGATGTCATAAATGATGATGACAGACAGGGGGTCTGGCACAACCAGGTTGACCTGGTCTAGTTATTTAAAGAAAAGGCTTGAAAATCGAAGTCCACAATATATCATACTCCCTAAATATTCTTGCACCGCTCACTTCGCACGGGTACGATTTTTTAGATACAAATCGCCAGTTATGTTTTAAAGGGCCTATCGGTACACAAGCAAATTCACTTGCACTTTGACTCAAAACAAAAAGGTTGCTCTACTATACATGAAATCCTATATGTCCTCAAGGGTGGACAGTGAGTGAAACATGACATTCAGATTTCATTGGCTAAGAGAAGGCCACAAAGGTAACACCTGGATTTGACTGGCCAGTTATGCATGCCGGTGTCTTGCATCAACACTAGCAGCTCAGAAGTATATCAGAAGATCAAAATGCTGATCTCACATGTGTGTATTATGCCGTTTCATGTGTGTTATGCAGTTTCTACGCATATTATAAGTATTTTAATAAAAACCACACCAAGTGTGAAGTGAGCAGTGCTATTTATGAGTTAATTTCATTAAGCGTCCCGCGAAGCTTGGCCAATGTGACCCTGGGCTTACAAACAGACACCAATTGACCAATCACAGTCCGGACAAACAAAGCCAGATCAAAAATCTAACGCAAAAACAGATAGGCCTACTTACAGTATGTTCCCCAAAAATGTAACCCAACTCTACCCTACCCAATCCATCACTTGTGTACAGTGTACAGATATGCCATTTCAACTCTTTGGCATTTACTACTCTTTTCCTGAAAATGTCCTGCAAATGCATTCTTTCAACTGGTTTCTTTCCCTGTTTTTCTTTTCTAATCTTTATGGAGAATGGAGCATATTTTTTTCAGAAAGTCGCAAATGCCAAGAAACCACTCCATTCCCATTGAAAAGCACAATCCACCTTCATGGGTAGATTTAAACTTCGAAGTCAGAGAAGGTCATAAAAAAAGCAAAAATAGCTGATCTATATAAGCTCAATATTCCGCAAATCCGGAAGTTTTGAAATGGCACGAGTTTAATATGAAAACCTTTTCGGATAAATATTATTCTACACTATGCTATGCTATGCTATGCTATGCTATTGTATAATATAGTATAGTATCTTTTGCACAACAACTCTATTTGCAATGATTGTGTTTATGTGTGTGTGTGAGTGTGTGTGTGGGGGGGAGTAATGTATGTCATTCAATCACACACGTGTGATAAATGGTATTACTGATATCTCCAGGGGTTCATTATATTTTCACATCTGTCGTGTGATATTGATTTAGGGCCAGTTTACGGCTGTATTACATTACATCCATCAATACTTCCCCGGCTAAAAGGTTATGTTGGGTTACACATTATGTTTCCAATTTCATCATTTGCCACGGCATTCTATGTTTCAGCAAATAAACCAGACAATATCCTAAGAAGCAGCCTTTTGTGAGAAACAAGCCATTTGGCTGTGTTATGGCAGACGGATGTGTGTTTTGTGTGCGTGTGCAAACTTCTAATAAAGTCTTCATTCATTCATTCATTCATTCATTACATCCAACAGCTAGGGTTGCCACAGTTCGTCCCGTAAAATACAGAGTCGTCCTTTAATTAACAATACAATTTCTTGATTTGTTCTGTATTTTCTTAGACGTCCCATGTGTCTGCCACACACACACATCAACACTGAATGAATTAACTAAGCCGGGGATCAGAGGTAAATATGGCAGTAAAACTGTTAACTATTGAAAAATAGTCTTTCATGTCAAGGACCCCCAAAATTATATATATTTGGCC
>NC_137817.1:60610957-60908945 GCF_963921795.1 Nannobrachium achirus | reverse complement strand
CCCCAAAATTATATATTTGGCCACGGACCACCATCTCAAAATTTTTAGTTCCAGGGACCCTAACCCTAACCCCCCCCCCCGCAAAATTTGAGTTAGGTCGCTTATCTCCACAAATATGTGGAGTTGGTCGCTTATCTCCACAAATATCACAACCTCCACCTCTCACGTCATACGGGTAGCCATAGTTACACCTGGAATGTTGAATCTCCATATATGGAGATAACCTACGCATCACACAAAGTCTGACCTCACCAGCCCATACTTGGGCATGGACGACTTATATCTCCATATACGGAGATGGCCATATATGGAGATACGATGACATCACAGAGTCCACAGCTGATGATGTGGCGTGATGTCATACAATACACAAACAAGCCCTATAAAGGGGCAATTCTCACCAGGGAAGAGAGCATTGCCTGGAATGTTGAATCTCCATATATGGAGATAACCTACGCATCACACAAAGTCTGACCTCACCAGCCCATACTTGGGCATGGACGACTTATATCTCCATATACGGAGATGGCCATATATGGAGATACGATGACATCACAGAGTCCACAGCTGATGATGTGGCGTGATGTCATACAATAAACAAACAAGCCCTATATACTGATGCGATACGATGACATCACAGAGTCCACAGCTGATGATGTGGCGTGATGTCATACAATAAACAAACAAGCCCTATATACTGATGCGGAGATATGAGCAGGGCAAAGGTGTGACGTGTGACGTGTGACCGACCGACCGACCGACTGACCGACCGACCGACCGACCGACGGCCGGTGGAGGTTTTCATAGTAAACTGCTCCCTGACGGTCGCAATTAAGGCCCCTCCAAGTGAAAGGAGCATAGAAAGGGAGGAGCAGGGTCCCTTCAGCAAACCCAAAATCATAGAACTTGAGTTATACTGCCCATTCAGGGAAGTGATGGAATTCTGTTGACTCGTGATGATAAATGACTGGACCGTTCAGGGCTTTCCATCCCAGTGGAGCCGTGAGTGCTGCTAGTGAATGACCCCTACATAACAGGTGTGAGACCGAGCCAAATGGAGAAAGATGACGCCCGGTCATCCATGCAGGACGCTGTCCCCTAGCAGTTGTGTGGTATTTTGATCTAGAGCGGTGGTTCTCAACTTGTGGGTCAGGACCCCCAGAGGGGTCCCCACATTATTTTTGGGGGGTGTCCCCAGATGTTTAGCTAAATGTTAACAATGATTTCTTCAACAATAAACAGACCAACATACAGAATACATATAATACAGGGTATCTGACCATTTCTAAAGTGACAAGTGACATTTTTAAAACATATCTAAAATGAAAAACTTTACATTTGCCAAATTATCAAATATTAGAGGCCTTGTGAGCATGTAGATCATCAACTATGCTAGTGTGATCAAGAAGTAGCCTGATTTCAGAGAAGCAGTCCACTCAGAGAGTGGGCGGGTCTATTGGCTGCAGCCAGGCAAATCAAGAAGTGGCATTATGTTTGTTGACCCTATACTGCCCCTGAAGTTTGTGTTATCAGAACATAGAAATCCTATAACATTTAGCCAAGAAAGAAGCTATGCATTTGCTCAATATTAGTTCATTTCACCTTTACTACGGCTAACACCATGCTTATAGGCACGCCTCGTGCGGCTCAGACACGTTTCTCTTGGCGCATCTGCCTGGTGTTAATTAAGGTGAAATAGAGATCAATTAACTGACAGTCCTATATGTCTTCCGGTTAAACTGCATTGCTTGTCCACATATCTGCCTCTGCCTGCATGTGCTCCAGGTCTACAGCCCAACCAATAGATATGATTGACCGTGCAATATTCTATTGTCCTGGTTAAAACATAAGGAGATATTAGAATACAATGCCCTGTAGAAGACTGGAAAGCAGCGAGAACAAAACGCTGCGTTCGTTCACCCTCGAGTTCTACAAAATGCATTATTCCCAATTATCTTTGTATGCTGAGAGAGAGAGAGAGAGAGAGAGAGAGAGAGAGAGAATAGAGAGAGAGAGAGAGAGAGAGAGAGAGAGAGAGAGAGAGAGAGAGAGAGAGAGAGAGAGAGAGAGAGAGAGAGTTGACTCTTCTAACTCATAGGGCCTGTTGTGTATAATAATGATGAACATCTTTTGGTCAATGGTTACAGTTTATCCTCTAGACCTGAAAAAAGACTGGCTATATTTCACCTGTAGCACTGGGATTGTAAACGTTAATATTCTTCTCTCTGGATGAGGCACTAGCAATTAGAACAATTAGATTATTTTTTTCCATGGGGCCACATGAACAACAGAAAATATTGTGGAGGGCCGGGCCAAAAGTGCTCCCTGCAAGATGTGCTCCCCGCAAACTAAACACACAGCTTTACCTCCGACTTCAGTAAATAAATATTGACAGTCCAATTTTTGTTGAAAACCCGGCATTCGGCATCGACTTTTCTTTTTTCTTAGCAACTTTAGCCATTTTTGATGGGTAAGGTAAGGCAGGTCATCTTGGCTTGTGGCCATTCTGACCACATGCTTGTTATTGAGACAACATCCAATGATCACACACATGTGCTGAATCTGCTGATGTATGCATTGTGTCCATATGTACGTGAATAAAAAACTACAAAATAAAATAAATGCAGCTTTAGTCCATGCATGAGGTAAAATTCGAAAATGTGTTTATTTTGTACAAGGGCCGGTCAGAATGAACCAAAGGGCCGTACACGGCCCCCGGGATGCACAATGCCCAGGTCTGAATTAGAACATAACAGCGTAATATTGTTGCTTTTCCTAAAGGCTCCTCTTCAGCTCATGACAACATTACTCTAAGCCAGTTGGTTACAGTACATGCCCTGAAGCTTATCACTAAAGCTGATGTGTCTGTTTTGAAATTAAGCTGATACAAACCATATTTTAATGAATGCTAAACGTGTAGCATCTTTTGAAATTGCTGTGGATAATCTGAGGCATGCATTATGCAAATAGTGTATTATTGTACACTTCTAGCATGTATGGGTAAATGGCTTTACATCAAAATGTAATTTATCCTGGCACGCGTAGCTTTCTTAAATAACTCTTAGATAGACTCTTAGATTCTGACGGTAATCATTGATATACAGTGATTGTTCTATAACAGGGGTCTTCCTGATAATTGGTGCACTGTGGAACACTGTGGAAAGAAATAGCGCACCTGGGTTTGATATAAACTGATTCAAGTTGTGGATTATAATCTCATATACCACAGCAATTAAAGGGAAGCCAGCCAATCAGAATCAAGGAATGGAACTAGCCGTTTTATAATTAAGAACAAGACAACCATCCACCTACTCAATACGAACGTGAATGAAAATAAAAGCCTGGCTACCGAGGCTACCTACTCAACAACACAATACCTCAAAGGTTCAAACCCTAAAGGTTCAAAGGCAGTCACACAAAAATACGATTCATCATGGCATTACTTAGAAACCTCTGCACTGTGTGATGAAATGTCAATAATGAAAAGTAGAGAGGCCTTTCTCCCTCAAGACATTTATTTAAAAAAGAAAAAGACAGCTTTTTCCAGCTCCTCGACACCTGAGAATCTTACAGTACAATATCAAAGTTCAAGCTACAATCTCACTAACAGCTGCTGTCTTGGTCCTTTCTAACAAAAGAGCAGCAGCTTGTGAAAATACCATATCGTGTGTCAGCAGTGTCAACTACTTGAGCAGGAACAGCTTTGAATGAAAGAAAATGTTTAAAACAATTGAATGACATGTCACACATACAGACGCACGCACGCACTCGCGCACACACTTGTGCTTTATCTTGATAACCAAAGCCTTACAGTGAACTCACATCCACCTCCACCAATGTGTAGCCCTAGCCCGCCCCACCAAGGTATGGTAGACTGCTAAACCAGCTTGAGGTGTAGAGCAGGGGTCTTCAACAGGGGGTCCGGGACCCCTAGGGGGTCCTCAGAGTTACTACGGGGGTCCTCCAAATATTTGAGAGATAGAAGATTTTTCGATGTTTTGATATTAACCACTTGAACCCTAGCGTCCATATTTAGCCAAAAATAGCGCTGCGAGGCGTTGTGAGCTTGTAGATCGGCAATTTTCGGCAAAGAGGTTTGGTGTATGGAGGGAAACGAGTAGACTAAGTACAGAGTGAAAGGTCAAGTTTATTAAGTGTTGACGGTTCAAGTGGTTAAATATCTGAAAACACACATTGACATGAATCCAATAAATATACACTCTCAACTAAGGGGTCCTTGGCCTGAAAACGTTGAAGACCCCTGGTGTAAAGGGACAGGGATGGAACCATTCAGCCGGACATATTTACCAAGCTTGACCAAATGTCTGATTGCGACCGTAGGTAGGTCGCAGGACTCGCATTTACTATGAAAACCTGAAGCTCCCTTGCGTCAGTCAGTCATGCCTCATGTCGCGCTCCATATATGGCCAAGAGAGAAAGTTGGTACAATACATGGATCTCCATATGTGGAGCTGACTATCACCTGTATCTCCATTTATGACTCCATTTATGACTCGTGTCTGCCGGACCTGCCGGACCTCCCGGTCCATGCGGTGGCCGCCGGTCATATCTATAGGTCCGTGCGGCGGCCGCCGGTCCTATCTGCCGGTCCGTGCGGCGGCCGCCGGTCCTATGTGCCGGTCCGTGTGGCGGCTGCCGGTCCTATCTGCCGGTCCGTGCGGCGGCTACCGGTCCTATTTGCCGGTCCGTGCGGCGGCCGCCGGTCCTACCTGCCAGTGCGTGCATTCGAACTGCCGGTTCGCTCTTTCTGCTTTTATGCCCATATATGGAGATCCTTGATGTCATCAATATTAAGTCCATATCTGGGAATGTCCGGCACATATATATGGACATACGGTGCCAGTCTCATGATAACCAGCGTGGTTGTCGTGACACAAGTCATACTTGCAAATTCATTCCATCCTTAGTTGTCCCTTTTATGCCCATATATGGAGATTCCTGATGTCATCAATATTAAGCCCATATCTGGGAATGTTTTTTGAGCAGTACTACGCTCATATAGTACAACCTCCTACTACAGGAGCAACAAATCAAAAGCACCTTAAAGAGGTGGTGCCATAGTTTTTGCCAGTACTTTTTCTGGTTTTCATGTGTCTAGGAGGTTGACAGTACTTCATTAGACCCCCTGGTGTGGTTTTTAGCTGGAGGATGCCACCTGCTGGGTCAGACGTGCCGTTCCAAAAACACCCATACTTATTATGGTTGATTCTATGCAACCCCTCCCCTAATTACCATTCACCCAACACATGTGGGTGTGGCTAACTTCAGCTGGGTCACCACCCACCATGACAACCACGCATACCAATGTACTGGTGGGTGTGGCCACATAAAAACACCATTTTAACTCATCCACTGCTTATGACGAGTTTGACGAGTTATATTTATGTGTCCACTCTGCCAATGACGAGTTTGACGAGTTTGACTTAAAAAAAAGAAATTTGTTTTCAATCGCGATTTTGCATGTTTCACCCCCATACAACCCCATATGTCAAACAGGGCAGCCATTACATAACACGTAAAACATAATGGCTGTTTTCTCATGAATGCCTGAACGGATTTCCAATCGGATGTTTTTGTTTGAAAGCTGTGAACATCCTGCACACACATGGTGCATGATTTGTGCATGGGCGTGCATGATCCGCGCACTATAAATTACATGGAAGTCTATGCAGACCTCTGGCAGGATATCAGTAAAAATGGCATTCAAAATGGCAGGAAATCTCTTTCTGTACTGTTTTTGGAAAAATTCTTCCTCCTAGTATAATCACAATAGTAGATAATCATGTTTTATAGAGGGGAAAATCATGGCACCCCATCTTTAAGCACTGTGTGTATTCAGGAAGTAAAGACAGGCACGTGCACAGTTATTTACTAAGGTTTACACAACAACCCAAGCCGCATAGCGTGTTTGAGCTGCTTTTGTTGGAATTATGAACATAACACTTAGGTTTCATCTGCCATTTTACTTGCCTGCCAAAAACCCACAGCACTGGATAGGAAAGCTGCAGCAGAAGTTCGTTTGCCAATAACTCAACAGTTCTGGTAGATTAAAAACCCACAGGTCTGTCTGTGCTGGCACAAAAACACTGCAACAATTTGGAAGCAATTCACAGGAAAACCAACTGCTGTTTATGTTATGTTATGTTATGTTATGTTATTGCGACCGTAGGTCGCACTTACTATCAAAACCTGCACAAACTGTGAGTGAGTCCGTCAGTCAGTCTGTCTGTCACACCTCACACGTCACACTCTTGCCCTGCTCATATCTCCGCAACCGTTGCCCCGATCCATGCCAAATTTTGCACACACGTTCCTTACCTGCCAAACTACAACCTCCAAGGACCCCCGGAGCTCCAGGGACCCCCAGGTCTCTGGGGGACCCCCCAGATGTAAAAAATGACCAAATGTGCTAATCTGACCAAATGAACACCCCAACGGGGCTGCTCACGGGGAATTCCCGGGGACCACCCACTCCTGGTGCTCCAGAACGGATGCAAAAGTGGTGGCGCCCCCAGTGGAGGACCCCCTACACTGCAGCTCACATAAAATGCCGTAACTCCGGCTAGGAGCGACCGGGACAGCCGGGGCCGGTACCTATTCGTCCGCCTTGCCGGCGCGGAGACCCCACCCCTCATTTCTCACATGGCCCTCTTCTAGCGCCACCATGTGGCCGATTCTTGCAAAACACATTTTTGGACACTGCTCCTACAATTTTTGCCCTAAAATCACGCAAATCGGTACACAGTATGTCTACACTCATCCCATCAACATGAATCTCTCCCATATAGCGCCACCTCCAGGCCGATTTTTAAAAACACATTTTTGGACAATGCTCCTACAGATTTTGCCCTAAAATCACGAAAATCACTACACAGTATGTCTACACTCATGTCATCAACATGGATCAGGAAGATTTTGGCAAAACACATTTTTGCCCTATTTGTGGATATAAGTGACCTACGGTCGCTTCTCTCCCGATTAGGGAGCCTTACTGGTGTTATGTTATGTTAGCAGACGTGCTTTCTTGATGGAGAGGACTGGGCAGGAGTGTAAAGCCCAGTAAGTGCTCCTCAGAATGTTGGAAAGGGTTGATACTTGTATAGCTATATTTCGACACTTGCTTTGGCAATGTAAACTGTATGTTTTCTCATGCCAATGAGAGCTCCTGTGAATTGAAAATTGAATTGAAATATTATTTACAAATTGACGTCATTCAGAACTTCTGAGGCTTCTGTGCACCCTCAGATGTCCTGACTCACATTTCGGAAAGCCAAACCGGATTTTTTTTCTTCTAACGTCAGCAGGAGATATATTGGCCACGACCGCCACGTTACCACTTACAGACCACTTATGGCCCTATCATAGTGTAGTCACCATCACCGCGGTGTAGTCTTTTTAAGTAAAAAAAAAACTACAACCTTACGTCATTAGCCGCAGTGAAGAGCCATCACCGCGGACCTAGACATCTCTCCTCTGTTTTTACTTTCAGAGTGGAGAAGAGGGGTCACAGGTGCAGCGCACAACTTGGTTGGTGAGTTGGTGAGACGAAGGAGAACTCCAGGCAGGAATAACCCCACAGTACTGGAGAACTCTACGCACCTGTGTCACCTCAAGACCTCAGGAGGGACCCAATACCTCCCCAGAGAAGCCTCTTGTTGGGAAAAAAACAAATAGAGCAGGAGAGGGGAGTTTAGCCTTGGCCAAGAGGAGGAGATGGGCAGTGATTTGGCCACCACTGCCGAACCGGCCATCAGGAGGGTGTTGTGGTTTGCGGTTCGAAACACCTTATGATCGATGGTTACCACCTGAAGACATCAAATTTTCCTGGCCAAGGCTACATTCACCAAACGTGAATGGAGGAGAAGCATCGTTAGATGTAATTATAATCATAGAACTCTGGGCAACCAGTGACTTCCAGGAAAGTCTGGATGGAAACCGAGGAAGATTGGTGACGCTGGAGAGACAGATGACCACCAGGAAGAGCCTGGCGTGGGTGTATGAGGTTGGCAATCTCATGCACAGCACTCGCGAGAGGGCACCAACACAAGCTACAGACATTTATTCAGATACCCTCAGAGTCTCCCGAGAGGGGGGGAGTATGTGAGACTCAACAATACAAACATAACGGTAACAGCCCTTAACTAATCACAGCTAACAAGATGGCTCACCTAAACAACATCAGCTGGGGAGAAATTGGAAGTAAAGTGTCACTGCGAGAACATCTGCAGGAACACAAAAGGTAAAAATACATCAAGCCAGGACCAAGTGTGGAGAAGAGGGGTCACAGGTGCAGCGCACAACTTGGTTGGTGAGTTGGTGAGACGAAGGAGAACTCCAGGCAGGAATAACCCCACAGTACTGGAGAACTCTACGCACCTGTGTCACCTCAAGACCTCAGGAGGGACCCACCCAATACCTCCCCAGAGAAGCCTCTTGTTGGGAAAAAACAAATAGAGCAGGAGAGGGGAGTTTAGCCTTGGCCAGGAGGAGGAGATGGGCAGTGATTTGGCCACCACTGCCGAACCGGCCATCAGGAGGGTGTTGTGGTTTGCGGTTCGAAACACCTTATGATCGATGGTTACCACCTGAAGACATCAAATTTTCCTGGCCAAGGCTACATTCACCAAACGTGAATGGAGGAGAAGCATCGTTAGATGTAATTATAATCACAGACATCTCCCCATCACCCCGTTCACTGATTGGTCGATCTAGGCCAGTCAGTGTGCCCCCTGGTTTCAGAGGCACAGAGGCGCGGTGATAGGACTTCACCGTGAGTCTGACTATGATGGCCATCACATTTTTAGGTGATAGCTTATCACCTAAAATTTGAGGTGATATCTCTTCACCTAGGACTCTGATAATGCCTTTACAGTAGCTATACACTATTATTGAACATTATTATGTCCATTTCCTGACAATATTCACAGCTCTCTCTCTCTCTCTCTCTCTCTCTCTCTCTCTCTCTCTCTCTCTCTCTCTCTCCTCCCTCAGCTCCTTTTATACTCTCCCTGTCCAGATCTCCTCCAGGCCCGTCCTCCAAAGCAAGGGCCTTTAACCACGTAAACCCCTAGCGTCAGCATTATGCTCAAGCTTGTAGATTGAAAAGATTTGGATTTGGGCACAAAGGACCAGATCTAGTGAAGAGCCCTGGGGGACTCCACTCAATGAAACACACACTGTGTAGAGGATTTTAAGTGCATGGTTAAACTGAGGATGTTATTAAAGATGGTGCCTCTGCCATGTGGAGGCTTTGCTTTCCAACGTGGGAGGGATTAGGACATGTAATATGCTGTTGAGTGATAGCTGATAGCCACAACAGACTCGTTCACATCACTCCGGCAGATCGTCGTTGTCGGGTGGAAACCTTGTACGTCCAAGAACGACTTGAAACTTGGCGATGCGAGGTTTCTGCCCGACAGTGACGAGATGCTCCCTGAGCAGACGTGAATGAAGCAGCACCAGCTCTTTAACAGGAGTAGTGTAACCTGTCCATCAGTACAAGGGTACCCTACACATATCCTCTAGAGAAACCCATGTCATCTATAGCTAAAAGTGCATGCGCTGTCAGATGCCACAGTGATTCTTCCACCCACTTTTTTTACCTGGTGACTCACAGGAGAGGAGAAGAGAACACATGAGAGGATGGGGAGAAAGAAGAACCTATAGGGAGCAAGCACGTGCAGAGAATGTTAGAGAGGCAGGGGCTGACATTTCTAAAAGGGCCCTTTGGTGAAAATATTGAAAATAGCAGACCTCGAAGCTCACAACGTATCGCGCTGCGACACGTTATGAGCTTTGAGGTCGGCTATTTTCGCTGCTTGATACCACACTGAACTAAGCATATAATCAAGTCAATACTGGAGATGTGGCGTAACTGCATGGTTTTCTACACAGAGAGGGCAATTCTTTCAACATAAGACGCTGTGTTCAAGTTCAGGAGAGTTTGGACAAGGCAATTCTCTTGAACGCTGCCTTCAGGTATGGCATGGAAAGAGGGCATTTGCATTTCATTCACCATAGTAAAAACTGCATTCATGGTCTGGAGAGGGCACTCAGTAGATCTGCATTGTATAACTAGAACTGCAGTCTGTCGAGGTGCCAACTTGCTGCTTGTGCACAAGTAGGCCATGTATGGCCTACTTGTGCACACGTGGGTGTCCACTGACGATTGAGGAAGATAATCCCTTTGTTTACAAACGCTCGCGAAACTAAAATCCAAACCGGGCCAGACCATCGCGTTATAGTGTCGCCGTGAAAACAATCAGATCTCTCCTTCCCTGGCGTTCTTTTCACCTCATTCAGAGATAAAGCCCTTTTTATGTTTCAGAGTAGAATGGAAATCAATGTAACCAGCTCGTGCCAGTCTCTCTCTCTCTCTCTCTCTCTCTCTCTCTCTCTCTCTCTCTCTCTCTCTCTCTCTCTCTGCTACGGGGTGACGTATGGACTCGGGTCATTCAGAGGGCAGGCAGCTGCACGTACAGTTAACCCTTCGTTGACTCGTTCAGGGACGAGACAACTCCTTTTGGCAGGGTGACACCTAGTGGCCTTAACTCGTTACTGAACGAGTTTGGCTCCTTGGGTGTTAAAGGAGTCATCCAGACCAAAACACATATAGGGTTAAATCTGTCTTTTATCATACCCCTTTATACCTGCTTTAGTCGATTTTTTTCATAGCTGCCCCTGTTGCTAGATTTCGGCTGCCCCTGTTGCTATATTTTGCGGGCCCTCTCATAACTAACAGAGTGTATAGCCTTTATACTAGTGCGGTTATTTCTTCAGCTTCAAAGTTAGTATTTTTTTATTGGATTGTGTTTACACAACGTCCTGAGACCAACCAAACCGCTGTTTTGACCTCACAGGCACCCTTACTTGTCAAACGGCTTCTGCTCTGCAAAAGAGCAGGGAGAGGAGAGGCTAGAAAGGGAGGGGAGGGAGGGGTCGGTTTGACAAGTAAGGGTGCCTGTGAGGTCAAAACAGCGGTTTGGTTGGTCTCAGGACATTGTGTAAACACAATCCAATAAAAAAATACTAACTTTGAAGCTGAAGAAATAACCGCACTAGTATAAAGGCTATACACTCTGTTAGTTATGAGAGGGCCTGCGAAATCTAGCAACAGGGGGCAACAGGGGCAACAGGGGCAACAGGGGGTTAGGGTAAGGCCACAGCATAAAAATTAATGGAAGTCTATGTAATGTCCTAAGTAGGTCACAAATGTAAGGATGTGTGTGTGTGTGTGTGTGTGTGTGTGTGTGTGTGTGTGTGTGTGTGTGTGTGTGTGTGCGTGCGTGCGTGCGTGCGTGCGTGCGTGTGTGTGTGTGTGACGCAACAGCGCCACTTGGTCACCAGCGGTATTGCAGCTCATGCTACAGACAAAGTAGCCTAACATACATAGCCACATAGCCACATTGCCACGGACAAAGTCACTCTGAGGAGACGGTGTGACCATTGCTTAAAAAAACTAAACAAAGTAAACTCTCTCCTCCACCACACCACTCCCACCACCCAGCCCACTGTGTATGTACACTCAGGGGCGTCACAAGGGGTAGGAAAGTTGGACTGAGTTACTAGGGCCCAAGGTGGAGGGGCCCTAGTAACTTTAGCTATTGAAAAATAGCAGATATACAAGCTCACAGCGCGGCACCGAGTGCCGCGCTGCGAGCTTGTAGATCTGCTATTTTTGAAAAGTCGTGAAAATGTGCACAAATCTTTGAATATATGTATTTTTTTAGTGAACATTTGTAACAAAAATGTTGCTTCTGGGGGGTCCCTGGAACTAAATATTTTGAGATGGGGGGGTCCTTCACGTGAAAAAGTTTGAGCATCACTGACATGGAAACATAGGTTTCTTGGCACACATTTTCACGATTTTTCAAAAATAGCAGATCTACAAGCTCGCAGCGCGGCACTCGGTGCCGCGCTGTGAGCTTGTATATCTGCTGTTTTTCAATAGTTAACATTCATGGGGGGCCCGCAGTGAATCCTTGTACCCAGGGCCCAGAATTTGGTGTGACGCCCCTGTGTACACTGATAAAGAGGTTGTGCTGGAGTTTGATAACGGAATGAATCTTTTATAAGATTCCTCTTCTCTGGTCTACACTTCCTTTAAAAGTGCAGTAAAAGGGCTTGCAGCAACTTAAATGTATACTTTTAACGAGTCAGCAGCTCCGACTGTAAGTATGTGAACACGTGAACTCTATCTGTTCAAGCCTGTGTTTATACTACGTTGGATCCACTGGAACACAGGATCTGTTTTTCAATCTGTCTGTTTATCAATCGGATTTTTGATTGACTGAATACTTTATTAACAGTTTTGACAGGAACACTTATTCAACAACACTGCATCAAGGTGAGCACAAAACCAGCTCACTAATTGTATAGACTTCATGTAACTTAAAGGCCCGCTGACATGCCCCAAAATTATAATAGTATGATACAGTAGGTCACGTGGTCTCTCTGAAAACGGTCTGAAATAGTCTGAAACTCATGTCACAGTGTAATCTGCCCCTCGCTCCCCAACAACAGCTGACCAGTACAGTAAGTAGTTTAAGTACAGTCAATTAATTTGAATGGTGATTGGCTTATAATTGCGCATTCCCACAATGACATCATAAAAATATTAACTCATATTTTAAGATGACTTTTTAACACCCATGGGGCCAAACTCGTTCAGTAACGAGACAAGGCCACTGGAGGTCGCTGTGCCAAAACTGAGTTGTCTCGTTGAGAGACGAGACAAAGGGTTAACTTTGTTATGTGCAGCTGCATCCATCCTTTGTGCCCTGTGAGAGATGCTGATGCATACGTCATAATGTGACAAGCACAGAAGCAAAATGGTGCGTCTATGCTGCATAGACTTCTATTCTATGCTGAAACATAAAAAGGGCTTTATCTCTGAGGTGCAAAGAACGCCAGGGAAGCAGAGATCTGCTTGTTTTCACGGCGACACTATAAAGCGATGGTCGGCCCTGGTTTGGATTTTAGTTTCGCGAGCGTTTGTAAACAAATGGATTATCTTCCTCAATCGTCAGTTGACACTCACATGCACACGCACAAAGCTTCCGAGGCTCTTCAAAATAAAGCGTAAGTGAATGGCGGCACCAGCAACAGCTAGAAATGTTAGAAACCTTGGCGGCCGTTGTGTTAAAGTGACAGTACCCCTTTAGGTGACAATACCCCTTTAATGCAGATGTTTAACAATAATTGTATTCTTGAGAACATAAAATGAACGGTAACCGGTAGAGTCGTCGGAAAACATACTCGCAGAGATTTTTATTCTTGTATTTGTTTTATTGAGAAAAAGGTTAGATAACTTTAGGATTAAGCATATCTTTCTGAGGTTTATATATATAAAAAAAAGAAAAAGAAACACGGTGGCACAGATTTATATAAAAGAATGCTAAAAGGATGGCCAAGGTAAGCCCTCAGGGCTTGTTTCCATTAAGGTGCTGTGTATTCAATTCATCGGGACATTTAAAGAAACAATAATATACAAAAACATCATATGAAAGAAAGAGGTGTACAGCAAACAGTAGTAGGGTGGTGGTGATGAGCTTAGCCTTTTTACTTTTGACAGGGTCCAGCTACAATTTGCAGCCACCTGTACACTCTAAGAAAGAATTCTGTGACCGAGTAAATAGCACTATTAGAAAAAGTTATATTTACTCAATAAAATCACTGAATATCATGTATGTGATTGTTTGAGTAGGTCACACCAAACAAAATGAGTAAAAATCCAACTGTTCTTTTTGAGTTAGATGTACATATATTATTTGAGTTAATTTCATGAGAATAAATTAATATTTGACCAACTGATTTTATTCATGAATTATACTCAATTTGTTTTGGTAATTTTCCTTCATAATATTTGAGTATGGAGTACTTATATGGATCAATTTAAAAAGACCCTTAATTATTATTCATTCCAACTTAATAATCTTTCATCTCTCACAACAACTTAAACAATTGAGTAGATATGACTAAGATTCAAAATTGTACACAAGGGTTCATGGGAAAGTTCTACTGGAACATTCTGTCAACAAACAGCAGCAGCACACATCTTCTTCAACAAGAAACCTGGAGAGTGTTTGCAAATATTGGTAAGTAGATTTACTGTATCTTTGTGCATATAGGCTACACAAATGTATTGGGTATAACTTATGTTCTTTACAAAGGTTTGCAGCTAGTTAAGGTTACAGTGAGAGGAATGTGCAAGCCCTAGTCATTGTGACTTTTTGCATTTATTACAAGCTATGCACAGCTGCATACAATGGTGTGTACAATGAAGATAAAATGCACAGGTATAGGCCTACATTATTATCTACATGTCTTCTTTTTTACTCTCTTCCCCTCATCTCTGTCTTCCAGGTTAGTGCAAAGTTCAGGATGATCACCACACTGAATCTTGAGCCAAAATGTATGGCAATGTTGGACTTCTATACCCCCAAACTACTGTCCATGTTCCAGTCCAAGAAGGGCAGTTTGGGCACAAATGAGTATTGTACTTCAGGTATGAAACTTTCATTTACTCTAACTGCTTTAATTATATTTCACCTGGCTAATGACAATAATTACTATATTAATTTATGCTAAACTCATCTTTATCCCCTGCAACTCTCTCTCTCCTGATTATTCATTTCTAAATGTATGTCTTAATAGCTACTAAGGACAGTTTCCCAGCTTCCGTTGCTAAAACTGGGTTGTGGAAACAATTGTATTGCCAAAGTTTATGTTAGTTATGAAAGTGCAGTCATACTTTTTCTTTATTGTTCAAATAATTATTTTTCTATTCTGCAGAGAGGAATCCCCAATCAACGAACACGAGAGGTCATCATCCGATGTCTCATCGACTATCTGGAAGAAGATAGTGTCAAGATCAAGGACTTTCAAGTTAGTAAAATAAATGTTTTGACGTTTTAATGTCATCGTGGATGAGACCATCACATGCAAAGGAACAGCATAGTGATGTCCAGAGAATGAGGTTGTGACATTGGCTGAATGGCTGTTGCATCCGTTGCATGTCTGGTCCAACTGATTCAAGATTATGCCCAGGGCTGCATGTGTGGAGACAGCTAGGATTGCTCAATGTGTGTCTGTGTGTCTTGTAACATTTAGCCTGAAAGTGAGCTCTAAACAATTATCTTCACAATGTGTGCAGGAAGGAAGCTGCTGGTGCACCTGTCAGAGTAGAAGAGAAGTTGACAGAGGAGGTGATGATGAAGATGAAGATCTACCTGCTGCAGAACCAAGAGGACTCAATGAATGAACCTACTGATGTAGGTATTGTGATTCATCACAATACCTGCCCTCAACAATCGTGGGGGTCTGCTGCTATCTGTTGGGACTGTTCTATGCCTTTAATCTGAGATACCCCAAGAACCTCAGATATGGTCTTGAGATGTTCCAAAAAGTACTAGTTGAGTTGGATCCTGGACACCTTTCAGCCAAAGTTCAGAGACTGAAAAAATGTCTGCTTGCCGACTACTGTTCAGCAAGATGCTCTCAGAAAGTGGGTATAACCTACTGAAAGTGGATTTATTGTCAAAACAGCATTTTTGCAATGGTATTTGTTGCTGATAGTAATTAGTTAATGTAAAGTGTTTGTTTCTGGTGCATTCGAGTCATAATGCAAACAGGTCAGTTTAGCATATAGACATTACACGTGTGCATAGTCAATATGTTTAAATGTTGAGCTACTGTAAATGCTTATTTATTATTTCATATTCCATGTTGTGATTTTCTTTCATGCCAAATGGCCTCTGACTGTCTTTAATGTATTTTGTGGTTATGACTTACTGTTCATTTGATGGGCTCATTGTTCTTATGGTGCATAATGTTTGACAGACTGCTTACTTACAGTATGCACAGTTCAATTAGAGGTACTTATATACAGTATTGTGAACACACACTGCTCTTTAGTAAACAGAATTTTAAAAGTGTCAGGGATACCCCTTTCCTGATCATTATCTTTAAACATATTGTTTTTGCAGGCATTGTTGCATGTCATTTACATACTAAAGTATGTTGAATGTTCATACTTGATGTGGTGTTACACTGGTCAAAATTAGTTGATTAAAAACATAATTATCTGCATAATTATTTCATGTGTATTCATTTGACATCATGTACTCCTGGAGTAAAAGGTAAAGTAAATGAAAGGGGTAAATGGTACTATATGAATTAAATCAATAAAAGTAAATGAATAAAGTAAATGTGACATATTTGTTTTGTTAAATCATACTCTAATATTCAATTAGATCTACTTAATATTTCAATGTATTTACTTGTAGTCTTTTGTGGCATTGACTGAATAATTTAATTATATCTACTCAATTTCGTTAGGTCATTGTACTCAATTTTAGTTGTTAATAAGTACGTAAAAGTTTTGGTTACTTTTACTCAAATTAATTGAGTATCATCTACCTGATTTCATAACAGTAATATTTACTCAATATTTTTGAGTGTAAAAATGTTTCACCAATAAAATTGAGTAGAGCCTAGTTTTTGTTTAGGTGCTCTCGGAGGATGAGTCACACTTTGTTATGCCTAGGCATACAAAGGTGTGACTAATTGCGTTCCACATTGTGGTGGCAGTAGCAGTAGAACGAATTTGACCCCATTGTTGTGCCTAAACTGGGTTCATTGACATACTGTATTATAACCCTGCTGCTGCTACGTTTCACAAGCACGTGCACACATAGACATCAGAGGGGGCTTGAGCCCCTGCCTTTTTATTCGTCTGTAAAAAGGTGCCCTCCCTCCAGACCATGAATTCAGTTTTTACTATAGTGAAATAAATGCAAATTCCCTCTTTCCATGTCATACCTGAAGGCAGCTTTCAATAGAACTGCCTTGTACAAACTCTCCTGAACTTGAATGCAGCATCTTATGTTGAAAGAATTGCCCTCTCTGTGTAGAAATCCATGCCGTTACGCCACATCTCCAGTATTGACTTGATTATGCTTAGTTCAGTGTCGTATCAGGCACTGGAAATAGCCAACCTCCAAGCTCACAACGCCTCGCGCTGCGACGCGTTGAGCTTGGAGGTCTGCTATTTTCGATATTTTCACAAAAAGGCCCTTTTGAAATGTCAGCCCCTGCCTCTATAACATTCTTGTCCCTGACGTTTCACCGTAAGGGGGTATAAGGGGTAATCCTGTGCTCGTTTGTCATTCAGGTTAGTTTCATTGAACATACTAGGGCAGTTTCTTTACTTGCAGGGCGTGCAGATTGACATTTGACAGTAAGTTATCCTGGGATGTCCATGTTAATCGTGTGTGTACCAAGATCCAGATGGATGTTGCTTTTCTATCATGCTGTGATTGAGATTATTTTCCGTTGCATGCAATTTGTGTTTGGTTTGGTAATTTGACGGTGAGGTGAAAAGCACACATCAATATAGACTAGCTCGCATTGCATTGAAAGTGATGGGTGTGAGGGATCACCCCACCCTTCAAACAATCTTTGAGGAAACTGTAATTAGGAAAGCTAAGAAAATAATTGCTGACCCCTCCCATGTCCTGTATCCAGGACATGGGGGCTGCTTACGGAGAGTTTCCCCTTCTCATTGTCTTCGAAACGGAGCGTATCTGAACACTGTCTCTACTCTCGTAGCTATTTGGACCTATTTGGAAGCAAACATGGATCTGGTGAGCTATGCACTGAATGCCATGGATACTATCTTTTCAACACGAAAATCTGGTTCGGAGGAATCCAGTTGTCCCGACGGAACCTACCCAGCTGGATACGTGATGGACTACCGGCAACGGTGGAATATGATGTGCCTTACGGTTCTTTCCGTTGAGGATGTGGAAGATCTTTATCTTTTTACTCTTGTAATAACAGGGTTTCTGCTGATTGGCATGGGCTTTGCCTTGGTTTATCGAAAAATCTGCAAGATGGGTGGACCCCCAGGAGCCCCAAAACTGCCCGTCATGATATTGGAACTGCACAAAGTTGCTTGTGCCCAGACTGTTGCGTTTAACGAACTCAAACGCAATGTCAACATCTTGCTGGAGCAAAACAACGCTATGCAAAGAGGGCCAAAATATGGACAATAGAGGAGTATACTCTAACTCTCTGTATCCCTCGCCCGAATTATTACGAACGGACTGGCACGACCTTGGAATACCGCACTCCTCCTGTGAGATGGGAACTGTGTTGTGTGCGCTCGCCCCCCAACCCCCCCCCCTAAAGGAAGTCAATGTGAAGGGAAGCCTTTCCCACCCTCACCCAATTCATGTCTGCTCCCACACGAACATCTGGTGTTTTGACTTTCGAGCTGGTGCTGGGCCAAGGACGTCTACATAGTATCGCATTGTCACCAGCGAAAAGGACATTCTGACCTAGCTACTATCTGGAAGCTTACAACCGGTCTAACGCACACACGAACACAATCGCAGACTTACACGCACACACACATCCATTCACCTGCCTTCACCCCCCCCACCCCCCCCCCCCTTCCCAATGTTCGTAAGGGCTTATTTTTTCTTTCTCCCGGGCAGTTCCAGGAGGAACTGCCCGGAAGCAATGTTTTTTTTTAACGGCCCAAGCAACCCAACACCATCCAATGCAAAGCTTGCACCTCCCAAATCTTTATCTTTTTCTTTTTCAGCAAGAAAGGGCTATAGCAGCGCCGTGGTACTGTATGTACTGTATGGCAGCAGCGTGCTCCCTTAAATGCACAAATACATTTCGTTGTACTGTGAATGTACTTGTATGTGTACTGTTCTTTGAAAATGAGTTGATCGTTGACAAATGAAACTGTGCCTGTGTACCTGTACTGTATTGTTACAATGACAAATAAACTCTAATCTAATCTAATACAAACTGCTACCCTCTGGCAGACGTCAGAGTCCCAGTCAAAATAAGAAAAGACATCTGAACAGATACAAATACTAATTTATTCCCATATAAATGGTAAATGGTGCATTTATAAAGTGCTTTTATCCAAGGCGCTTTACATAGATTGTGCATTACATTCACCCATTCACGCACACATTCATACACCGGTGGCAGAGGAAACCATGCAAGGCACCAACCTGCTCATCGGGAGCAACTAGGGGTTCAGAGTCTTGCTCAAGGACGCTTCCACACTAACTCTGGGGGAGCCCGGATTCGAACTTGGAACCCTTCATGCTCTAATAACGGTTTCTCTACCCCTGAGCTATGCCGCCCCCATATCAGTTACTCTGTTAAAATCAGGCCGTTAGTGGGGTGTGGTGACCCTATAATGTAGTGTAATGTAATGTATGCACTTGTCTGTTTGTCCTGTTGTATGTTATGTAGCAGCCTGCATGTCCAAGACAAATTTCCCTCAGAAACCCAAATTTACCCAATAAAATAATCTTGAAATTTGAGATCACCAGATATTTGATGCTAAAGGAACTGTAAGTAATATGTTAGAGCTACAAATTGACACCAGACACTTGCCACTGTGGGGTGTCGGCCTCAACGATTTTCAGCGCTCCAGTGTGGTGATGGTGAAGCATGAAAAATAAAAATAAATCATACATGTTTTCTTCTTATTCCCCACAATTACGGCACTGTTGCGTAAATGGAAGAAGACTAGCGCGATGGAGCGCCAGACAAGTGCAGCCATTGTTTACATTGTACAAGAAGAACTGTGACCGTGAAAGAGACGAACGCCCAATTAACTGCTGAGCTGCCAATTATACAGTACAGCAGTCCTCTTCACATCACTATTGATGAAACCACATGATTACATGTACGCTGCAGGGAGAAATCAGGCAGGCATTCTTCTTGGATGTCTCCTGTGGGCAGTGCTCCAATCTTACACTGCTGAATGGAGATGTGGGGAAACTCACATCCCACACACACAGGGGTGTCGCACCAAATCCTGGGCCCTGGGTACAAGGATTCTCTGCGGGCCCCCCATGAATGTTCTTCATAGGAGGAGGAGGGGGTTTAACCCTTTTAGACTGGGAACGCAGTATTACGCATTATTTTGAGCTAACTATTGAAAAATAGCAGATATACAAGCTCACTGCTATTTTTCAATAGTAGATCTGCTATTTTTGAAAAATCGTGAAAATTTGTGCAAGTCTTTGAATATCTCAAGTCCTTCATAGGTTTTTATGTATGTCCGTGGTGTTCAAACATTTTCATGTGAAGGACCCCCAAAATGATATGTATTTGGCCACGAACCCCCATCTCAAAATATTTAGTTCCGGGACCCCCCCCCCCCCCACAAGCAAAGTTTTAGTTGCAAATATTCGCTTTAAAAATACATATATTCAAAGATTTGCACACATTTCCACGACTTTTCAAAAATAGCAGATCTACGAGCTTCTATATCTGCTATTTTTCAATAGCCAAAGTTTAAAATAATTAAGGCCCCTCCACCTTGGGCCCCTAGTAACTCAGTCCCACGTTTCCCCCCCTTGTGACGCCCCTGCCCAGTGCCCACACAACTGTGTGTAGATAGATGAGTACGAAGCTCACTCAGCGTGGCTAAAATAAGCCGCGATTGAATGGGGATGTAGAGTGCCTGTGTTTTCATGGACGAGGTGGCAGCAGGCAATACGCACACCTCTTAGATCGTTGATTGGAAGTGTCGACTTATACCCCGCTTGGCCGCTTCGTGTCGTGCCAATGCCGCGGCACAGCTGTGCCAATAACCACCGTATTAGAGACCCCCTCTTGTGTCTTATTGCGGAAATAAGCCACGGTCTGTCGGCCTCAAAATGTATATGCCCCGGAAAACACGCTGGAAGCATTACCTTTGAGGTTCACACAGTGGTTCTGCTTCAGCATTGTAGAGAGGACTCTCAATCCTGAAAACCAGGGGTGTCGCACCAAATCCTGGGCCCTGGGTACAAGGATTCACTGGGGGGCCCCTCATGAATGTTCTTCATAGGAGGGGTGGGTTTAACCCATTTAGACTGGGAACGCGTTATTTTGTGCTTTAACTCGTGAAAAATAGCGGATATACAAGCTCGAGCTTGTAGATCTGTTATTTTTGAATAATCGTGAAAATGTGTGCAAGTCTTTGAATATTTCAAATCCTTCTAAGGTTTTTTGGAAAAAAACTATGTTTCTATGTCAGTGGTGCTCAAACCTATTCATGTGAAGGATCCCCAAAATGATATGTATTTGGCCACAGATCCCCATCTCAAAATATTTAGTTCCAGGGACCCCCCCCCCCCCAGAAGCAAAGTTTGAATTACATTCAAAGATGTGCACACATTTTCACGACTTTTAAAAAATAGCAGATCTACAAGCTCGCAGTGCGGCACTCGGTGCCGCGCTGTGAGCTTGTATATCTGCTATTTTTCAATAGCTAAAGTATAGAATAATTGGGCCCGAGTAACTCAGTCCCACTTTTCCCCCCCTTGTGACGCCCGTGATCCTGACAATTTCCCCTTCTCTCTCTCCCCATTGTAAGTCTAATGTAATATATCTATCAATACAAGGCAGAAAAAGCACAAATATCTAAAAGGGGGTAAAAAAAGAAGAAGAAAAAATATTGTAAGAAAGTAGGTCTGGGAGGCGCTAGAGTTGGCTACTGTAGTGCTTTTTGATTGATTGATTGAAGAATTTATTAGAAGTTTGCAATAGAAAAAAGTACAGTTTCATGACAGTACAAATCACTGGTACAAGGTCAACTAAAAGGAGATCCTAGAAAGCCGAGGCTTATTTCCACAGGAACCACACTTTAAGTATCTCATATAACATTGAAAGACAGACGGATAGAACATAGTACTTTATCTAGGATAATATCAGTTTCAAAAGCATAACATCAAATACAAAAGGCAGAATACAAAGAAAAGGGGGGGGGAGCATGGGGGCTTAGTCTATTTACAAGTCACGGGTAGCTGCTGTCTGAAGGTGACTTTTCATACCAATTTTGAAGGAGGCTAGGGATTTGCTCTCCTTTAGGGCTTGTGGAAGGGCGTTCCACATGTTGATGGTATAGCAGGAGAACGAGTTAGCGCCTTGTTTAGTGTTAAATCTACGCTGATGATGATTAGTGGAGCTGCCTCTGGTGTTATGATCGTGAACATCCTTGACCTTTAAGAAGTAGTTTGTCAGGTACATGGGAATCTTGGAGGTGTAGTGTATCTTGTACACCAGGCCCATTGCAAGATGCTGTACTCTGTCAGCTACTTTGAGCCACCCCACGCTTTCGTGGTGATGCTCGGTAAGGTGGGTCAGAGGAGGGAGACCAAGCACAACCCTAATTAGTTTGTTTTGGGCTGTTTGGAGCTTTAGCTTTAAGGCAGCTGGGGCGTCGCGATACCAGACAAGGACTCCGTAATCAATGAGGGGCCCAATAAGAGCACCTCCTAGTGTCTTTCGGGATTTAATATTGATCAGTGGGGCAACTCTTTGCAAGAATTCGTTGATTGACTTTATTGATTACCTTGGTGGTCATTTTTTCACTGGATAGGTTAGCCTCCAGGATGCAACCCAGGTAGCAGATGTGGTTTTTTCTTTCTATCACAGTGTCACCTACTTTAATTGTGAAGTTCTCAACTAGGCTAAGTTTCTGACTAGATCCAAAGAGGATACATTCAGTTTTGCCTAGGTGAATTGAGAGTCTGTTGTCATTGAGCCAGGTGCAGATCTTGTTAAGTTCACAGTTAAGGGCCTTTTCAACCTGCAACATGTCTCTGCCTGAGACTAGGAGAGCCGAGTCATCCGCGAACAGAAACAGATTGCAGTCACAAGCAGATGACATGTCGTTTACGTATATTAAGAACAACAGTGGTCCTAGTATACTCCCTTGAGGTACTCCACAGTTTACTGGGAGGGGGGGGGACAGGGTTCCGTTGACTTCCACCATCTGTTCCCTCCCCACCAAGTAAGAGTGCATCCATCTCACTGCTGTGCTATCAAGACCAATAGCTTTGAGTTTTTCAATCAGAATAGAATGATCGACGGTGTCAAATGCCTTCTGGAGGTCCAGCATGACCATGCCGCAATATTTGCCATCGTGAATTTCACGTTTGATGTAATCATTCAAATAGATGAGGCATGTATCTGTGGAATGGGACTCTCTGAAGCCAGACTGGAACTCGTAGATCAGTTTATTCTCTTCAAGATATCTAGCCACCAAGTTTAGTTTACTGCCTTTTTTGTGCAGGGGGGTTACCTTGGCTAATTTGAAGTCCTGGGGGACATAACCCTGCTTGATAGATAGATTAATAATATGGGTAATGATTGGGGCAATGGTGGCAGCTGAGTCTATGAGAAATTTGGGGACAATTTTATCATGGCCAGCGGCCTTGAATTGTTGTCACCGTGGCAAGTTTAAAGTTGTCTTTGCATACCCCAAGGTTCCTGTAGAATTTCAAGATGTGCCGAACACCAAACAGCCCAGATGAAGCGGGCAGTTTATTGACCAGATTTTTGGCCATGGAGGTGAAGTAGATGTTGAGATTTTTGGCTACATCAAGACTATCAGTGAGGAGGGTTATGGGAGTTTGGATGGATATGTTGCTGGCTATGGATCTGAGTTTAGCACCACAGCCTAGCTGGGTTTTAAATAGCTTCCATAGGTCTCGCGGTTTGTGGATGTTTTCCTCAACTTTCTCATCCAAGTAGTTTTTTTTTGGCAGAAAGGATTAAGGAGGTTGTCCGATTTCTCAGTTTATTAGCCTCTAAGCTGACTATTTCTAATTTGGCTTCAAGGTGTTTATTGGGGCCTTTTTTGAGTTTGTGATTATATTTGCGTTTCTCAGAGTATTTTTTGTCTCTGAGTTTCATTGATTCACAGATTTCCGAATTCCACCATGGCTGTGAGCGGGCTTTAACCCTGACCCTACGCAAAGGAGCCACTTCGTCTAGGGTAGTGTTGAAAATGGATTTAAAGCCTAGCCAGGCTTCATCGACCTGAGTGCTAGCTAGTACTGGGGACCAGTCAGATTTCTCCAGTTTGTGGTTAAAGGCTTCGCTAGAGTAGGTTTTGAGGTTTCTAGCTTCAACTGTTTTGTGGCCGTCAGCTTTGGACTTATGTATTTTGCGGGTGCAGTAAATGATATCATGGTCGCTTAGACCAGTGTTTCTCAATCTTTTTTAGCTTGAGTACCCTCTTTCCCTGATTTCTGAATCCAAGTACCCCCTTTCCCCTGCAACAACATTTTGCTTATAAAACTAATTAAAATATAAATAAATCATGGTATATAGTTTCAAACGGTTTTCATGTCAATTACTTCAATACATTCAAACAACTTTAAAACACATCCCAGTTGCCTGGTACCATGTAGGCTAATTTGGGTTAGCAACTCAGGCTCATATCAAGTTTCTCCATTTGTCATCATTAAACATAACAGTACATGTTTTTCCTCTCCTAATTCAATTGTAGTCAATTATTTAACTATGAACAATATTAGCATGATTTATACTTCTATTTTCCTTTTTTTGGGGGCAATTTCTGAGTACCCCCTGCAGTACCTCCGCGTACCCCTAGGGGTACACGTACCCCCATTTGAGAAACACTGGCTTAGACCACCACATTCAATAGTCCCACTCGCGGAGACTTTAGATTTGTCTGTGGTTACAATGAGATCTATGGTGGTTTGAGAGTTATCTGTAACCCTAGTTGGCTTGGTGATGAGCTGAGTGAAACCCTGTTGATTACATAGCTTATTGAACTTTTTGAATAGAGGAGCTTCTTTACGAAGCATGTCTATGTTCCAATCGCCAATAATGTATTTTTCAACATTGTCCACCGGTGCAAGGCTCTCCTCCAGTAACTCACAGAAATCATTTTGGTCGGGCGGTCTATAGATGGCACCGATTAGTATGTTTTTAGCTTTCTTAACCCCTTGACGCCTGAATTAATTTCTAAAAGTACAAAAAAATAAATTCTGTGTGTTTTGGCTATCAAACAGATGTGAAAGAAGATTTCAATTGTCAATTTTAATATAGCACATAAAATAAACAGAAATTGTAATATGTGTCATATTTGCATCACCAGGCACAATCAGGCATAATCAGTATAGCACAGTTTTTTTATTGAACTATACAAAAATATATACAAAAAATACAAATATAATAAAAAATATATATAATATCATATAATATATGTTCCCTCACTTCGGGGAAATTGTAATATGTGTCATATTTGCATCACCAGGCATAATCGGTATAGCACCGTTTTTTTTATTGAACTTTATAATATATGTTCCCTCACTTCGGGTTTGCATAAATATAAATCGGAGCACTTGGCCGTGACAGACAGTAGGACAGCTGAGAGGGAGACAGTGTAGGAGAGACAGACAGTAGGACAGCTGAGAGGGAGACAGTGTAGGAGAGACAGACAGTAGGACAGCTGAGAGAGAGACAGTGTAGGAGAGACAGACAGTATAGGGCAGCTGAGAGGGAGACAGTGTAGGAGAGACAGACAGTAGGACAGCTGAGAGGGAGACAGTGTAGGAGAGACAGACAGTAGGACAGCTGAGAGGGATCAGTTTAGGAGAGACAGACAGTATAGGACAGCTCAGAGGGAGACAGTGCAGGAGAGACAGACAGTAGGACAGCTGAGAGAGAGACAGTGCAGGAGAGACAGACAGTAGGACAGCTGAGAGAGAGACAGTGCAGGAGAGACAGACAGTAGGACAGCTGAGAGAGAGACAGTGTAGGAGAGACAGACAGTATAGGGCAGCTGAGAGGGATCAGTGTAGGAGAGACAGACAGTAGGACAGCTGAGAGAGAGACAGTGTAGGAGAGACAGACAGTAAGACAGCTGAGAGGGATCAGTGTAGGAGAGACAGACAGTATAGGACAGCTCAGAGGGAGACAGTGCAGGAGAGACAGACAGTAGGACAGCTGAGAGAGAGAGTGTAGGAGAGACAGACAGTATAGGACAGCTGAGAGGGATCAGTGTAGGAGAGACAGACAGTAGGACAGCTGAGAGAGAGACAGTGTAGGAGAGACAGACAGTATAGGGCAGCTGAGAGGGAGACAGTGTAGGAGAGACAGGCAGTAGGACAGCTGAGAGAGAGACAGTGTAGGAGAGACAGACAGTAAGACAGCTGAGAGGGATCAGTGTAGGAGAGACAGACAGTATATGACAGCTCAGAGGGAGACAATGCAGGAGAGACAGACAGTAGGACAGCTGAGAGAGAGAGTGTAGGAGAGACAGACAGTATAGGACAGCTGAGAGGGATCAGTGTAGGAGAGACAGACAGTAGGACAGCTGAGAGAGAGACAGTGTAGGAGAGACAGACAGTATAGGGCAGCTGAGAGGGAGACAGTGTAGGAGAGACAGACAGACAGACAGACAGACAGACAGACAGACAGACAGACAGACAGACAGACAGACAGACAGTAGGACAGCTGAGAGGGAGACAGTGTAGGAGAGACAGACAGTATAGGGCAGCTGAGAGGGATCAGTGTAGGAGAGACAGACAGTAGGACAGCTGAGAGAGAGACAGTGTAGGAGAGACAGACAGTAAGACAGCTGAGAGGGATCAGTGTAGGAGAGACAGACAGTATAGGACAGCTCAGAGGGAGACAGTGTAGGAGAGACATACAGTAGGGCAGCTGAGAGAGAGACAGTGTAGGAGAGACAGACAGACAGACAGACAGACAGACAGACAGACAGACAGACAGACAGACAGACAGACAGACAGACAGACAGACAGTAGGACAGCTGAGAGGGAGACAGTGCAGGAGAGACAGACAGTAGGACAGCTGAGAGAGAGACAGTGTAGGAGAGACAGACAGACAGTAGGACAGCTGAGAGGGAGACAGTGCAGGAGAGACAGACAGTAGGACAGCTGAGAGAGACAGTGTAGGAGAGACAGACAGTATAGGACAGCTGAGAGGGATCAGTGTAGGAGAGACAGACAGTAGGACAGCTGAGAGAGAGACAGTGCAGGAGAGACAGACAGTAGGACAGCTGAGAGAGAGACAGTGTAGGAGAGACAGACAGTATAGGGCAGCTGAGAGGGATCAGTGTAGGAGAGACAGACAGTAGGACAGCTGAGAGAGAGACAGTGTAGGAGAGACAGACAGTAAGACAGCTGAGAGGGATCAGTGTAGGAGAGACAGACAGTATAGGACAGCTCAGAGGGAGACAGTGCAGGAGAGACAGACAGTAGGACAGCTGAGAGAGAGAGTGTAGGAGAGACAGACAGTATAGGACAGCTGAGAGGGATCAGTGTAGGAGAGACAGACAGTAGGACAGCTGAGAGAGAGACAGTGTAGGAGAGACAGACAGTATAGGGCAGCTGAGAGGGAGACAGTGTAGGAGAGACAGGCAGTAGGACAGCTGAGAGAGAGACAGTGTAGGAGAGACAGACAGTAAGACAGCTGAGAGGGATCAGTGTAGGAGAGACAGACAGTATATGACAGCTCAGAGGGAGACAATGCAGGAGAGACAGACAGTAGGACAGCTGAGAGAGAGAGTGTAGGAGAGACAGACAGTATAGGACAGCTGAGAGGGATCAGTGTAGGAGAGACAGACAGTAGGACAGCTGAGAGAGAGACAGTGTAGGAGAGACAGACAGTATAGGGCAGCTGAGAGGGAGACAGTGTAGGAGAGACAGACAGACAGACAGACAGACAGACAGACAGACAGACAGACAGACAGACAGACAGACAGTAGGACAGCTGAGAGGGAGACAGTGTAGGAGAGACAGACAGTATAGGGCAGCTGAGAGGGATCAGTGTAGGAGAGACAGACAGTAGGACAGCTGAGAGAGAGACAGTGTAGGAGAGACAGACAGTAAGACAGCTGAGAGGGATCAGTGTAGGAGAGACAGACAGTATAGGACAGCTCAGAGGGAGACAGTGTAGGAGAGACATACAGTAGGGCAGCTGAGAGAGAGACAGTGTAGGAGAGACAGACAGACAGACAGACAGACAGACAGACAGACAGACAGACAGACAGACAGACAGACAGACAGACAGACAGACAGACAGTAGGACAGCTGAGAGGGAGACAGTGCAGGAGAGACAGACAGTAGGACAGCTGAGAGAGAGACAGTGTAGGAGAGACAGACAGACAGTAGGACAGCTGAGAGGGAGACAGTGCAGGAGAGACAGACAGTAGGACAGCTGAGAGAGACAGTGTAGGAGAGACAGACAGTATAGGACAGCTGAGAGGGATCAGTGTAGGAGAGACAGACAGTAGGACAGCTGAGAGAGAGACAGTGTAGGAGAGACAGACAGTAGGACAGCTTAGAGAGACAGTGTAGGAGAGACAGACAGTAGGACAGCTGAGAGGGATCCGTGTAGGAGACACAGACAGTATAGGACAGCTTAGAGGGAGACAGTGTAGGAGAGACAGACAGTATAGGACAGCTGAGAGAGAGAGACAGTGTAGGAGAGACTGACAGTATAGGACATCTGAGAGGGAGACAGTGTAGGAGAGAAAGACAGTATAGGACAGCTTAGAGGGAGACAGTGTAGGAGAGACAGACAGTATAGGACAGCTGAGAGAGAGACAGTGTAGGAGAGACAGACAGTATAGGACAGCTGAGAGGGAGACAGTGTAAGAGAGACAGACAGTAGGAGAGCTAAGAGGGAGACAGTGTAGGAGAGACAGATAGTAGGACAACTAAGAGGGAGACAGTGTAGGAAAGACAGACAGTAGGGCAGCTGAGAGGGAGACAGTGTAGGAGAGACAGACAGTAGGACAGCAGAGAGAGGGAGTCAGACAGACAATGTTTGTTTCTGCATTCAAACATGGATGCAGTCTTCCTCAGGGGAGTGTGGGAGGATCGCAGGTTCAAACACTGGTTCGGTAAGTCACGTCGAGCAAGGCCGGCACCAGTACCATCACTGCTGTCTTGGTCACTGCTGTCACTGGTTTCTTCCCCTGTTTTGGTTGATAGATTGATTTCATTTATAAATATAGCATAGCAGACACGATCCAAAGGATAAACATGCAAGATTGTACACATTTATTTCCAAATTCAATGTTGCACACTTGCTCTGCACATACAGTTACAGTTAGTCATAGTCCATATTTCAGTACCTGCATTTGTTATTGTAATAACAAAGGGGGGGGGGGGGGGGGGGTGCAGGGTTGGTGGACCATGGGAGAAGGGGGGGACTTGTGATTGTATAAGTGGAAAAACTGTGAGAAAAAAAAGTCCAATATTGTTTGAAAGGAAAATTGAAAGGAAAACGTTGTTGTTTATTTCATTACAGCTGTCATTCATTATTGATTAATGAGCCAAACATCTGATTTACAATCTTATAAGGAAACTTATACTTATATTCTTCAAAACATTTTAAGTATAGGCACAGCAATTGGAATTTCTACAATATTGCACCTCAATACATTACCATTCATCCATTCATTCATTTCATCCCCCTTGTGCCTAGTGCGTCATATTTGCATCATAATAAAATCGGCTCACATCAGGATAATACTTGATGTCACATGTAATCTATTTTGATATATAAGCAGCTGAGAGGTTCACAAAGCTAGAATGTATTTTTATTTTCACCCAACTTACCTCAAAAGGGGTGAATTTTGTCCAAATGCGGAGCTGCTTGTCCATGTGGAGAAAATGTTTGGACTTCCTGGATTGTGAGGCTGTGCAATTCCACCACCGAACACTAGATGGCGACCTAGCATTTTCAATGATCAAACAACACTCCCTGGTGACTTATCAACAGTCAGTGATGGGATATGTAGTTCACTTGTGCCTGCAGGTGCCTCCATTTAATATGTATCAAATTTGCACCATTAGGCGTTAAGGGGTTAAGAATCACTTCCACCCATACAGTTTCTAAAGAGCTGTGTTGTAGGTCAGGGCGGGGGATATACTTAATACAGTTATGAACATACATGCATACACCACCACCAAATCTGTTTCTATCATTTCGGATGACCGAGTAGTTGTCAATTTCGATCTGAGAGTCAGTGATAGAGTCATCAAGTTTGGTCTCTGAGAAGGTTAGAAAATGGACCTTACCTTCGTGAACCATATGCTTGATTTGTTCATATTTAGCAAACAAACTGTTAATGTTTAAGTGCATAATATGAATACCTCTTTTCACAAAGCGGCTGGCAAAGTCCATGGCGAGGTCTATGGAAGTGTTCGCATCGGCGTCGGTGGGGGAGGGGGGGTTGGTTGCAGTCTCTGGGGGCTTCAGAGGGGGACAAAGGGACAAAGGGGTCTCCATGTATAGTTGGGGGATGGGGTGGTGGGGGCCCGTGGTCACCGATTTAACCCAGGTTGAAAACAGCGCTCTGGCCTTCTCCGTTAGCCAGCGTGGAGCAGAGTTAATGTAGACTCTGTTCTGGGGTGCTGGGTCCACGAGGGGGTCCGCCGGGTCCATGAAGGGGTCCGCCGGGTGCGTCTGCAGGTCGGGTGGGTCGGTGGGGCCGCCGGGGTCCGGTGTTGCGTGACTTGCGTCGATGATGCTGGTCTCGTGCTGAGCTAGTCATGCGGGGGCGATCGCCGAGGGTTCACCGGGGGTCCGTGAGCCAGGGGGTCCTTCGACGATCCGTGAGTCCGCGGAGGCGACTGCCGTGTGATCGTCAGGGGTCGGCTGGTCAGGACATCTGGAGTAGCCCGTTGTTAGTCCCTCAGGATTCATCAGTGAGGAGCTAGCTAAGTTAGCATCGTTAGCTTCGCTGATCACAGACAAAGAAGGATCTGCCGTCGTCAATCCAACTGCAGTAGCGAGAGCAGCTAGTCTTCGGGTCATCTGTCTGGTAGCTACAGGCCCTGGATTCGATTCTATATCTCCTGATTGCAGTAATAATAAGAAGATCAAAGATCGACTCATACAAACCATTCAGGGGTTTGTCTCTTTTGTTCCGGTTCGCAGCCAACAACGATTCAATAACACAAGATCCATAGGTCGGGTGCTTAGCTACCGTTTTGGCAAGGAGGTATAACTCACTGTGTTTATCGTCCGTTTTGTCCATTTCCCATAAAAGATTCTCGTATTCCAGTGGTGTTAGGATCGTTGGTGATTTATAGCATAAATCCGTGATCCATAGTAGAAATAGAAGAAAGTGTGGGATGAACCAAGCCTTTGGTGTTTTGGTTCCGGGGCGAGCGTGAAAAACAATGCGACTTGCCATGGCGATGTCCGGAAGCAACTGTATGCTTCGTGGCAACCTGCAGAACTTGCATATCCCTGTTACAGCACACTAGACCCCTGGGAGGTGAATTGCTGAGGTGAAGCTTCACACCTAGTTACCACGGTGGTAGCACTTTAAACGAAGGTGCTGTTAATAAACATTTATTAACATATAATAAACATTTATTAACAATTAATAAAATCATTTATTAATGTTAATAATTGTATCTATAAGACAGTTATTAATGTTTATAAGGAATTTAATAAACATTTATTAACAGTTAAGAGGATGTTAATAAGACAATTTATAACTGTTAATAAGTGCTTTATAAGACACTTATTATTTCTTTATAAACATTTGTAAGGCATTCAATAAAGTTAATAGTAGGTTTATTAGACATTTATTAACTTTTAATTGCTTATTTCTAAGACACTTGAAAAAACGTTTTCATTTTTCTAAAACGTTTTTAAGGAATTAATAAACATTCATAAACTTAATAACCTTTAATAAAAGTTATTAAGATATTTACACAGCATTAAGTAACAGTTTAATAGATGTTAATAATATATGTACATAGCATTAATTAACCGTTATGAGTTTACTGAACCGTTGGTAAGGGAACTAATAAACCTTAATAAATTGATAATATATTAAGGTTACTAAAAAAGGGTCTTATAAACGGTAACAAATCCTTATTAGACGCTTGAAAACCAAATTTATTCTTAATAAATGTTTATAAGAACTGTAAAAATCATTAATAATATTTATTAAATGTTAACACGTTAATAAGATGTTTATAAAGCTTTACTTAACCGTTAACAGGTTACCCTAAGTTAACCTAACCGTTGGGAAGGGATCTAATGAAAATTAATAAACTGTTTATAATATATTATAAAACTGTTAATGGGGTATGAAATAGTCTTATGCACTTGGGGGGTAAAGAGGAACGGTCATTTACTATAATTAAAAAAACCTTTATAATGTGTTTTATTAACTAGAAAAAAGACTTATAAACATCAACAACTTGTTAACAATGTCTTTATTAACACTTAAATAGGCAGGAACAGTCATCTATAAACATTTATAAACAGCTAGTTCGTTTAAAGTGGGAACAGTCATCTATAAACATTTATAAACCTCTTACAACAAATAAACAGTGTCTTATTAACAATAACAAATACTTAACAATGCACTTATTAAAGTGTGAACAGTCATCTATAAACATTTATAAGTTCGTTTAAAGTGGGAACAGTCATCTATAAACATTTATAAACCTCTTACAACAAATAAACGGTGTCTTATTAACAATAACAAATAAATAACAATGCACTTATTAAAGTGTGAACAGTCATCTATAAACATTTATAGTTCGTTTAAAGTGGGAACAGTCATCTATAAACATTTATAAACCTCTTACAACAAATAAACAGTGTCTTATTAACAATAACAAATACTTAACAATGCACTTATTAAAGTGTGAACAGTCATCTATAAACATTTATAAACAGCTAGTTTGTTTAAAGTGGAACAGTCATCTATAAACATTTATAAACCTCTTACAACAAATAAACGGTGTCTTATTAACAATAACAAATACTTAACAATGCACTTATTAAAGTGTGAACAGTCATCTATAAACATTTATAGTTCGTTTAAAGTGGGAACAGTCATCTATAAACATTCATAAACCCTTTAACAACAACTAAACAGTGTCTTATTAACATCAACAAATTGTTAACAATGCACTTATTAATGATTAGACATTTCACATCTAACATTGCCAGAATACATTGTTACACAAGTTGATTTACCAATTATCTTACCAGGGAAGGATTATGTGGGGAAACAACAATCAAATGTGAAAGAATGATGGCATATAAAAACAATGTTTTAACCAAGGAAGCACTTACATTATTTGTTTTCCCTATAGAACCTGCCTTACTTTTGTGCAAGTTCTCTACTATAGAATAAACACTACAATATTAAAGGACCACTTCACCGATTTACACCCTTTTTTGTTCATATACTTGGTCCTAACTAATGCTCATTATGTTTTGCTATCATTGGCTGTGAACAGTTCAGACACCGGCCTACTAGTGACATCCTATTCCACGGACAGGACCCTAACGAAGCAATTATGGTCCTAAGGGTCAAATTCGTTCTCCTGCTATACCACTAAAATGTGGAACACCCTACTGAAGGCCTTAAAGGAGTGCAAATCCCTAACGTGCTTTAAAACGGCCCTGAAAAACCACTTACAGGCGGCAGCTGCTCCAAACTGGTAACAACTATCCTGTCCTAACCTTACCCCCCCCCCCACCCCCAGACCCTCCTATTGTAAATAACTTTTGCACTGTTTTTGTTTCTTTTGTTTACAAGTGCTTTTCTGATATAGATCTACTGCACAGTACTGTGTTCTATCTGTCTGTCATTCAATGTTATGAGTTAAAGAGAAGGATCTCAACGGAAATAAGCATCGCCTTACCAGAGTTTCCTTTTTGTTGACCTTGTATCAGTGTTATGAAACTGTACCTTTTCCTATGCAAAATTTCTAATACATAACTCAATCAATCAATCATCGATGGGAAAGTTATTGTGGGCATTCTATTCCTGGAAAGATCGCATGATGAAAAAGTAGACATTGTGTTTTAAAAACTATGACAACAATGATGTCACTGGTAGGCAGGTGTCCACAGACATTGACAGAGTAGATAATGTTTTTTTTTCTTTTCATTTTGAGCATTTGTGTGTTCCAATTAGGCTATATGAACATGGAGAAAATGTTGCCAGTTGACTAAAAGGTTGTGTCCAATTTGGGTATTAAAATAAATGCCAATGCATTCCTCCTACTGATGTTCTATCCTACTGGCTCATCTGCCAGTGCAGAGCCTCCATCAGAAGGACATCCTCAAATTCAAGTGGAAATTGAATCATATCATATTTGCTAGTAGTATGAGACAAAACATCAAGATGACCGGAGCTTGGCGTGCAGAAAGTCACTTTCACCATTTATCTTACTTTTTACTGGCACAAACAGAAGTAGTAATATTTTTGGTCTAGTGACTTCCTTTGCAACTAATATAATATCAGTCCAGTTTGTGTACAACTATCGCCGTACACTTCTTCCTCCTGCCATCGCTTGAAGGCGAGGAGCTTGAGGAATTTGAGGCGAAGGTGGCAGAGGTCAAGTAGCTGGACTCGGACGGTGACTTGAAAGAGGTTGGAGACTCATTTCTTGGTGCTTCTAGATGCTGCGACAACAAAATACAAAATGTACATTAATAGAAGGTTCGGAGTCTTTCAGCATTTTAGACATGTTTTGTTCATAAATATGTTACAGTTCAGTATTTCTTTCTTTTCTTTTTTTTTCACCGCCACCATGAAGCTGATTTGAACATTTTAAACTGGCATTTCTTCCTCTGCCTAGGGAATGTGTGTGCAATATTTCACTTGCATTGCACTCTGTGTTCATGATTTGAGGCATTTTGTTCAAAAGGGAGCACACTTGCAAACTTTGGAAGCCAATCTTAGCCAAACAGGATGGAATTTGAAAAATCTGAAAGACCTGTTTCGTTTAATAACACCGATTGGCGTGATTTTTGGACAAAATCGGTAGAAGTACTGTCCAAAAATTTGTTTTGCACACATTAGCCTCCTGGTGGCGCCATAACAGGCCCATGCCGAAAATTGTGCAGAGGTTCTGCTCTGGCACCCAAGGAGTGTGAGTGCTCAGTTTCGGCCTGGCAGAGAAAATGGGTTTGTAAAAATCTGCCTCCTGGTGGCGCTATAACAGCAGAGGTTCAAATAATTCTTTTTATCTTCACCTATTACAGAGGGGACGGAAGTGCAGCAGGACCATTTTAGTAATACATTTATACTGAAAATGTAAATAATGAATAAATAAATATATATATTTTTTGAATCCAGCAAAAATGTCATGGACCCCCTGCAGTACCTCCGGGCACCCTAGGGGTGGTGGACCCCCTGTTGAGGAACTCTGATTTAAGTCTTGAGAGTATAAAATGAAAACAAATTGGCTTGCTCTTGCTCTCAAGGTCCATTGGGTTACCAACTCTCCTTCATTTAGCTGGGGACCACCTGGAACCCCCTCAAGGACCACTGTTGGTCCCCGGACCGCTGGTTGAAAACCACTGACCTATTAGATGCAATATTATCCTTTTTAATACTGTATTAATTCCCATTATACCGTATGTATTCCCCTTTAAAGGTGATACACTATGAAATTTCACTTTTCCTATTTTAAAACCTTTTTTTGGGGTCCCACTAGCACCTTCTATCCTCACAAAGTCCCATTTCTAACCGTTGTGTCTTGCTCTGGTTTTGAGAAGGCGAAGGTTAAAGGTATCCCACGGGTTCTCAAAACAGGCTATTTTTTTGGGTGGGGGGGGGGGGGGGGGCGCAGTTCAGGCCAAAGGTGGTACTGCAGCTGAAATGCTCTGAGAGCCATTCAAAAACTAGACCAGGTCACCTGGTCGTGCCAGACCCGCAATGAAAACTAGTATGGCACTGAACTAACACATGAACACACAGGATTTTATAGTCTCAGCAACAAAGCGTAGTGAGCTTGTAGATCGGCTGTTTTCACTAGTATGGCACTGAACTAACACATGAACACACAGGATTGTATAGGCTGAGCAGCTGGAAATGTTTGTGAGCTTGTAGATGGGCTGAGGAATTTATAGTGTCAGCAGCTCGTCAGCCAACTCAACTCAGCTGGTCCTGTACAGGTGACGGCACTCAAGGCAATCAGCCCAGCAAGGGAAGGGAGGGGCAGATGAGCAGGCACACTGAGGAAAAAAGGGACAGGCACACTGAGGAAAAGAGGGACCGACAGACCGACAGACCGACCGACAGACCGACAAAGCCTTATGTAGGCCGACCCCCTGGGTCTGGCAATGAGAGAGGCTCTCTCTTCAGGAGTGGTAATTTAGCCTCAAACCTTTTGAAAAACGTTTTTGGGACATAAAAAATATGACATAAATACTTAAATGCATGGTGTATCACCTTTAACTATGAATTGAACTAGTAATACTTACTCAATAGCAATGTAGTTGTAGCTACTACAGAGCATCACAGTGACTTAATCCATTCAAACCGAGTGGTTTTGATTTATGGATGTCACCGAATAATCGATTTTTGAATAATCGATCGATTAATCAATAATCGATTTTAATATTTCATAATCGAAAATCGAAAAAATATTAATATTTTTTCCCCCTTTTTTTTTTAATACTATTTTTTGGCTTAGTTAGTTAGTTTCAACCAAAATATAGGCTAATAATAGTATTAATGATAATAGTAAATGGCCATTGATTTATTATTCACACCAGCACCAACTGTAAACTGTGTAGACTGTAGAGTGAAGGAGCAGAGCAGAGTGGCAGCTGACTGCTACACTCTCCCCTCCCCCCCTGTCTCAGACACAGGTGTGATTGATTCAGGCTTGATTGTTTGGTACTTGGTAGCCATCATCAAAGAAAAGGGAAAACAGCGTTCTCTGTATCGTAAGCATCACTGAATCTGTTCTTGAGAGATTACACTGACACACTAAAAAGAAAGATGAAGAGTAGTAGTTAGGCTACCAATTACCTGAAGAGCCATGTTGTACATATGTAAATGTGCATTGAAATCCAGTAAAAAAAAAACGAAAAACAGAAGAAAGAAAAACGTTTTTTTTTTATTTATTTTATTTTTGTATTAAAAAATCATAATAATTAATAATCGATTTTCGATTAATAATCGATTATTGCTATAGAATAATCGATTTTGATAAAGGTCCATTTTTGACATCCCTAGTTTTGATGTAGACACATTATGTAAACTAAACAATAAGTGCTTGGCTAGCCTGCTGCAACACCACATTTGATACAGTTAGCTAGATTTAATAGCTTAAATAGCTTCTCATACATTACCACAATGATACAGAGTGCACCAAAGCATGTTTCAACAATAGACACAAAGGTCTCAAACCCCTCATTGTTTTTAAGAAAGATATCTGGGCATAAATAGGAAGCAAATGAGCTAGCAGCAGGGATAGCAACAGGCCTGAGGCCTGTATGCTAGCTATGTGTTATCAACACAATTACTTTTCCCTTCAGGTTCACAAACTCAAATGAGAAAAGTTCTTGTTAGCTTACCAAGGGAGATGCATCAAAGACCAATGCTGTGCTGCTCTTGCAGTGAATAAAGGTGAAGAAGAAAAAAAAAACGTTTTCACTGAGGTAGTGTGCTAACCAAATAATTAGCAAAAACGATTTTGCTTCTTTCTCTCTAAAAGTATCTTTCTTCATAAACCTTCTAGTTCTGTTCAATCAAAGTCACTTCTCAATCAAACATCTTCACTTCAGAATGAATTGTGTTCACTCAGAAAACCATCTCATGTCCTCTCTCATGCATGCAGCAGAAAAACAAGGAAGCATGTCTACACTTCCTGGTCCAGAAAGTAAAAAACAGGGCGGTCCTTAGCACCTGATTGGCCAACTCACAGCAAGCAATGTTCTTATTGGCTCCCCCTGTTAGATTGACTGCTGCTCTCACCAATCACACTCCATGTCATTTTAGCACCAAACATTTAACCCCTGAAATGCCAGTTCAGTTATTGTGCTGAGATGACCTGGTTTTAGATTATTTGTTGGTTTATTTCATCACATACTTAGGTGACTATTAAATATGTTGATGGCCTATTTATTGCGACCGTTAGGTCGCAGTTACTTGCACTCCTATATACTATCCAAACCTCCACCGGCTGTCAGTCCGTCCCTCTGTCAGTCAGTCTGTCAGTCTGTCAGTCACACGTCACACGTCACACTTTTCCCCTGCTCATATCTCCGCAACCGTTGCCCCGATCCATGCCACATTTTGCACACACACTCCTTGCCTGCCAAACCACAACCTCCAACCTCAAATCTCACATGGCCCTCTTCTAGCGCCACCATGAGGCAGATTCTTGCAAAACACATTTTTGGACACTGCTCCTACAATTTTTGCCCTAAAATCACGCAAATCGGTACACAGTATATCTACACTCATGTCATCAACATGGATCTTTCCCATGTAGCGCCACCTTCAGGCCGATTTTTTAAAACACATTTTTGGACACTGCTCCTACAGATTTTGCCCTAAAATCACGCAAATCGCTACACAGTATGTCTACACTCATGTCATCAACATGGATCTGTCCCATATAGCACCACCATCAGGCCGATTTTTTCAAACACATTTTTGGACACTGCTTGTAGCCTACAGATTTTGCCCTAAAATCACGCGAATCGGTACACAGTATGTCTACACTCATGTCATCAACATGGATCTGTCCCATCTAGCGCCACCATCAGTACGATTTTGGAAAAACACATTTTTTGCCTATTTGACCAACGGTCGCTTATCTCCCGATTAGGGAGTCTTACTGGTTTGTTACAGAGTAGGAAAATCAGGTCGCAGTTACTATGAAAACCTCCACCGGCTGTCTATCTGTCTGCCTGTCAGTCACGTCACACTTTTCTCCAACTCATATCTCCGCCACCGTTGCCCCTATCCATGCCACATTTTGCACACACACTCCTTGCCTGCCAAACCACAGCCCGCATTTCTCACATGGCCCTCTTCTAGCGCCACCATGAGGCCCATTCTTGTAAAACACATTTTTGGACACTGCTCCAACAGATTTTGCCCTAACATCACACAAAGCGGTACACAGTATCTCTACAGTCATGCCCACAACCTCCACCCCTCATTTCTCACATGGCCCTCTTCTAGCGCCTCCATGAGGCCCATTCTTGCAAGACATTTTTTTTGGACACTGCTCCTACAGATTTTGCCCAAAAATCACGCAAAGCGGTACACAGTATCTCTACACTCATGCCATCAACATGTATCTGTCCTATCTAGCACCACCATTAGGCCGATCTTTGCAAAACACATTTTTGGACACTGCTCCTACAGAATTTGCCCTACTTAAAGTCACACAAAGCGGTACACAGTATCTCTACAGTCATGCCCACAACCTCCACCCCTCATTTCTCAAATGACCCTCTTCTAGCGCCATGTGAGGCCCATACTTGCAAAACACTTTTTTTTGGACACTGCTCCTACAGATTTTGCCCTAAAATCACGCAAAGCGGTACACAGTATCTCTACACTCATGCCATCAACACGCATCTGTCCTATCTAGCGCCACCATCAGGCTGATCTTTGAAAAACACATTTTTGGACACTGCTCCTACAGATTCTGCCCTAAAATCACACAAAGCGGTACATGTGATCTGACGGTCGCTTATCTCCCCATTATTCATATGTCATTTAATCCTGGCTTAGCCTACACCGTGGTTTAAGTAAATTAACTAAGTACATTTACCTAAATACTGTAGGCTAAGTACAATGTTGAGATGTGTGTACTTTACAAGAGTATTTCCAACTTCCAACACTTTTATTTTTACTCCACTACTACATCTCGGATTCAAATATAGTACTTTTACTTACATCTATTTGAACACTTTAGTTACTAGTTACTTTGTAGATTTAGATTAGTATTACAAAACTTACATTATGCACTTCAGCTAGGCTGTATATCGGTTTTGGCCATTTGAAAATAGCTGATCTACATGCTTGCGATGCGACCCATTACGAGCTTGTAGATCAGCTATTTTCAAAAGATGTCGAAAGATGAAAACTTGAAATGGGACATTCTGCATAATGAGTACTTTTACCTTTTGTACAATATAGAAATACTGGTACACAGAAATTCACAACCTACTTAGACTAAGCAGGATTTCAGAAAATGTTCTTATTTAAAGTGCTGAAGGCAAATCATGTTAATGGCATAAATGATTAGGGCGTATTAAAGGAGTGGTTCCTATTGATTACTCTTGCTATGGAGACTTGAGTTCAATAAAAAATGTTTGAGTTTTTGTTGCATTCCTAAGACAATAATTTGATAACAATAAATGTACTCCCATTGATTTGGGTCCCCATCCGGAAACTTGACTAAAATTGTTTATTTTTTTTATTTCTTTTGCCATAGCAATGTGCATGTAGATTGCATGACAGTAGAGATACTGTGTACCGCTTTGTGTGATTTTAGGGCAAAATCTGTAGGAGCAGTGTCCAAAAATGTGTTTAAAAGAATTGGCCTGAAGGTGGCGCTATATGGGACAGATCCATGTTGATGACATGAGTGTAGATATACTGTGTACCGATTTGCGTGATTTTAGGGCAAAAATTGTAGGAGCAGTGTCCAAAAATGTGTTTGAAAAAATCGGCCTGATGGTGGCGCTATATGGGACAGATCCATGTTGATGACATGAGTGTAGACATACTGTGTAGCGATTTGCGTGATTTTAGGGCAAAATCTGTAGGAGTCGTGTCCAAAAATGTGTTTTAAAAAATCGGCCTGAAGGTGGCGCTATATGGGACAGATCCATGTTGATGACATGAGTGTAGACATACTGTGTAGCGATTTGCGTGATTTTAGGGCAAAATCTGTAGGAGCAGTGTCCAAAAATGTGTTTTAAAAAATCGGCCTGAAGGTGGCGCTACATGGGAAAGATCCATGTTGATGACATGAGTGTAGATATACTGTGTACCGATTTGCGTGATTTTAGGGCAAAAATTGTAGGAGCAGTGTCCAAAAATGTGTTTTGCAAGAATCTGCCTCATGGTGGCGCTAGAAGAGGGCCATGTGAGATTTGATGGGTGGAGGTTGTGGTTTGGCAGGCAAGGAGTGTGTGTACAAAATGTGGCATGGATCGGGGCAACGGTTGCGGAGATATGAGCAGGGGAAAAGTGTGACGTGTGACGTGTGACTGACAGACTGACAGACTGACTGACAGAGGGACGGACTCACAGCCGGTGGAGGTTTGGATAGTATATAGGAGTGCAAGTAACTGCGACCTAACGGTCGCAATAAATAGGCCATCAACATATTTAATAGTCACCTAAGTATGTGATGAAATAAACCAACAAATAATCTAAAACCAGGTCATCTCAGCACAATAACTGAACTGGCATTTCAGGGGTTAAATGTTTGGTGCTAAAATGACATGGAGTGTGATTGGTGAGAGCAGCAGTCAATCTAACAGGGGGAGCCAATAAGAACATTGCTTGCTGTGAGTTGGCCAATCAGGTGCTAAGGACCGCCCTGTTTTTTACTTTCTGGACCAGGAAGTGTAGACATGCTTCCTTGTTTTTCTGCTGCATGCATGAGAGAGGACATGAGATGGTTTTCTGAGTGAACACAATTCATTCTGAAGTGAAGATGTTTGATTGAGAAGTGACTTTGATTGAACAGAACTAGAAGGTTTATGAAGAAAGATACTTTTAGAGAGAAAGAAGCAAAATCGTTTTTGCTAATTATTTGGTTAGCACACTACCTCAGTGAAAACGTTTTTTTTTCTTCTTCACCTTTATTCACTGCAAGAGCAGCACAGCATTGGTCTTTGATGCATCTCCCTTGGTAAGCTAACAAGAACTTTTCTCATTTGAGTTTGTGAACCTGAAGGGAAAAGTAATTGTGTTGATAACACATAGCTAGCATACAGGCCTCAGGCCTGTTGCTATCCCTGCTGCTAGCTCATTTGCTTCCTATTTATGCCCAGATATCTTTCTTAAAAACAATGAGGGGTTTGAGACCTTTGTGTCTATTGTTGAAACATGCTTTGGTGCACTCTGTATCATTGTGGTAATGTATGAGAAGCTATTTAAGCTATTAAATCTAGCTAACTGTATCAAATGTGGTGTTGCAGCAGGCTAGCCAAGCACTTATTGTTTAGTTTACATAATGTGTCTACATCAAAACTAGGGATGTCAAAAATGGACCTTTATCAAAATCGATTATTCTATAGCAATAATCGATTATTAATCGAAAATCGATTATTAATTATTATGATTTTTTAATAAAAAAATAAAATAAATAAAAAAAAACGTTTTTCTTTCTTCTGTTTTTCGTTTTTTTTTTTACTGGATTTCAATGCACATTTACATATGTACAACATGGCTCTTCAGGTAATTGGTAGCCTAACTACTACTCTTCATCTTTCTTTTTAGTGTGTCAGTGTAATCTCTCAAGAACAGATTCAGTGATGCTTACGATACAGAGAACGCTGTTTTCCCTTTTCTTTGATGATGGCTACCAAGTACCAAACAATCAAGCCTGAATCAATCACACCTGTGTCTGAGACAGGGGGGGAGGGGAGAGTGTAGCAGTCAGCTGCCACTCTGCTCTGCTCCTTCACTCTACAGTCTACACAGTTTACAGTTGGTGCTGGTGTGAATAATAAATCAATGGCCATTTACTATTATCATTAATACTATTATTAGCCTATATTTTGGTTGAAACTAACTAACTAAGCCAAAAAATAGTATTAAAAAAAAAGGGGGAAAAAATATTAATATTTTTTCGATTTTCGATTATGAAATATTAAAATCGATTATTGATTAATCGATCGATTATTCAAAAATCGATTATTCGGTGACATCCATAAATCAAAACCACTCGGTTTGAATGGATTAAGTCACTGTGATGCTCTGTAGTAGCTACAACTACATTGCTATTGAGTAAGTATTACTAGTTCAATTCATAGTTAAAGGTGATACACCATGCATTTAAGTATTTATGTCATATTTTTTATGTCCCAAAAACGTTTTTCAAAAGGTTTGAGGCTAAATTACCACTCCTGAAGAGAGAGCCTCTCTCATTGCCAGACCCAGGGGGTCGGCCTACATAAGGCTTTGTCGGTCTGTCGGTCGGTCTGTCGGTCTGTCGGTCCCTCTTTTCCTCAGTGTGCCTGTCCCTTTTTTCCTCAGTGTGCCTGCTCATCTGCCCCTCCCTTCCCTTGCTGGGCTGATTGCCTTGAGTGCCGTCACCTGTACAGGACCAGCTGAGTTGAGTTGGCTGACGAGCTGCTGACACTATAAATTCCTCAGCCCATCTACAAGCTCACAAACATTTCCAGCTGCTCAGCCTATACAATCCTGTGTGTTCATGTGTTAGTTCAGTGCCATACTAGTGAAAACAGCCGATCTACAAGCTCACTACGCTTTGTTGCTGAGACTATAAAATCCTGTGTGTTCATGTGTTAGTTCAGTGCCATACTAGTTTTCATTGCGGGTCTGGCACGACCAGGTGACCTGGTCTAGTTTTTGAATGGCTCTCAGAGCATTTCAGCTGCAGTACCACCTTTGGCCTGAACTGCGCCCCCCCCCCCCCCCCCCCCCCCCACCCAAAAAAATAGCCTGTTTTGAGAACCCGTGGGATACTTTTAACCTTCGCCTTCTCAAAACCAGAGCAAGACACAACGGTTAGAAATGGGACTTTGTGAGGATAGAAGGTGCTAGTGGGACCCCAAAAAAAGGTTTTAAAATAGGAAAAGTGAAATTTCATAGTGTATCACCTTTAAAGGGGAATACATACGGTATAATGGGAATTAATACAGTATTAAAAAGGATAATATTGCATCTAATAGGTCAGTGGTTTTCAACCAGCGGTCCGGGGACCAACAGTGGTCCTTGAGGGGGTTCCAGGTGGTCCCCAGCTAAATGAAGGAGAGTTGGTAACCCAATGGACCTTGAGAGCAAGAGCAAGCCAATTTGTTTTCATTTTATACTCTCAAGACTTAAATCAGAGTTCCTCAACAGGGGGTCCACCACCCCTAGGGTGCCCGGAGGTACTGCAGGGGGTCCATGACATTTTTGCTGGATTCAAAAAATATATATATTTATTTATTCATTATTTACATTTTCAGTATAAATGTATTACTAAAATGGTCCTGCTGCACTTCCGTCCCCTCTGTAATAGGTGAAGATAAAAAGAATTATTTGAACCTCTGCTGTTATAGCGCCACCAGGAGGCAGATTTTTACAAACCCATTTTCTCTGCCAGGCCGAAACTGAGCACTCACACTCCTTGGGTGCCAGAGCAGAACCTCTGCACAATTTTCGGCATGGGCCTGTTATGGCGCCACCAGGAGGCTAATGTGTGCAAAACAAATTTTTGGACAGTACTTCTACCGATTTTGTCCAAAAATCACGCCAATCGGTGTTATTAAACGAAACAGGTCTTTCAGATTTTTCAAATTCCATCCTGTTTGGCTAAGATTGGCTTCCAAAGTTTGCAAGTGTGCTCCCTTTTGAACAAAATGCCTCAAATCATGAACACAGAGTGCAATGCAAGTGAAATATTGCACACACATTCCCTAGGCAGAGGAAGAAATGCCAGTTTAAAATGTTCAAATCAGCTTCATGGTGGCGGTGAAAAAAAAAGAAAAGAAAGAAATACTGAACTGTAACATATTTATGAACAAAACATGTCTAAAATGCTGAAAGACTCCGAACCTTCTATTAATGTACATTTTGTATTTTGTTGTCGCAGCATCTAGAAGCACCAAGAAATGAGTCTCCAACCTCTTTCAAGTCACCGTCCGAGTCCAGCTACTTGACCTCTGCCACCTTCGCCTCAAATTCCTCAAGCTCCTCGCCTTCAAGCGATGGCAGGAGGAAGAAGTGTACGGCGATAGTTGTACACAAACTGGACTGATATTATATTAGTTGCAAAGGAAGTCACTAGACCAAAAATATTACTACTTCTGTTTGTGCCAGTAAAAAGTAAGATAAATGGTGAAAGTGACTTTCTGCACGCCAAGCTCCGGTCATCTTGATGTTTTGTCTCATACTACTAGCAAATATGATATGATTCAATTTCCACTTGAATTTGAGGATGTCCTTCTGATGGAGGCTCTGCACTGGCAGATGAGCCAGTAGGATAGAACATCAGTAGGAGGAATGCATTGGCATTTATTTTAATACCCAAATTGGACACAACCTTTTAGTCAACTGGCAACATTTTCTCCATGTTCATATAGCCTAATTGGAACACACAAATGCTCAAAATGAAAAGAAAAAAAAACACTATCTACTCTGTCAATGTCTGTGGACACCTGCCTACCAGTGACATCATTGTTGTCATAGTTTTTAAAACACAATGTCTACTTTTTCATCATGCGATCTTTCCAGGAATAGAATGCCCACAATAACTTTCCCATCGATGATTGATTGATTGAGTTATGTATTAGAAATTTTGCATAGGAAAAGGTACAGTTTCATAACACTGATACAAGGTCAACAAAAAGGAAACTCTGGTAAGGCGATGCTTATTTCCGTTGAGATCCTTCTCTTTAACTCATAACATTGAATGACAGACAGATAGAACACAGTACTGTGCAGTAGATCTATATCAGAAAAGCACTTGTAAACAAAAGAAACAAAAACAGTGCAAAAGTTATTTACAATAGGAGGGTCTGGGGGTGGGGGGGGGGGGTAAGGTTAGGACAGGATAGTTGTTACCAGTTTGGAGCAGCTGCCGCCTGTAAGTGGTTTTTCAGGGCCGTTTTAAAGCACGTTAGGGATTTGCACTCCTTTAAGGCCTTCAGTAGGGTGTTCCACATTTTAGTGGTATAGCAGGAGAACGAATTTGACCCTTAGGACCATAATTGCTTCGTTAGGGTCCTGTCCGTGGAATAGGATGTCACTAGTAGGCCGGTGTCTGAACTGTTCACAGCCAATGATAGCAAAACATAATGAGCATTAGTTAGGACCAAGTATATGAACAAAAAAGGGTGTAAATCGGTGAAGTGGTCCTTTAATATTGTAGTGTTTATTCTATAGTAGAGAACTTGCACAAAAGTAAGGCAGGTTCTATAGGGAAAACAAATAATGTAAGTGCTTCCATGGTTAAAACATTGTTTTTATATGCCATCATTCTTTCACATTTGATTGTTGTTTCCCCACATAATCCTTCCCTGGTAAGATAATTGGTAAATCAACTTGTGTAACAATGTATTCTGGCAATGTTAGATGTGAAATGTCTAATCATTAATAAGTGCATTGTTAACAATTTGTTGATGTTAATAAGACACTGTTTAGTTGTTGTTAAAGGGTTTATGAATGTTTATAGATGACTGTTCCCACTTTAAACGAACTATAAATGTTTATAGATGACTGTTCACACTTTAATAAGTGCATTGTTAAGTATTTGTTATTGTTAATAAGACACCGTTTATTTGTTGTAAGAGGTTTATAAATGTTTATAGATGACTGTTCCACTTTAAACAAACTAGCTGTTTATAAATGTTTATAGATGACTGTTCACACTTTAATAAGTGCATTGTTAAGTATTTGTTATTGTTAATAAGACACTGTTTATTTGTTGTAAGAGGTTTATAAATGTTTATAGATGACTGTTCCCACTTTAAACGAACTATAAATGTTTATAGATGACTGTTCACACTTTAATAAGTGCATTGTTATTTATTTGTTATTGTTAATAAGACACCGTTTATTTGTTGTAAGAGGTTTATAAATGTTTATAGATGACTGTTCCCACTTTAAACGAACTAGCTTATAAATGTTTATAGATGACTGTTCACACTTTAATAAGTGCATTGTTAAGTATTTGTTATTGTTAATAAGACACTGTTTATTTGTTGTAAGAGGTTTATAAATGTTTATAGATGACTGTTCCCACTTTAAACGAACTAGCTGTTTATAAATGTTTATAGATGACTGTTCCTGCCTATTTAAGTGTTAATAAAGACATTGTTAACAAGTTGTTGATGTTTATAAGTCTTTTTTCTAGTTAATAAAACACATTATAAAGGTTTTTTTAATTATAGTAAATGACCGTTCCTCTTTACCCCCCAAGTGCATAAGACTATTTCATACCCCATTAACAGTTTTATAATATATTATAAACAGTTTATTAATTTTCATTAGATCCCTTCCCAACGGTTAGGTTAACTTAGGGTAACCTGTTAACGGTTAAGTAAAGCTTTATAAACATCTTATTAACGTGTTAACATTTAATAAATATTATTAATGATTTTTACAGTTCTTATAAACATTTATTAAGAATAAATTTGGTTTTCAAGCGTCTAATAAGGATTTGTTACCGTTTATAAGACCCTTTTTTAGTAACCTTAATATATTATCAATTTATTAAGGTTTATTAGTTCCCTTACCAACGGTTCAGTAAACTCATAACGGTTAATTAATGCTATGTACATATATTATTAACATCTATTAAACTGTTACTTAATGCTGTGTAAATATCTTAATAACTTTTATTAAAGGTTATTAACAGTTTATGAATGTTTATTAATTCCTTAAAAACGTTTTAGAAAAATGAAAACGTTTTTTCAAGTGTCTTAGAAATAAGCAATTAAAAGTTAATAAATGTCTAATAAACCTACTATTAACTTTATTGAATGCCTTACAAATGTTTATAAAGAAATAATAAGTGTCTTATAAAGCACTTATTAACAGTTATAAATTGTCTTATTAACATCCTCTTAACTGTTAATAAATGTTTATTAAATTCCTTATAAACATTAATAACTGTCTTATAGATACAATTATTAACATTAATAAATGATTTTATTAATTGTTAATAAATGTGTATTATATGTTAATAAATGTTTATTAACAGCACCTTCGTTTAAAGTGCTACCCAAACGGTTATAGTCTGTAGTTAGTCAAAATAAATACTGTAAATACAGATTGATAACTATGGCAGACTTGAGACATACTGTATGAGTTCCCTCTCTCTCTCTCTCTCTCTCTCTCTCTCTCTCTCTCTACTGTTTTAAAGTGTTGCTCGCCCTTAGGAGGTTGTCATGGTGAATATTGATGCGTTTCATTCCTCCTGCCAGCCACAATGTGAGGAAGAGCAGCCATAATCCCAGCCTCCTCCTTGACCCGTTATCAGTCTTATATCTGCTATCAGGCCCAGCCTGTGAACATGATTAAAAAAAAAGTGGCCGGGACATGATGATGGCACTGCCTCCGTCCCTGGACTGTGACTGGTCCCCGATGACACCTGTCAATCAAGCTATAAGAGCTGCAGATGTGTGCTGCTGAGTCACGACCCTCAACACCCAATTAGAATGAAATGATTCGAATGAGTTGTATTAATGATGGGGGGGGGGGGGGGGGGGTCTCCATGGTAATAGTGGGGTTATGTGTGTAGTCAAGGAAAGCCTTGACTATAGGTACAGACTCACCAAACACAGCCTTGCAATAGAGAAAGGCTGCCACAGACAGACCCCGCTCCTAAGGGAAGAAAGATAGACTATGCACCCACTGCACACACAATGTGGTAGAAACAGAGCTACACTTTCTAACCACCTGCCCACTATACCAAGACATCAGAGACACATACTTCCCACAGATTACACACACCCACAGTGAAAACATGACCAATGATGACAAACTCCCATACCTACTGGGAGAAATACAACAATGCGCAAACACAGCAGAAAGATTTGTGAAGTGTTGCGACAAAAGAAGGCTAGAAACACAACCACCCTAAGGACTACAAACATCTGACATCTAGACCTACTGCACTTACAGTATGAAACAGAGCTGCTACCTTTAAATGCATGCATTCACTTGTGTAGTCGCTGAGGTCACTCGTTTGCGACACCTCTTTCGTTGTTTATCTACTAGCCCAGGCTGCCCAGCTCGGCTGTGTTTAGCCATTAGCTTACTATGCCTAACTCTAACCCTAACCCTAACCTTGACCTCTGTAAAACTATGCCTAACCCTAACCCAAACCTCCGTGGGGGGAGGCGCTAACATTCCTGCCGACGCTACGTTTTTGTTGTTGTTGTTGTTGTTGTTGTTGTTGTTGTTGTTGTGGATCAAATCGACCGCTTGTCCCGCCCCGCGCTGCACGACGAGCGCTCCTGTTCTCAATTTCACTGAAACTCAAAATAAACGTGACATATAAAATGTCACAATGCAACATAGCTGTTTACACAATGCTGTACCCCCCCCCCCCCCCACCAACTGTATATTATGTTCCCCTTTTTAACTGTTTTTGTTTTATTTTTGACACTTGCTTTGGCAATGTAAATGTATGTTTTCTCATGCCAATAAAGATCATTTGAATTGAAATTGAATTGAATTGAATTGTGTGGACCTGTGAATGACAATGAATGGGGGCGTTTTTTTTTTTTTTTTTTAACCCTTGATCTCTAGCCAGGACGGCAATAGCAAGATCTCCCGTTTACATCCCATATCTGTGTGAAGTGGGCAGACACCGTTTTAGGAGACGGGAAGCAGGTAGGAGTCTATTCATTCCATTGGGAGAGTGGACGTGAACACTTGCCTCGTAAACCAGACCGAAAAACAACACCCCCTGGCGGTAGTGGTGTTGTAGTACGGTCTGGTACCGCTTGGATTAGATTATTTTTCCCCAAACAGCTTCACTGTTTGGCCAATCAGGGTTGTATGCTTGGGGCACGTGGTTTGGCATCTGGTGGATTCCCAAAGCTGGTTCGGTCCCAGCCCCTCCCAGCCCCCTCCCTTCAGAGCTCTTCTGCCCACGTGAGAGTCCCTAGTGGACTCTGATTGGTGCTCTTCTGCCCACGTGAGAGTCGCTAGTGGACTCTGATTGGTCCGTGAAAACTGTCATGGCGGAGTCAGGCGGACGCCCGCTCGACTCGAATTCTTTTAATAAACTGTACAATAGTGCCGTTTTTTTACGTTTTAATACCATTTTGCACTAACGTAAACATGCAATCATATAATATGTTATAAGAAATAACGTATTTTTGCAATGTCACGCCACGTCGCCGTCGGGGGCTCTAAGCGTGCGCGCGCGCGCGTGTGTGTGTGTGTGTGTGTGTGTGTGTGTGTGTGTGTGTGTGTGTGTGTGTGTGTGTGTGTGTGTGTGTGTGTGTGTGTGTGTGTGTGTGTGTGTGTGTGTGTGTGACGTCAATAGGCTTTAGCCCGCCCCCCCCCCCAGAAGTGGAATGTCTCCCCGAAATACCAGACTCTCTTTCCAAAACGAAGTGTGTGATAGAGTCTGGCAATGCCAGGCAACGTGAACACAGCTTCTGAACCATTCTTTAGCCCCATGGTCACTAGCCTCGGGTAAAGCCCCCAGTAACTGTGGTTCAGCCAATCAGGTGAGTCTGTGTGTATACAAACACATTCCCCCCTCCACTCTATTACAGGTATCAAACAGGTCGTTGTCGTTGATGCTTTCATTGATAAGAGAGATCACTAACGAGCTATTGACACTTGTATGGCTTAATCAATTACTGCAGTTCACAACTAACCCTAACCCTGAAAATAGCTGATAGATATCAGTGATCAATGCTACTGGCCACTGAGATCCAGCGGCTCGTATCCCAGCCCTTCTGGGTCATAGAATGGCCAGGCTCTTTCAGCCCACACCAATGGCGGTCCCAGGCTATATGGCGCCCTGGGCGAACCAGCAGTGACGCCCCCCCCCCCCCCCCGCGTTTTTGGATGTTTTTTAGCGGTTATTTTGGCCTAATCGCGGGCGCCTCCTACGCTCCACGGCGTGCAGTCACATGCGGGTTAGGTTAGGTTTTACAACAACACAAATAGTAGCTCTGGAGTCCAGTCACCAGCAAGTGAAAGAGACAACAGAACTCTGACTAGAGCCTCCGAAGCCAATATAAAACAGTATAATAAAACACAATAAAACACTACCTTATATTTTTAGTAGCAGCTTAAATATGTGCAGGTGTGCAGAATATATAATTACTAGCAGTGCTCAAGCAAATGTGCAAGAGGAGTCAAGCATAATAAGTAAGAAGTAGAACAGGAGAAAAAAGAAGCAGTATAGGACTGTTATGAATGGGTGAAGTATGAACATGATTAGCCTACATGCAAAAATGATTCTGCATGCAATCAGAACTTTGGCTAGTTAACTAAAGTATGGAAAACAAGGGTTGGCTATAATGATCTGAGAATATATCTACTGTATAACAGGCTAGATCATATGGCTATATGAGAATGGCATAACAGGTCATGTCACTAGTTTGTGCTTGAACAGAACGTGAGAGTTGATCTTATGTTTGCAGGGCAGAACTTGCAGCCTAGTAGCAGGCATTTTTTCCCCCCTCATCATCATGACGTGTGCGAAATTTCCACCAGGCGCCAGCGCCCACTTAGGACAGTGGTTCTCAACCGGTGGGTCGGGACCCCCAGAGGGGTCCTCAAATTCTTTTGGGGGGTCCCCAGATGATTAGCTTGTGTAACAATGTGCAACATTGTTTTCTCACTCAACAGTAAACAAACCAACGTAAAGTTTAAGTGTATAGAGGGTATCTGCAAATTTCTAAAGTGACAATTTACGGAATTTTTAACACCTATAAAATTACAAAATAAACATATTGTCAAATATTAGAGGCAGAAATTGTGAAAATAGCCGATCTACATGCTCACAACGCCTCGTGTTGCGAGGCGTTGTGAGCATGTAGATCTGCTATTTTCACAATAGAACTGTGTTATACAAAATGTAATGCCACAACTCTGCTGTGCTTGTCAGGGTGGGGGGGGGGGGGGGGGGTCCCCAGTTAAAATATGATTATGATTTGGGGAAAAGGTTGAGAACCACTGACTATTAGGAAAACAATAGGAGGATTTGTGTAATGGCTCCAAATTGAGAACGTGTATCTTCCTAAATTAAAAATCTTTGACTCTAGTGGGAGGCAGGTAGGGTCCCAGGATAATCCCACGATGAGAAACACATGGACAGAATTGCAGATTGTCATAATACAAATAGAATGGACAGTAAATCATGACCTTTGCCAAAATATACATTATAGTTTGCCAAAAACTATACAATTCTGGGTTTTCCCTAGCCTCACAACAGCCAGACTCTCTGGGAGCCGTCCATAGACCACTCATTACGATGACGCAGTTACTCATTTTGACAGACAGATCCAATCAGTAGTCATCAGCGCATCAAACCATCGTTGGCAGAACAGCAAATACGTCTTTTCCAGATAGAAATCCCAAAAGTGCAAACTGTTGTTCTTTTTTTAAGTTCTGAGATGCCGTCTATTTCAGATAAAACTTCGCTTAATGCAGCTTTTATTTGCAATTTGTGAACTCTCTTCGGGTATGGGGACCGCCATGTTTTTTTTTTGTTTTTTTTTACAAAATGTGAGAGGTGCAGCAGCCGCTCGACCAATCAGGAGCGGTGTGAGGCGGGACGCTCCAAATGCAGCCATTTGATTGGAAATTAAGAAAATAATTTCTCGTAATGAGACTCTATGGGAGGGATCCCAGACCGAGAAAGGAAGCACATTGACCGAATTCACGTTACGCAACTTCCTGGTGCTGACGTCACGGTTGAAGGGGAAAAACTACTAATATCCCATAGAGTTAACACAGAAATCGCAAATTTAATGCAATTTCTGAATAGTAATGTATAAAATACGGCTAGCATGATCAAGAAAACAAGATAGTAAAAGGCACAAAGCATTATAATTTACTTTACCGTTCGAAATAATGATTTGTTGGCTTTAAGTCCAGCAATTTCTATGCTATTTTACCCTCCAAAGCTGACGTCAGCACCAGGAAGTTGCTGAGAAATTCGCTGAGTGCGCAAACTGCGCATGCGTGGGCGGGCCGTGAATAGGGTCTATTGGTGATGACGTAGCTCGGGATGGCCGTGCCAGGCTAGGTTTTCCCTACCATTATAGTGTTTGTTTGTTTTCTCACAGCGTCTTAGCCTAACCAACAGAACAACCACCATGCTGCCATATCATTGTATGTCTTGCTGTCATTTAGGAACACTGTGTGATGACGACTCTCTCCTGGATGGAACCCAGCGTCCCACAGCGGTTCCTGCATGCAGTTTAATGGTGGATCTGTAGTCACACCTTGTGAATGGAGCAGCGAAAGCGTGGGTGTAGTGTGGTGGTGCCAAAACCATTGAGCTACTGAGACATGCTGTATGGGGATGTGAGAGTGGAGAGACGTGAATCTCCACAATGCATTTTCCCTGGCACTGGGACACACACACACACACACACACACACACACACACACACACACACACACACACACACACACACACACACACACACACACACAGTGTTACCAACTCTCTAGAGAGAGAGACATAAGCCAGCCCACCTCCAAAAACAAGCCAAAAACAAAGCAAATCTTGTGAGAGAAATAGTCTCACCTTGTGTCTTACCTCGCCAAAACAAGCCCAATGATATGGCCATATAGGGGTGTAACGATACATTTTAACATCGATACGATACGCATCACACGGTACATGGTTAAAAAATCGATCATTATGGAAGTAAATGCTGTGATTATCTGGCAAATACATGGACATTATATTGCAACACATATGGACAAACCCACCTTGACATAACACAGAGATTACACACATTTATCGATAGACCAAGAGTAGCTATATGGAATGGAAAAGTAATCCCCTCTTTTTCATTTTCCCTCTTAAAATGGCCAAATACAAGGCACAAATACTTAGTTTCCATACAATCAATTATTTGCATTGCAAAATGATTCGATCCCGATTAACGTATTTTAAAACGATACGATACAAAGCCAAAACGGTACGATATTTTGCTTTTGCAAACAATATAGTAGACCATTGCAAATTAAAATTGATTTTTCGATTCAGTTACTATATCGTTACACCCCTATGGCCATATACTCCTAATTAAAAAAAAATATTATACGTATATCTCATTATAATTACTATGTGGGTCTATAATAATGTGTGTTTTGGTAAATTATTATAACATTAAACACATACTTTAGCCAGGACTTAATACGTAAAGACACCAGATCGATTCTGTAACTTTATGTGATTCCCACTCCCCCAAACCTATGGGGGAATTCTGGTATATAATCAAAGGACTGTTGGCTTGTTAGATTTGCCAAACAAGCACTAGAAAGCATTAGTTTAAATATACAGTACACATTATAACATGTGGAGAAGAGTGCAATGTAAAAAGCTGAAGAAGAGGAGAGGAGGAGGGTGCTACACAAACCGTCTGTTTATTATGCACTCACCACGACAACAGCATGGAAAGACAGTAGCAGTACAGATCTGCTGATCAACGGAAAATAAAGAAAACTGGGGTAGGGTGTTGTGAAGAGGGGCAGGGGGGTGGGGGTAGATGGGGTGTCGCACCAAATCCTGGGCCCTGGGTACAAGGATTCACTGCTGGCCCCCCATGAATTTTCTTCATAGGGGGAGGGGGTTTAACCCATTTAGACTGGGAACGCATTATTACGCGTTATTTTGTGCTTCAACTACTGAAAAATAGCAGATAAACAAGTTCACAGCGTGGCACCGAGTGCCACGCTGTGAGCTTGTAGATCTGCTATTTTTGAAAGATTTTGAAAGTCTGTGGAAGTCTGTTTCTGTATCAGTGGTGCTCAAACTGTTTCATGTATTCTGTTAAATGATAGGTATTTGGCCACGGACCCCCATATCAAAACATTTAGTTCCAGGCACCACCCAGAAGCAAAATTCGAGTTACACATGTTCGCTTAAAAAATACATATATTCAAAGAGTTTTGCTCAAATTTTCACGACTTTTCAAAAATAGCAGATCTACAAGCTCGTAGAGCTGCACTCGGTGCCACGCTGTGAGCTTGTATATCTGCTATTTTTCAATAGCTAAAGTATCCACAACTTTCCAACATCCCATAGTGCATTGCGCAGAAGTTGCACGGAGCTTCCGGCGCCGCAGCCGAGTGTGATCTACAAGCTCACAACGGTTGCATCTGCAACGCGACGTGAGCTTGTACTGTATGTCTCCAGTAAATTCCCGTGGAAAGAGGTGGATAAAATAATGAAGGCCCCTCCACCTTGGGCCCTAGTAACTCAGTCCCACTTTTTCCCCCCCTTGTGACGCCCCTGGGTAGATGGGGAGTGGGGGACAGAGGGACAGGGACGGGGCGCTGTAGTGGGGGCGGGGCGGGGCGGTGTAGCTGCTGGCGGAGAAAGAGTTTCTCCCCAAGGAACAAGAAAAGACTGCAGAGGGCAGAATCGGTCCAGACTCTCCAGAGTGAAAATGGATCCTGCTTGGCTTCAGATGGCCTGATCTGGAAAGCAACGAGGGACAGGGAGGGAGGGAGGGAGAGGAAATTGGAATATGGGAGAGCAGAGGAGATGACGGAGATGCAAGGAAGCCAGAACAGAGATGGGTTATACGGATAAAATGGAGCGTGAAGGTAAAGCAGTAGGCCAAGGGTCTTCAACAGGGGGTCCGGGACCCCTAGGGGGTCCTCAGAGTTATAGGGATCGTCCAAATCTTTTTGGGATAGAAACTTTTTTTCTTCTTTTTTTATTTTTATATTAACCACTTGAACCCCAGTGTCCTTATTCTGAGCCAAACATAGCCGATCTGCAAGCTCACAACGGCTCGCAGAGCTTGTAGATCTGCTATTTTTGGCAAAGAGCGTAGGTGTAGAGGGGAAAAAGAGCAGATTGGTAGTACAAAGTGAAAGGTCAAGTTTATTAAGTAATGACAGTTCAAGTGGTTAAATATCTGAAAACAAATTGACATGAATCCAAAATATACTGATGATTGTGCTGTCAAACAATGATGGAATCTATGAACAGGTTGTGGGGGGTCCCTGCTTCATCTCTCTCTCAACTAAGGGGTCCTTGGCCTGAAAACGTTGAAGACCTAGTAGAGATGGATGAAGATGAAGGAAGAGAAGGTTTTCAAAGACCACTCTGCTTAGCTCTGGGCACCCTGGGGCCTGAGCAACCGGCTTCCCTTTTGTCACTACAAGACAAATCACGGCAGCTTTTAAAACCTACATGAGAAATGAATGCAATTTGTCTGCTATGGATTACACACTGGGGGCTGTGAGCGTTTAGAGTCTCGCTCAGTCAGCGTGAAGCAGAGCCGCGCTGCAAGACCAGAACACCAGCAGAGCTTTGCATCCAGGAATCACGGCCCACAGAAATATTAAGCCATTTAGGCCTGAAATTATTTTATACTTTAGCTATTGAAAAACAGCAGATATACAAGCTCGCACGCAGCGCAGTACCGAGTGCCGCACTGTGAACTTGTAGATCTGCTATTTTTGGAAAGGCACGATTTTTGGGGGCAAATCTTTGAATATCTGTATTTTTAAAGCGAACATTTGTAACTCAAATGTTGCTTCTGGGGGTCCCTGGAACTAAATATTTTGAGATGGGGGTCCGTGGCCAAATATCATTTTGGAGGTACTTGACATGAAAAGGTTTAAGAACCACTGACATAGAAAAATAGGTTTTTCAAAAAACCTTAGAAGGATTTAGAAGACACTTATAGAATCGGGTCAAAATATTCAAAGACAAAAATATTCAAAAATAGCAGATCTACAAGCTTGTATATCTGCTATTATTTTAACAGTTAAAGCATGAAATAATGGTTAAAGTTTTAATGCGTAATAATGCCTAAATGGGTTTAAGCCTGATATGCATTCATACAGGGAGCTGCATTCTATTTCTTCAGAGAAAGATGGACAGACAGCCGTTGAGAACAAAGAACAGGAGACATGTTCTTTTGCCTGCAGCACTATAAAATATCTATTTGGATGGGATTCAGAAAGGGTGCAGACCTATTGATGTGTGATAAAATGCAGTGCAGCGCTGCCAGTTCAGGTTGGCTCTTAAACGTGTATATTCTCTTTTGTTGAGACCCTGATAAAGGCTACAGTCCAAACAGCAGTCTATTAAATCATGTTTTATTTGCACCTGGGACTCCAGTGTGCAATTCTCCACTTTGTCCAGGTCGGTCCAAACACCAGTCTATTAAATCATGTTTTACTTGCATCTGGAACTTGAGTGTGCAATTCTCCACTTTCTTCTTTTTTTGTCCAGGTTGGGAGGAAAATACATGTAAGTAACCAGTGCTCTACTATAGTCTCGCGTGGCCAGCGTGATTTGCAAATGCTCCCGACATAACAGTCTGGGGCACGGAAATAGAAACGTTGAGTGCGAGATAAATCGGATGTGACGCAACCGCTCCCTCAGTGAAGTAGCAATAACATGTCCTTCTGGAAGCGTTGTCTTCTTTCAATATTTTTTAGGGTGTTATTTCGTCTTTCTCTGGTGTTGTTGGTGTTACTTCCATGATGTTTTCAAACGTTTTCTTAAACTATACACCCATAACAAGAATATGCCGCTCGAATGTGCGAGTGTGTTTCTGTTATGTTTCCGATGGGACTACAGTTCAGTGCAGCAGTGGCTACTTCCCGTTCCAGACTCTATATAGCATTTGGAGATTGTGGAATAGTTGTCTGGCTATGCAAGACTAGTGCTCTTCTAGTTCACATAATAGTCTATTTAGATTATTATAAAAGACATCAGAGCAGAATCGTGCGGGATCAATATTCACAGAGGTTAGTTATACTGCATTTTTTGCAGCCAAAGTCATCCCATGTCCGGCACAGAGAATGAAAGGTTAGGCAAAAAATACATTGGCACTGCACTGTATACCAATGTCTTGTGAGATGCTGCAGGGTACAATCGTGGCCCGTTTATCTTCTTATCTTAACAACATAACAACAAGCTTGTAAACTGTATAGATCAATGTCATATAAAAAAAAAAGAAAAACATTAAGGAGCTTAACATTATTTCCATAATTTTACATTTCCAAGTTTTACATCAATTTGTCTCTTTTGACATTTGCATTATTCACACTGATAAGTAAAGACAAGGCTGCGGTATAAAGTACTTAATCTTGACAGCCAGAATTGTCTTTTTCTCTGCCCTACTCCACTGCCTCTTTGACTACAGCTGCTCTTCACTGGCTGCCGGTGAGGTATAGAATAGATTTTAAGATTTTATTGATCACTTTTAAGGCCCTACGTGGACTGGCCCCCACGTACATTACAGACATGCTGGAACCATACAAACCCGAACGTGCCCTCAGATCCTCGGATAAGTCCCTCCTCAAACCTCTCACCACCTCCTGTGTCACCCGGGGGGGCCGGGCTTTTGCGGCCCGGGCACCTCTGCTATGGAACACCTTGCCCTTAGACCTTAGGCTAGCAGAGTCGGTGCACTCTTTTAAATCGCTTTTAAAAACTCATCTCTATGTTAAGTGTTTTTCCTAAGTGTATGGTGTCTCAAATGTTTTAAATGTGGGTTTTAATTTCTCTTTTATTTCATTCTGATTTGTCTTAGTTTACTAATGTTTGCTCTTGTTTTAATATGTCTGTAAAGCACTTTGTAACTATGTTTGGAAAAGCGCTATATAAATAAAATTCATTCATTCATTCATACAGCCTGGTTCCGGTCCAGACCATAGATTTCACCTCACTCCATTGAGTGGACTGCTTCTCTTTGCTTCAGTCTCATAACCAGGCTACTCTTGCCTGGTAAACCTCAAGTCTAAGATCCAGGTATTTATTCAGTCGGGAATGCTGATAAAAGTAACATCATAAAATGATCTTATTCTTGCACACAAGATGACCATGGCCTTTTGTCATCTTATTCTTCCATAGAAGATGTCTTGCTCAAAGTAGAACAGGACACTGTGTCACAAAGGAATCCCTTTGTGTGTTTAGTGTGTTTCAGTGTCAGTGCAGGATACAACGACCTTATAAAGCTGCAATCCGCTACTTTTATGTTGAAAATATAGCAGGTCTACAAGCCCACAATTTGTCATGGTGTGACATCTTGTGGGCTTGGAGAATGTATGGCTCATGGCAAAACAGACACATGATGGCAGGTGAAGAATGGCTGCCATGGCAAAACGTATAGTTAGATTCTATGGAATGTAGCGTCCTTTAGACCAGTGGTTCCCAAAGTGGATTCCAGGGATTCTGTGGGTTCATTCATAGGGGTCTAAATTGACCCATACAGGCCTGTAACTCTGACTGGATACAAATGGAACCAAATGGACCCTAACATGGTTTGTATCCTGTCAGATTAGGGGTGTAACGATACATTTTATTAGCGATTTGATACAACGATACGATACATGGACGGTATTGTTTCATTCATGGTGATACGATACGATTTGATTCAATGATTTAAAATCGATATAGTAACTATTTAGCAAAGAAATTAAATCTGTGTGAAAGGTGTGGATAGAGTGCAGATTATTAAGGGAAACATGTATTATTATGGATATAAATAAGTAAACACAATGATTATCTGCCAAATACATGGTCATTGTATATTGACAAACCTGCACCTTGACATGAACCCAGAGATTACACACATGTATCGATAGACCAGTGTAGCTGAAAGGAAAAGTAATTAAACAATGCACAAGTAGGTAGTATCGATAGAATCGATTCTTTGCACTGCCGATTCGATACAATACAAAATAAAACGATAAGATTCGATTTTAGCTGTTTTCATTTCGATATACTTAGATGTTTTAAGTCAAAAACAATATTTCGATACAGTTACTATAGCGTTACACCCCTATGTCAGAGTTAAGGGGAAACCTTGAAATGTAAAAGTTTGGGAAACACATGCTTTAGACACTGAATTGTGTTTCTCCTCTCAAACATTTTGGTGGATGGTGATAATAATAATGCTGCATTGAGCCATTTGAAATATGTTTTTTTTTTTTATGGCATGGCTGTTAGAGATGAGCCGTCTAGAAAAGGGTCTCTGTGTCCGTGAGGCTAATCTTGGCAAAAACTCGACTGATCCAACAGGTTCTCACCCCTATTGCGTCATACAACTGACGCGATCTTAAATACCGAATGCTTCTCACCATAGACGCGGACGGATTGCCTAATGTCTCAAGGGTTAGACGCATTGGGTGGTCTAAGAAGAAAGAAAAAAAAGTAGTTCCTGATGCGGGATTCGATACGCTCTGAAGGCTTCTTGGTTTACCAGCCACCCGTCGCTACCGTTCACGCCACTATAAACGACGGAGCGGCGCCGTCTCAGGCGGCGATGACCCCCGTGAGTCGCCACCGAGGCGAGCGATAGCGAGCCGAGTTGCCGCGACGAGCGGTGGGAACGCCGCATGAGCCGACTCAGCCGCGTTACCGAATTACGTGCCGTTATGGACAGAATAGTAAATCTTGACCAGGGGACTGCTTCCGCCTCCGAATGTGGCTCAAAGAAGGGACTACGTTATCATTCCACGTTTTGTCAAAGATAAAAGCACAAAAAAAAAGGTACTTCCCAGTCACTCTGGTTAGCTCAGTCGGTAGAGCGTGAAGATACAAATCCAGGGACCGGGGTTCGATTCCCCGTGACGGCCGTCTGTGAAAAATATTCCAGTAAACACATGTCGGCGCATGCGTACTAAGACTCTGTCTCGTCCAAAAACTCTCCGTCTCCGTCGCACCCTAGACGCAATAGTCACTCCCAAAGGAAAGAAAGACACGGCGTCGGGAGGGTGAAGCAAAGGGGGTGAGAATGGGTTGACTGATCAGTGCAAATGTTCTTATTTGCAGACCAAAGATGGAAATCCCTAAATATCTTTCACATACTGAGTGTGAGAACTGTGAATAAGCACAGTGCACTATTGAAGGAATGCCTTTATTAGTTTTATTACTAGTTTACAACTTTAATCTTAGGCCTATTATTGATTTGAATTGGTGAAAACCGAACCTCGGTCGCAGCATAATTCTGAGGGCGAGGCAGCAGCAAGGAGACCATCTATCTGTGTCAACAAACGGCAGGGGAAATTAAACACCCTGACCTTCCTTATGCTTTGGCCTCAGACTCCTTTCCAAGTCCTGTTGCACCTCTGAGGTTTAGCAGAATGCAGATGAATGAGGCTTTATGAGACTGTGGGAATGAATGACTAAAGCTGTGCCTTCAACCACTGCTTTTACTGAGGAAGAAAACGCAAATAAACAAATAAAGTCGTCTTATTTTTCATAAGGGAAAATAAGAAAATGTAATTGGAAGAAATCGTCACTTCCCATACAGATCATTCATAACGTCACTGTCGGGCAGAAACCTCGTATCTCCAAGTTTCAAATTTGGATGTGTTTTCGCAAAGTAAAGCCCTGCTTCAACATACAAGGCCGTTGCACAAAGATAGTGAAAACAGCAGATCTACAAGCACACAACGCCTCGCGGTGCGAGGCGTTGTGTGCTTGTAGATCGGCTGTTTTCACTGGTTTAAATCATTTTTAAAATGATAAATGCAAAACGAACGGTTTTGGACATACAAGGTTTTCAGCCGACAACAACGATAAGAAACGAAAAGACACCTAATAGTTTTGTATTTGTGTCATTTCGTCTTTTTCCTGGGTTGTCTCTCACACAGCGCCATCTACAGGTGACCCTTCCAGTAGGTCACCATAGAACCTGGCGTTGTAAGCTTAAAGGAGTAGTTCACCCCCAAAATGACTTTTTTTTTCCTATTGATTACTTGCCATGGAGACTTGAGTCCAATCATATTTTTTTTGTTTTAGTTGCATTCCTAAGACAATCATTTCATTACAACAAATTCACCCCCATTGATTCCGGATGGGGACCCGAATGCATTATTGTCCCCATCTGGAATCAATGGGGGTATATTTACTATAATCCATTTTTTTTGTCTCAGGAATGCGAAAAATACCAAAAGATATTATTGAACTCAAGTCTCCATGGCATAAGTAATCAATTACCAGCAATATATATTAAGCCTTTTTAAAAGTAGTTTTAACAGGATTTCAACTATGTTATTTTGTTTGTGGTCCTCCTCCTGTACTCCTATGTTGTAGTACTCGTACTTAACAAAACGTCTAGTTTTCATATTTTTCATAAGGGAAAAAAATGTAATGTAATTGGAAGAACATCGTCACTTTCCATGCATACAGATCATTCGTAAGAACATGATCCATTGTAGAGTCAAGCTGCAGTGAACACGCGCACACTGCGAACAGCGAGTACCTTTTGACTGCTGCAAAGGAAATAAGCCAAGGAGGAAATTGCATCCAAGCGATGCTGCACACTCAAGAGCACAATTTGATTATTACCCAGGATGACCGCGCTATCGTCTGGGAACGTGCTAAACGGGAAGCTTCCGTTTGATCACAGAGAATGAGAATTTGGTTCCAAAGCATTTCATCAACAATATCAGGGTTTTGCTTATCCCTCTGTAATGTATGCAGGAAAGGTTAACAGTCGACTCACTTTATTTGTTGATTTATATTCCGAAACAGGGTCTGTCCCATGTGTACGCGTGACATTGTCAAATTGTACCCAGAGCGAGCAGGGGTGTCACACCAAATTCTGGGCCCTGGGTACAAGAATTCACTGTGGGCCCCCCATGAAGAGGGAGTTTATTAGACTGGGAACGCATTATTGCGCGTTATTTTGTGCTTTAATTCTTGAAAAATTGCAGATAAACAAGCTCACAGCTGCGAGCTTGTAGATCTGCTATTTTTTTTTTTATTGTGAACATTTGTGGAAGTCTTTGAATATTTCAAATCCTACTAAGGTTTTATGAAAAAACGATGTTTCTATGTCAGTGGTGCCGTTCCAGGGACCCCCCAGAAGCAAAATCATAGTTACAAATGTTTGCTTAAAAAATACACATATTCAAAGATTTGCACACATTTTCATGGCTCGCAGCGCGGCACTCTGTGCCACACTGGGCTTGTAGAGCTGCTATTTTTTAATAGCTAAAGTATAAAATAATGAATGCCCATCCACCTTGGGCCCACAGTAACTCAGTCCCACTTTTCCCCCCCTTTGTGACGCCCCTGCCCATGTGTACGCGTGACATTGTCAAATACCTAGAGCGAGTGTACCCCTGGTGTCCCCCAGCGTGTGAATAAATGATGGTCCTTGTCTTGGATTGTGCTTAGGTGTCGTATGCAAGTCTCACAGACCGAGGGGCAAATTCATAGTTGCTGGTTAACCTTGACAGCACTGGGGAGTATAGGCCTCCCGTGTCCAATTCATCAATTGATCAAGAACTCAATGAGATCATGCATCTTATTGAACCGTTTCTTGTCACAGAATAGCAAATGGCCCATGTAAACATAATAGCATGCTTGCTCAGGCTGGCACTTAGTTAAAGTGTTAGTTCAGCTATTTTTTGACATAAAGCTGTGTGAAATACTTGCCATTAAAATAGAGGTTACAAATGCATTAATTGACCAGAGTCCCGTGGTCAGAGTTCTGGTCAGTTTCTAATGAATATTAAGTAGTTCCAATGGGGTGGGGGCCATTTGGCGTGGCCCAATCTTTGAAAATAGATTAATCCACAAAACTAGCGTCATTTGTATTGTTGGCCTATTTCTATCATATAGAGCGAGGTTTCGTTCTGATCAGCTGACTGCAAAGCACCTTGTTTTGGGGAAATACGTTGCAGCGGCGTAGTGATACTGGACACAAAAAATAGTACCATGTGACAGAGGGGTCAAAGTTGAACGAAAGTTGGTCTATTTGGTAGAAATACGTCAACAATACAAATGACGCTAGTTTTGTGGATTCATCTATTTTTAATGATTGGGCCATGAGCCCCTGCCAAATCACCGGAACTACTTTATATTCATCTAAAACTGACCAGAACTCTGACCACGGGACTCTGGTAATGAATGAATACATTTGTAACCACTATTTTAATGGCAAGTAATTCACACAGCTTTATGTAAAAAATAGCTGAACTAACACTTTATACCTTTGAACCCTTGCGTCCCTATGGGCATGTCATAATAGCGTGTGTGACACAGTTGATCATTTAGCAGCTGTTTTCGGAGGTATGATGATATCCATAAATCATAACTCTTGTAGAGTGTTTTTATTTTGGGACGTTTTACAAGAGTTATAAAGGGGAGTCAGAACGCTCTTGCTGGTTGAGCGCTTTCGTCCATGTTCTGCTCCAAACATGTACAAATGCAATATATAAGGTGCTCACCACACTGTCCAAACTGTTTTTTACCGACGCATCCACTCTTCGGCATGTGTTAGTCCATATGTTTCCAATAAATTAATGTTTACTCAAACTTCTCGGAGTCTCGCGTTTCCTCGTCGGAATACTTCCGCCTACAAAACGTCATGTCCTAGTATGAGCGAATAGCTGCCCCATATTTGAATAAAGTATACAACAACAAAACAACACCAAATGGGGTCCTCGGTTTAAGCCTTTGTCTTTCTGTTGACTGTCAGTGGTTGTAATGCCTGATCTACAAGCTCCCAACACATTGAAATGCAACATGCTGTGAGCTTGTTGATCTGCTATTTTCACTGGTTCTTAACTACTTATGAATCAGCCTGAAGACTGTCGTGTTAACCTGTAAAATAGACTGTGTGTCTCATTGTATATCTTCGGCTTGCTCCTCCCCGGTTAGGCGAGTCTGTCATTTCCTCTCGTACCCAATAATCCACTCGTGCACCTGTATACTGCCTGTCCCACAGTGTGTGTGTGTGTGTGTGCGTGTGCGTGTGCGTGCGTGCGTGCGTGCGTGCGTGTCGCTTAGTTGCAGTCGCTGTCCCTGGTGCTGAACTCTCCTGTCAACTAGCTTTTGTTCTTCTTGTGTGTGCGAGCTCGTGCGCGTGTGCGTGTGTGCGTGCGTGCGTGCGTGCTTGCGTTCACTGACATAATAACTACATTGGGAAATAAGGGGTAAAAGTAATTGCCTACTATACATTTAGGGGCTTTCTTTTTCTTTTTTCCTTATCATCAATGTATGGCCTATAGCAATTCCAAGACCGGAAAATGCCTTTCACCTCCTGCACTTTGAAGCATGGTCAGTCTTGCCAAAACAATTATAGCTCATATTGTCCTCAAGTCATATAGAACTCCATTTTCTCAGCAATAGAACTGTGTTGCTGGGGTCAACATAATTAATCGTTGCGATGAGCCAACATTTTCCTGAAACAACTTTATGAAGCAACGCTGAATGCTTTTTCTACCTCCATCCCCATGCATCCACATTGCCATGTTTACACTATGAAGGTTCTATGAAATTGTAGTGCACATATGAATACTGAATATGGATACAGTATTAATATATATCGTAATATTACAAATAATATTTCATAAAATAATTATGAAACATAATTTTTCTATCACGCTATTGTTTACAAGCGTGAGTTCTTGGTAGAGTTGCAATAAATGTTCATTACTGTGCATACATTCATAAAATATTAATATTAATAATAAAAATATTTTCTTCCAAAAAATGATGAAAAATATATATTTTTCTTCTCGTTCACTGTTCGAAACGTAGATTCTTTATATTAGCCTAAGCATTTAAGATTCCAGTACCAATCACATTGATTCAAAACACACAGAAAGAACGTCAATGTCCACACTGTTTCGCTTAAGGTTAAAATATGAAAAAGTGATTTATTATAAAAATCATAAAATGTACATTCAGACTAGCATAACTATGTCTGATTCTTCAAGCAAAAGATAGATAATGGGTTCTTAGGGAAATGGAAAGCATAGTATCTTCACTGGCTATTCGTTAACCGATAACCAAATAAAAGAATATCTATTTCAAAACTGTCAAATTGTTGTACAAAAATAGTTGGCAGACTACTGTACAGTATTATTCAGTTTTGCATAGCGTTCCCCAAAAGCATATAAATCAAACAATTACCAAAAGAAAAGAAATAAAGGAAATGAAATAATAGAAGATCATTAAACATTCGATATCTAACCCTACTCTATCTTAGTTGCCATTGACACATGTAAAACTGCCTTACTGTGGAAGGTCCGTTTGCATCACATGCGCGTAGAGGAGGAGGAGAAGAGAGGGTTGGTCGCTAGCGTAGCAGCCTAGCGTGTGCTGGAAGGTCGGCCATTGCAGCAGGGCGTTGGCTGTGTCATCACCATGAGGTCTGGCCATGCGGCCTCCATGCTGCTTGACTGGTGGCCATCTTCTTGAATGAGAGCTGGTGTCGACAGGAAGTGGGGCGTACACCCCCTTCAGGGCAGGAGAGGAGAAACAGGAAGTCTCCTGGTCGGCTGCTGTAGTGGAAGCTGGATCAGCTCCACCACGCCCCTCTGGCTGGAAGAGATGCAGATCTTCGGCGCTGGAGTGGGAGAGACGGCTGACTCCAATCCCAAGGAATGGCAGGGTATTAGCCTGCTTGCTGATGGGCCCGGTGGGACTCTGTGTTGGTAGAGCTGCAGAAGACAGTCTTGTCCACTCTGTTGTTGATGAGAGCTTTAGTTAGCCGGAGGACGCCCCCCCCCGGGCAGCTGAATTGTCTTTTGGCTCTCCTGTTCTGCTGATTTGTTCAAGAGCTTTTGGAAGAGAGAGAGGGAGAACCAGGAAGTGTTCTTATGAACTGAATAGGCGGGGCTTGTCCCTAAGCCCCGGAATGGGTGGAGTCGAAACATAGTCTCTTTGTCACCTCCTTCCTTAGACAGAATAAAATACTAAACTTGGATGCTGGAGTTCTAAGGAACGTGATTTTCTTACATTTGACCAGATAATAATAATCATCGTTATTTTAGACATCTGAGGTATCAAACATCATTGTTCTGTACCATGCAGAGAGTACTTGAGTTATAAAGTTAAATAATGAGAGAAATACCCAATTGCATCTCACCAAATTGATATATAGTTGGCGTACATCATGTTAGAATACAACACATATGTTAAAGTTGTAAGATGTCATTTTGTTAAGCGGTAATTGTCACATTCCATGTTTTCCATTGTTTGTTAATGTAGTCTGTGTGGCTCATACTGTGGTGCATGAGGATGCGTGTGGGTCTGTGGGGGCAGTTTTTATCAAGATGAACATTCTTTCAAGCCATAAAATACAGTTTTAGGCCAGTGGAGTAGGTTGTTGTGATCACCCAGGGAGATGAGTTTCTGTCTTCTTGGGGGGAAGGGTACATTCAACCCAAGTAACCCAACACCAGGGTCCACTTGGTTATGAATATGAATTATGAATATACTCCATAACTTTTCGTGTCCATATCTGGCTCCTAGGCTACAAATTGAAAGTACTATGAAAGTTCTTGTTAGCACTTCATCAAGTTGTTCAGGGAAACATTACGTTGCCAGCGTCATCACAATTACCGTTGTTCCATATTGAGCTTGGCACATCTCCTGGGGCAAGCTGCCCAGATCACACATGTCACACAGGTCTTCTTATTTTTTCACTCTCAAAAAGCGCCTGCAATGTAGTGCATTTGAAACTACATTGCAGTGTACATGATAGGGTGCTTGCCTCCTGTGAATTGTTTTCTTTTTTCTTTTTGTTTATTTTCTGTTTATTTTGTTGCTTAGTCAGACAAAGTGACGTGAGTGAGATGAAAAAACCTAGGCGAAATGTGCCAATCTCAACAGGAAACAACAGTATATGTTTTAACATGGTTTTGGAAAACAATGAGTCCTATGACCTCGGGATATGCGATATATGTTTTTATCTGACAACAATCATACTCATAAGAAGGTGAAATACATTTTGGGGTCTTGGACTTTTCGTATGCTACTGTATGTGGGCGATAAGAAAAGGAAAAAAAATGATGCCAGCCTTACCTTTTAAAACACGGGTGTCCAACAGGGGGGACGGGACCCCTAGGGGGTCCTCAGAGCCACCAAATCACTGTGTGATAGGATCATTATTTTAAATGAATGAACTTGAACCCTCACATCCCTATTCTGAGGAGAACTTTAGCCAAAAATAGCCGATCTACAAGCTCTCAGAGAGGTTGTAGATCGTCTATTTTTGGCAAATAAGTTTGGTGTTGAGGTAAAAAGAAATCTGACCAAGTACATAGTGAAAGGTCAAATTTACTAAGTATCGACGATTTAAGTGGTTAAATGTCTGAAAAAACACATGAATCCAACATATACATACTGATGACAGCGCTGTCAAACAAGTCGATAAAGATCTGCAGCACAATTTTATACAATATGTAATGGGGGGGTCCCTGCTTTATCTCCCTCTCAGCTGAGGGGTCCTTGGCCTGAACACGTTGAAGACCCCTGCTTTAAAAGCATATACATTCGAATGAAAATGAAACACAAGTTAAGGGCCTGGGGAAAAGGAGAAAACAACATGGCTAAAAGTACACAAGAGAACGTAATCAGCTGCTTTCCTTTCCATCCCAGTGGGGGTAAACATCATCCAAGGACCATGAAAGGCCACCCAACTCTCTCTGCAGCCCAGAACACTCAACCTTGGAGAAGGTCTCCATAAGCAGTGTGAGTGGAGCTCAGAGAAGAGGAGAGGCAGAATACCTGACTCCCATTAGGATGCTGTGTCAAGCACGTCAGGGACATTGTTAGCGCTGCCCTTGAGCAGATCACTCTACCTGTAACTGTAACGCCACCAGCTGTACCAGCTAACACCATGAATATGCTAAAGAAATATGACCTTTAGGGGTGCTTATGAAATGAAGTATTGGCTATGGGAAGAGACAGCTGACCTTGTGTGAAGAAAGAAATGCCATATCATTGCTGTCAGGTGGAAACCTTGTATGTCCAAAACCGTTCGTTTTGTAGTTACCATTTTAAAAATGATTTACACTAGTGAAAACAGCCGATCTACAAGCACACAACGCCTCGCACCGCGAGGCGTTGTGTGCTTGTAGATCGGCTGTTTTCACTACTTTCGTGTCACGGCCTTGTATGATGAAGCGGGGCTTTGCTTTGCGAAAAAATTTACAAATTTGAAACTTGGAGATTGCGAGGTTTCTGCCCGACAGTGACGATATGTAATATTTTCAGAGGTATCAATACTCTTGAGTGTGCGGCATGTGTGCATTCATGCATGTCCATGTGTGTGCTTACATGTGGCATGCAGCCAAGGCAGAGATAACCGGCTAAATGAGATGGGACCAATGCATACATACATACAGTAGCACCCACCATTACCCCCATACACTCCCTAGAAATGGGGATTAAGGACTAGTGACTCGGAGAGCATGCTGATGATAATTACCCTTCAAAATAATCATCTGGGACCCCATGCAGGAAGTAGCAATGTCACACAGACCCGGAGAGCCACGAATGTGATTTTTTTTTTCACAAGTCCACTTACTGGCTGAGTTGACGTGACCTACTTACTGTATCATATTGTCGTGGGTGTTTTTTGTTACGTTTCTGCCCAAATGGATCAGTGAGCCTATACAGTATGGACCATCTCTTCCCACATAACACATTAGGAAGAGCAGGGGTCTTCAACAGGGGGTCCGAGACCCCTAGGGGGTCCTCAGAGTTACTACAGGGGTGTCCTCCAAATCTTCCAATCCTAACAACTTGAACCCTAGTGTCAATATTCTGAGGACGGCAGCCAAAAATAGCAAACCTACAAGCTCACAGAGGCGTTGTGATCGTCTATGTTCGGCAAAAAGGTTTGGTGTAGAGGGGAAAAAGAGCAGACCAAGTACAGCAAAAGGTCAAGTTGATTAGGTAATGACGGCTCAAGTGGTTAAATATCTGAAAACACAAATTGACATGAATCCAAAATACACTGATGATTGCGGCGTCAAACGCTGAAACTATATGGAATCTACGATAAGGTTGTGGGGGTCCCTGTCTCTCAGCTATAGGGCTCCTTGGCCTGAAGACGTTGAAGGCCCTTGAAGAAGAGGGTTTTAGGAATAACAACAGGGAGTGATCAATCATCATGCCTGAAAACTGCAGTTAAGAATATCTATCCATAATTTGATTAGGTCCCCATACCCCCCCCCCCCCCCCCTGGATGCCCAGAGTGGAGCCAATACAATGGATTATGTGACAGATTCGATACACTAATTTAAACCACGAGGTGGGGCCAAAATAATGCTCTCTCTCTCTATCTCTCTCTCTCTCTCTCTCTCTCTCTCTCTCTCTCTCTCTCTCCCCCTCTCTCTCTCACACACACACACACACACACACACACACACACACACACACACACACACACACACACACACACACACACACACACACACACACACACACACACACAATACAGTACACACGATTTTAAAGTTCAAGAAGCAATCAATCAGCACTTGAGGCAGCCTTACAAAATCACTCTGTTTACGCTTGATGTCAATCATGTCGCTCAAATGGAGCAGTGCATCATTACGTTTTCCTAATCATCAGATTGGTAAAGTCCTACTAATTGATGTAGCTGTTTAGCACTGGGTCCTCAACACCCACTTGAACCCAGTTGTGGATGGAAACGATTAAACAAGAATATTAACAACATCTTACAGTAAATGCGAGACATCTCTGTGAGTGTGCGTGTACGTATCTCGAGAACCGTTCGTCCCACCGGCTTCAGATTCGGCACGCGCGTTCCCAGCCGTGGCGCGCAGTGCAGTGCCCGGCCTCGACCCGACCCGATACGTGTTTTTCCAGAACCTGCGCGAAAGGTTTGGAATCTCCGTATGCGGAGCTGATGTCTGACATCAGGCTGTTCCGGAAACCAGCACAAGCGCTGACTCATTGACTATATTTCTATAACAACCAAAAGATTTAGCCTATGTTACTGTCGATCTGACAACTATTAGGTGAGACTAAGAACTATTGGATAGCCATTTAGCTTCTTAAATTGACCTGTGCCAGTTCATGAGAAACTAGATCTCCGCCAGGTCAGGTAGGTTATTGTTGGGACAGCAATGTTTGGAATACTCTCTTTGCATATTCTCTATTGGGGCGGTTGTATTTGGTCTCCCTGCTCTTATTGAGACATTTAGATTAGGGGTCTTCAACGTTTTCAGGCCGAGGACCCCTTAGCTGAGAAAGAGATGAAGCAGGGACCCCCACAACCTTTCATAGATTCCATATAGTTTCATCGTTTGACAGTGTATTTTGGATTCATGTAAATTTTTTGTTTTCAGATATTTAACCGCTTGAACCGTCAATACTTAATAAACTTGACCTTTCACTCTGTACTTAGTCTGTTCTTTTTCCCCTCTACACCAAACCTCTTCGCAGCGCGAGGCGTTGTGAGCTTGTAGATCGGCTATTTTTGGCTCAAGTTCAACTAGGGTTCAAGTGCATGCACAAAAAAGGAGAAAAAGGTTTCTATCATACAAGGATTTGGAGGACCCCCTGTAGTAACTCTGAGGACCCCCTAGGGGTCCGCAGACCCCCTGTTGAAGACCCCTGATTTAGATCATGTCAAAGGTCATGTCTCACCTGGACACAGGCTCTGACAGACATTTTATCCCCTGAGCAAGCAGACAGGCTTTTGTCTACTCATTATGTGTCTCATAGAGCATCGCAGCGGGAGTGGTTTACTGGTCCCACTAAAATATTTATAACAATTATGTTAAGCCTAGAACCAAGCCATCCTTGCCTGGCATTGCCAGCCTCTATCACACACTTCGTTTTGGGAAGAGAGTCTGGGATTTCAGAAAGAGTTTTCATTTCTGGGGTTTGCCCGAAACCATGTGCCCCAAGCCTACAGAAACGACGTGCCTCAAGCATACAACCCTGATTGGCCAACCCTTGAAGCTGGTTGAGGAAATAGAATCTCAATGGATCAGTGCCAGACCGTACTACAACACCACTACCGCCAGGGGTGGTGTTGTTGTGTTCGGTCTGGTTTATTAACCAGGCAAAAGCCATCCAGGATGGCAGTGAATCATGACCATACAACCTTTGATCCTATGTGAAAACATATTTTAATATTAAATTATTTGATATACTACATGTAATAAATACCCTTTGTTTAGCGATTTTCAAAATGTTCTATTCATAGAAACAAAGGTTTGATGTTCATGATTCACTGCAATCCTGGATGGCTTGGTTCTAGGCTTAACATAATTGTTATAAATATTTTCGTGAAAGTCTATGGCGAAATGAACAGGAGATTTTTTAGTAGGACCAGTAAACGACGCCCACTGCGATGCTCTATAGGAGGGCTTTGGGATAGTTCAAAAACCCGCCTACCAGTGACATCATTGAGGTGGAATCCAAGCTATATAGAAACTGCAGCTTTCAGAGATTATTTTGTTTTTGTCAGATTCCTAAACCAATAATTTGCAGCGACTCCTATAGTCTCCTATTGACTAACGACCCGTCATCAAATTAACGGCTCAGGAATTCGACAAAAATTAAAACATCTCCACGGATTCAAGGCTTCGTGGGATGTGTAGTTGATAGAAAATTATGTAATGTTTTTGGGGAGAACTACTCCTTTAACCCTGATACCTAATACTAAATAATAGTCTATTTTGTGAATAACGATATCGATCGATTCATCGGGTGATCGATCAGTGGATGGGAGGAATCAATCAATCAATCAACCAGCCAATAATTCTAATTTAGGGCAGCGGAAGGGAGGCTGCAGCTCCACACCCTGGCGGCAATAAAAAGCCGGCTTCAGACACTCGTTGCAGATCCATATGAATTCCCCACTGACCCGACGTTTATTTTGTTCTGTGTTTTGTCTACTTATGGTTTGAGCCCATGGGAACGGCTGCCTTTTGGTTAAGTTGACATTTTCTCTGTTCTGTTATTTATAGCCTATTTTCATTCTGCTTGTGTTGTTTTTAGACCCTCTTTTCATTATGTAGTTTGTTTGTTTTGTTGAGCTCTGAGCCACGCTGCGCCTTCTAGCCGCTTAGCTACAGTCTTCGGACTTATTTGACACTTATAGTCTTCTCTTTTTTTCAAAATATTTATCCCACGATTTTGTAACCCATTTTCACCCAGTGCCAGGTGCCTATGTAATCCTGGGCTCTGCTCTCCCTCTGCCGTGCCTGGGGAGACAATGGACCAACCTCATGCTTCCTTCTATGCATGAGGAGTCCTTCTATGCATGAGGAGTCCATGAGGAGTCCGGGACTTCCCCGGTTTGGACGTAGCGCGTGGAAGGAACGCGTCATTCCAACCAGTTCCTTTCCCCTCCATCAGGCGCCCCAGCTGGCCAGGGGGGGAGGCAGTATAGAGACCAGGATTACTGCATGTTCTTGTGAGGGTATCTACCCTAGGAGACACGGGGAGAACATGCAAACTCCACACAGGAATCAAACCCAGGACCTTCAAGCTGTGAGGCAGCAGCGCTACCAACTGTGCCACGGTGCCCCTTCTATATTTATCCAAAGTATTTAGTATTGAGAAAGAGTATTTAAATCTATATTTTTCTACTATTTGCCTATTGTTAACGAAAAGAGTGACTTTTGTAACCTCACTATTTACCTCCATATTGTAAATAAATCTGTCTATTTTTGCAAACTGGTCTAATACTGATATTTGTATCGACCCATTTAGCCCTAGACAACTTGCGGGTCATTACAATCCTGTCTTGTATTCTCCTACATTGGAAATTACACAAACACAGAGATTGAGACGCACCGGTTTACTATTATATATAGAGCTCAATAATACGCCTTAGAAAACAGAAACACATTTCTCTCTCCTCTAGTCTTCACAGGGGAGTCTCTGACTTCCTTTTTTCTGTCTAGTTTTACCACAACTCTTATCTCTTTAACCATATTGTTGTACACTCAACCACTGAACTCACACCTAAGCTAATTCCCCTACTTCTCCATTTAGTATTGACAAAACATGCAGATATCATGTACTTGCTATCCACACATTTTCTCACGGTCAAAGCAACGAGACATCTTATGAACAGATAAGCGTGTTGCAGAATAATGCCTCATCAGTATACTGTACATCATTTCACAATCAGTCATCTCTTCTAATGTGAAGACAGATAAGAGCGAGTGTTGGTTGTCAAGTCAAGTAAATTTATATACATACAGTATATATAGCACATTTTAAAAACAACAGCAGTTGACCCAAAGTGCTTTCCAGTGAGAAAAACAACAATTTACAAAGCAATACAGGCACATACTGTAATGTAGTAAGAAAACATAACAAAGCCAATATATCGTCGTTGTCGGGTGGAAACCTCGTATCTCCAAGTGTCAAATGTGTACGTTCTTTCGCAAAGTAAAGCCCTGCTTCATCATTCAAGGCTGTCACACAAAAGTAGTGAAAACAGCAGATCTACAAGCACACAACACCTCGCACCGCGAGGCGTTGTGGTCGGCTGTTTTCACTAGTTTAAATCATTTTATAAAATGATAAGTGCAAAACGAACGGTTTTGGACATACAAGGTTTTCATCGAACAACGACGATATATAAAAAGAAAAACAACACCAAACATAACTTCAAACTATGTTAAAAGCAAGGGTGAAAGAGTGAAAGGGTTGTGGTTATGGCGTACAGATATAAGAGATGATGAGAGAGGACTGGTAAATACATTCTTTGTAAGCAACAACACCTTGTTTCTTATTCCCATATGAGACAAAATAATTGATCACAAAGAAATAAGACAGGAGAGTGAATCAATATGTATATTTAGATTTTTACTGTGCTGAGAGAGGAATCAGACAAAGGTAAACAGTACATAAATAATGGTTCAAAGGTTCGCGCTCTCTCTGACAAATTATGTTTTGACATGAGTATAAGTATGGTCATTTGGTCATTTGGTCCATGTGATGACGTTTAAACAGTTCATAGGATGTTCTTATCCAAGTGGGGTCCATATACTGTGGCAAAGAGTTCATTGTAATGTAATCCAAGAATCCTTATAATCCAAAACAAGTGGCCGAGTGGCCCACAATCCCACTTGTATAGTCAGCCCACCGGGCATATGTCCGGTATGCCAGATGCCCAGTCCACCCCTGAATTACTGCAATAATATACATGTATAAACAATTATAACAGCCATAATGCTTGTAGGATAACTAACCAAAACTCTGGTTTCAAACAAACAGGACAGGATTCTGGATTCTGCGATTGCTCGTATTACACATATCACACTGTTACAGATGTTTCCTGTTGAGATGGCACATTTCACCCAGGTTTTTTCATCTCACTCACTTCACTTTGTCTGCTGACCTCACTCAGCAACGAAATAGACAGAAAATAAACACAAATAAAAATAAAACAATTCACAGGAGGCAAGCAGTGATCATCCCATGATGTGCACTGCAATGTAGTTTCAAATGCACTACATTGCAGGAGCTTTTTTGAGAGTGAAAAAATAAGAACACACGTGAGACATGTGTGATCTGGACAGCTTGCCCCAGGAAATGTGCCAATCTCAACAGGAAACAACGGTAGTTTGCGCGACAGCATCTTCGGTCTCTCTCTCTTTATTCCATGGCAAAATGTTCCGAAACGAAAAGGCATAGAGGAGCGGGTCTATGACCGAACTGAACAAGGGGAAAACGTGAACGATTCGCACCGCGAAATCGTCCGTGAAGCGTTCCAGTTTGTACGCTACGGCGGGTTGTGACGTACGAAGCGAACCTCCCACTATTCCCACGATGCCGACAACGTGTGCTGGAACCCAGAGCACGAGGAAGGTTACGATGATCCTGGAGATCAGCTGGCTTGTTCGCTTGTTGCTGGACAGAGCCGTCTCTTTCCGAGAAAGGAACGATGAAACCCAACAATAGCTCCAGCACCGCGGAGGCCAGGACCTGCCCTTCCATTCTCGGTGGTCTGCTGCAGAAAAAGTGTCCGTCCTTTATCCTTCCAGTGGGGATGATTGAAGGCCAAGCCATTAAGAAAGACACAACCCGCAGTCCCACTATCAGAGCCCTCTCGCCCCTTGTACCTATCCGAGCCCACCTGTGACGGTGAAGTACGTTCACAAAGAGCTGGATGCTCATCAGGGTTATGGTGTAAATGTTGGAGTAGAGGCTCCAGTAAACCAAGAAAGAGCAGGACTTGCACAGAAGGTAGCTTAGCTCCTGTTGTCTTAGCATTTCAACGATCCAGCCGGGCACGGTGATCAGACACACCAGGTCACAGCAAGCCAAGTTCAGCATCAAGAGCTGGGTGAAGTTGTTTGGCTCCAGCTTGCGTAGCAGAGCCACCAGCACGGCCACGTTCCCGGGAACGCCCAGGACGCAACACAGGCTTAAAGGTGATACACCATGCATTTAAAAAGTATTTATGTCATAATTGTTTATGTCCCAAAAACGTTTTTCAAAAGGTTTGAGGCTAAATTACCACTCCTGAATAGAGAGCCTCTCATTTTTGAATGGCTCTCAGAGCATTTTCAGCTGCAGTACCACCTTTGGCCTGAAATGTGCCACCCCCCCAAAAAATCTTTTTGAAAAAAAATGTTTTTTTTTTTTTTAATATATTTTTTTTTTCAAAAACGGCCGTCGATGACGTCATCGACGGCAGCAAATCTGGACAGCCTGTTTTGAGAACCCGTGGGATGCATTTAACCTCCACCTTCCCAAAACCAGAGAAAGACACAACGGTCTGAAATGGGACTTTGTGAGGATAGAAGATGCTAGTGGGACCCCAAAAAAAGGTTTTAAAATAGGAAAAGTGAAATTTCATGGTGTATCACCTTTAAAAGAACGGCTGCGGCCATTTCTGCTGGGCTTGGGGTCGGTCCCACTGCAGGGCTGGAGGGCGAGGTTGGTGGGGTGAAGAGACGGGAGTTGCTGTTGGAGACGACGAGCTCTTCCATCGTGTGCCAAGGTGTTGACAGCGAGTATGAGAACTGATGAGTGGCTTGGTGTCTTCTTGACTTGGTCTGTGGTTTGTGACGAGGCATTTCCCCTACCGTTATATAACAGAAACCACAATTATATGTTTTCTTATTTAACCAGTAAAAAACACATTGAGTCAGAGTGTCTTTTTCAAGTGGGAACTGACCCAAGAGGCAGAATAAAATTACACATCTTTGCTAAAATATTAAAACACTACAAAAACAGACAACAATTAGATCATCCACAGCAGCAACTACCTAATAATAACTCCAAAGTGACACAATTTAAGCAACAGAAAGAAAAAAGAAATCCCTACAAAAAACTCACTACCAATTAGACAAACTAGTTAGACAGTGGTTCTCAAACATTTTGACATCAAAAGTCCAGTTTTTAATGTCAATATGTTGAACATAAAATCAAGTTGCCTATTAATTCTATTCAGTAACAGCTGTGCTAGTCAAAAATGTTACTTCATTTGGTTTAAAGCTTTACAGAGCAGCACGTTCACATACACGTGTCTAAGTTTTATCATTAAACATAACAGTAAAATAAATGTTTCCACTTTCCATTTTCTCCCAAGTACCCCCTGTAGTGTCTCTGCGTACCCCTAGGCGTACACATACCCCCATTTGAGAAACGCTGGTTTAAGAAGTCCTACTGATTTAACCACTTTAACCCTTAGTTACCCAGGGTCCCCCAGGACGCTAATACACCAAAATGACACAACCTACAATCTAATTGTGACATGTTGTGAGCTCGTACTGTAAATCAGCAATTTATTTGTGCAGAACGTTCGCCCCCCCCCGGAATAGGAATGCTGGCATTCACGCGGTTAAATGGGCCGATGGCCTCACGCATCCGTCGGCGTCTATAGGTTGCATCCGCACTGTTTAGACAAAAGAGGAACCGTGTGTTCCTTTCCCCTGAAAAGGTTGAAAATACCGTGCAACCTCCAGAGAGCAGCTCCTGCGACCTTTCTCACAAATCAACAAACAGCCCGCAGCCTTGCTTTGCACCTTGACACCTGTCAACATCTGAGAGGATTTCATAGGTGAAAAATAAGGGCATACTGGCATTATGACTTGCCCTTCGACTGTTTTTTTTTAAATGTAATTAAAGTGTTTTCCTTTTCCACACAGTTCTAACAGTACACGTGCTTTCTCCAGTCTCCAGATTGAGCAACCATTCATATACTATGTTATTATTTGCAGAGAAACAATAAATAGCCCAGGGAAGACTCACAATGTTATGCAGCCCTGGTGCTTAAAGGACAACTTTGTTGTTTTTTTTACAACAAGGGTTCATATTTTATATAGTCATTCGAGAAAAGAAAAGATGAGAGTTAAAAATGTTTTCATTTACGTCTTTCTTTCGTTTTAGTGACTTTAATGATTTTGATTTGCATGCATGCCCCCAGCTTGGGGGCATCAGTGATGTTAATAGGTTTTTAATGTAATGAGTCCCGGGACCCAAGAAGGGTCTTTCGGATGAGTCCCAGGGATATTTTATGGGTCCCACAAAAATTCAACGCCGGCGGGGATGGGTATCGTTCACCTCTGAATCGATACGATACCTTTTTCGATACCTGGGAATCGATACGATACCTTTTTCGATACCGTTTTCAATACTTTTTTATGTATTATTATTATTATTACTACCCTTATTATTACCATTATTATTATTATTATTATTAACTTTTTTCTATAGGCTATTTTACACACCACAATAGGTTATTAAGGCTGTCTAAAGACAGTGGTTCAGCCATTGTCATGTCAAGTAGTAGGCTTACTGTAGTTGATGGAACTACTATTACTGTTACTATGGCTGCTATTTTATATACATATATATACATATGTCTGCAATAGAACACATTCTTTATACAGCTATTCTATGGCTATACTGTTGACGTTTCTATTTTATTATTATTGTTGTTATTATTATCATCATCATCATCATCATCATCCCTTATCTTAGTTTTTCTTATTATTATTATCACCTCGATCACAACATTGCATTTTGCTTCTTGTCCCTGTAGAGTAGTGACAATAAGACCTTGCTTCTCTTTATTCTTAAACCTCACATCAACAATTTGCGCTGTTGAATGCAACTACATTGAACGTGAATGCGCGTTCGCGTCTACTGCATACATGAACGCGCAGCATGGAGTTATAGACAGACACAGAGGCAGGGTGGCTGTGCTGGCGAAACAAACACAAACATGCTTAAAACGTTTCTTTCAATCGATCAATTACCTTTTCTAGACGGTCGGAACTAAAGACTCATGTACCATACTACACATCTCTCCCGCCGGGACTGTATTATTTTTTTAATACGACACAGAAAAAGGCTTTCACGGAAAGGGTCCTTTTGCTGCCTGCAGACAGAGCAGCGAGCGGAGAGGGGGAGAGGCTATGGGAAGAAGTCTGGGTTTCCGAGGCTAGGGGAAGAGTAGCTCTGGTCCACAGCGTAGCGTGGGGACTGGGGTGGGGAGAGGAGACGACGATCGATGCTCACGCTGTCACAAGTTCCAACCGGAGATCATAGCCGTTGGATCATCATAATAACATCATTGGCTATTGTCGGATGTTTTCAGTTGTGGGACATTTTCACAGTAACGCAACTACGCAAGTTTACTAAAGCAATTCAATGTTGTTACGGATGCGAGCGGTCACGGGTGCGTCGTTCGTAGACGTCACCTTTCTGCGCCGTGGCGCAGAAAGGTGCACGTTCTGTGGGGGAATCCTTTTTGGTGTATCACCTAACACGCTGTGCCACTATGGTCAGAGAGCGGCCCGGTGCTACGCTAAAACTCAGGCACCCATTGAATTCTGTGACCATGCATGGTCGCACAAAATGGCGTCGGTGGAGTCTAAACACACTGTTGTTAGTTCTATCGTCTGTTTTAAGACTTTCTACGCGGATTTCATTTGTGTTAAAGTAGGGTTAAGTAGCATGCCTTCACCCATGAACAATGGTGGCGTCTGTGGACTTTTTAAAATATATTTTTTTTCGCGACGTGGTAAATTATTTTAACGTGGACTCCAATGGAGGCGATGCGTCCGTGGGACCCCAGGACAATGACGTGAATGCGTCTCTAGGCAACGTGAATGGGTCAGAGACGCGGGACGCGCACGTAATGACGTCACTGGGGCATACATGGGTCAGTGACGTGACGCCCCAAAAAATGTGTTTTTAAAAAAACTTTAAATTGCAGGCATAAAAGTTATTTACTTTTGTTCTACTCACTCTCAACCTTATGGAAATACATTTTGTTTTTAGATATTTTATTGGAATCAGACTTTATTCAGCAGTTTGTTGTACTTGTGCCTAAAATCGTCATATGGTGTGACATGAAAATAATTGTTCATAAAATGAAAATGGAGTACATCTTTCTTAAGTTACTCACTTTATCAAAGTCCTTTATCATAACTAACCAGTGATCCACTATAGTTTTTTGAAAATTAATTATATCTGTATATTTTTTTCATAATCGACACTCTGTGTGAGGCCCATGTTCATGATCTTACAACATATTTTAAATGTATTCTGTCAAAACTTTCTCTAAAATTACACAAATATTTGTGACTCTTCCTGATAATATTCTCTATGTAATCCATAAACATTTTTTTGGTTTAATCATTAATAAAGGTATGATTTCTCACTATTTGGAATGTCACACCAAATGATTTAGTGTCACACCGTATGATCATATCTTCATGTGTCAAAGCAAACTGTGTTTTAACCTACCTATTAGTGAGTACTGAACTTTACTGATTGATTAAACAATTACCCAGGATAACATGGCCTTAATATTTCTGAACAGGATATTATTGTAGGGCTTTAACATGGGATAAGAAAGAATTGTAGTAGTAGATGGATGATGAGGATGTGCACAGGAATGCTACGCACACCTAAGTCTTCTGCCGGCCCACGGCAGAAGGATCCTAAAGGGACAATAAGGCGCATAGCCACACTTGGAGCCAAGGCATTGAAGGCAACATTTTATTAACACCAATTAGTGGAAACAGAACTCAGCATTCAGGTAAATTGCTTTTTTCCGAAGTCTCCTGAACTTGAACACAGCATTTTGTGTTGAACAAATGTAATTAGGAATCATGACATTACACCACATCTCCACTAGCTAAAGAGTGCTGGGTTGCGCAACTCTGAAAATAGCTGATCTACAAGCTCTCGCAGCACAACGTGTTGAGAGCTTGTAGATCAGCTATTTTCGCTAGTTTTGTCTCGGGTCCTACCTTAACACTGTCCACTGTCCAGTCCAGTGAGTCAAAGTACAAAAGTATTAGATCAGATTAGATTATACATTTAGACTGTATTGTACATCAGCCAGTCGTATTTGGTGAGGGTAGCAAACCGGCTGCCTTGTTGCGGTTCTGCTATGCCACAGACAACCTCCTGCTCTTCGTAGAAAATGCAGTCTCGCCCCTTTGGCTCCTCTCTCCTTGCTGGGTCATTGTTTAGTTTCTCCCTGTACTTTCTCGTTCTCTCAGCACTTGTCATTTTCCAGCTGACAAAAGAAAATGGAATGTATAGTTTAAGACAAAGAGAAAATATTGTTTAGATTGAAACAATATGTTAAGGTTTCTGTGAAGGGGTTTCTGCTCTGTCTGATGAATTTGAAGTATCACTGAATGAAGCTAAATTACATTTTATGTAAAAATGTTTAAAACAAATGTTTAAATGTACAAAAGAAACATGGAACTTTGTTATTTGTTGTTATATCTGTAGTTAAATACAGTATAAATCATATGGTGTGACAGTCAAGTCATATGGTGTGACAAGCAGACATGTCACACCATATGATTAAGTGTCACACCATATTACTGTTTTCTCCATTTAGGTTTACCTTGAGTCTACTATGTACACATTAGCATGCTAACAGCATGCTAGCTATAACAAAGCAGCCTAGATCTACATGGAAATATGACCAAAACTTCAAATAACTTAAGCTTTTTTTTAAGAAAAGGTGTCACACCAAAAGACATCCAGAATGGTGAGTTTGTCAACGTTTCAACAAGATGGCATTTCATGAAAATGTTAAAATCATAACTCACCTCAGACACCTGTCTTGCAGTTGTGCTGGGAGTGCTGAATAGCCTTACAGAAGAAGGACCTCTCTAGCCAATAGGTGTCCAAATAATTGCCTGTTTAATTTTTCCAAACTAGTGTCACACCAAATGATTTTGGGTTGGGGACAAAATGTTTTTGATCAGAAATGACTGAAAACATTATGCTTTGACTTTGAAAAGATATAGGCTCAAAATAGACATTTTTTTAGCCTAAATTCATTTTCAAATGATTTTTAGCAATTCTTTTTCTTAGTTTTATTCAAGTTCCCACTTTGAGAAACAAGGTCAGGACAGTCACACCATATGAGTTTTGCCATGTTTGGTTGAAGATTCTGAAGAAATGAGGAATGAAATGTTTTAATCTTGAGTAAGTTCACATAAAGCTTAATGTCCTGCACAATATTCAGAAGGTTTTTGACAAATATATTTTTTATTTATACATGTTTGACACCGAGGACAGCGAAAACGTTACGTCACGTCACCCACCCACATGCAAGTGGCTAAAAATGTATGTATTTTCAGACGCAATAAGCCCATTCCCAAGATGCACAGCAATCTTTCATGGGCAGATGTGACTTATGGGTGCTGGTGTAAACAGTAACAAAGAAATCGCTGGCTTATTGTGTCTAAAAAGACATATTTAGCCAATGGTACGCATGCCCCCACCCACTGAAATCAAACTACTAAAATCGCTAAAATGATAGAAAGCAGTAAATGAAAACATTTTAACACTCATCTTTTCTTTTCTCTAATTACAATTTAAAATATGAACCCTTGTTGCAAAGTTGTCCTTTAAATATCTAAGCTATTTAAGCGCATGAACACAAGCTTCTCTATTCAGGGGGCGAGTTTTTGGCAAAACTAGACGATCTGCAAGCTCACAAAGCGTTGTGTTGTGATCCATTGGGAACATTGTGACCCCTAAAGTAAAGCATATAGGCTTTAAGCCAAGGGTCTTCAACAGGGGGTCCGGGACCCCTAGGGGGTCCTCAGAGTTACAACAAGGGGTCCTCCAAAATGTAGTGATAGAGCCTTTTTTTCCCTTTTTTATATTAACCACTTGAACTCTAGTGTCCATATTCTGAGACCTTTTGCCAAAAATAGCAGATCTACAAGTACAAGCTCACAACACCTCGCGCTGCGAGGTGTTGTGAGCTTGTAGATCGCCTATTTTTGGCAAAGAGGTTTGGTGTAGAGTAGTCTCGCGTAGCCAGACAACTATTCCACAATCTCTGAATGCTATATAGAGTCTGGAACGGCAGCTCCCGAACGGCGAGTATCGGAAGTAGTCACTGCTGCACAGAACTGTAGTCCCCTCCCCTGGTAGTCCCACTGGAAACATAACAGAAGCACACTCGCACAGACAGAGTCATTCGAGCGGCATATTATAGGAGAAAGATGAAATAACGCCCCAACAAATGTTGAAAGGAGACATAACGCATCCAGTAGGACATGTTATTGTTACTGCACCAAGGGAGCGGGTGCGTCACATCCGCTCTATCTCGCACTCATCGTATCTATTTCCGTGCCCCAGACTGTATGCCGGGAGCATTTGCAAATCGCGGAGGCAACAGTCTGGCCACGCGAGACTAGATGTAGAGGGGAAAAAGAGCAGACTAAGTACAGAATGAAAGGTCAAGTTTATTAAAGGGGCACTCCACCACTTTTCAACCTATGTTCATATAATTGATCCTCACTCAAAAATAGCTTTTCTCTTTTTTTTTTTTTTTTTTTTTCAGAGGAGGGCTGTGGGCAGGTCAGAAACCCATAGTCTTGTGACATCATCGATTGCCAATCCAGCTTATAGAAACTGCAGGCTTTCTATTCCTGAAAAGTTGCAATTTTAAAGTGGAAGCCATTGTTCTCGCGATAATAAAAATCTTTTTTTTTTTTTCAAAAATATTGATAATTTTTTTTTTGGGGAAAATGATGATGTCACAAGACTATGGATTCTGAACTTCCCACAGCTCTCCTAGGAGACTTGGACTGAGTAGAAAAGATTTGTGATATTTTATCATGACCATTAGTGAGGACCTATTATATGAAGACAGGTTGAAAAGTGGTGAACTACTCCTTTAAGTATTGACGGTTCAGGTGGTTAAATATCTGAAAACACAAATGCACTGATGATTGTGCTGTAAAACAATGAAACAATATGGAATCTATGAACAGGTTGTGGGGTCCCTACTTCATCTCTCCCTCTCAGCTAAGGGGTCCTTGGCCTGAAAACATTGCAGCATATCTGCAAAGGGTGTTATCTTCATAATGGCCCCTCATGTTACAGTAGTCTGCTGGCCATAAACAAGACTAAGTGAGTGTATGGTGAATGTCAAGGACCAACCTCACCTCGGGCCCCACCATTCCGCCATCCATAACACACACACACACACACACACACACACACACACACACACACACACACACACACACACACACACACACACACACACACACACACACACACACTCACAGACACATACGCACAGGGGCGTCACAAGGGGGGTGGGACTGAGTTACTAGGGCCCAATAAGTTGGGGTAGATCTGCTATTTTTGAAAAGTCGTGAAAATGTGTGCAAATCTTTGAATATATGTAGTTTTTAAGTGAACATTTGTAACCCAAATTTTGCTTCTGGGGGGTCCCTGGAACTAAATATTTAGAGATGGAGGTCCGTGGCCAAATACATATAAGTTTGGGGGTCCTTCACATGAAAATATTTGAGCACCACTGACATAGAAACATATATATTTTTTTTTTGGAAAAAACCTTAGAAGGATTTGAAATATTCAGACTTCAAAAACAGCAGATCTACAAGCTCGCAGCGCGGCACTTGGTGCCGCGCTGTGAGCTTGTAGAACTGCTATTGTTCAATAGTTAAAGCACAAAATGTGAGTGAATCCTTGTACGCAGGGCCCAGAATTTGTTGTGACACCCCTGCACACACACACACACACACACACACACACACACACACACACACACACACACACACACACACACACACACACACACACACACACACACACACACACACACACACACACCCCAATCGTCCCATACATGTCATTACAGCAAAGTGTTTGCAGACGCAGTCACATTCAATAACATGAGATGCAGCCATATTACTCAACATGAGAGTGTGGTGTCACATATGAGTGGATGGGGGTGGGGGGCATGGGGGGGGGATAGGACCAGGGATGCTATTCCCATGATAGTGGACCTTATATTACAATTACAGATGCATGCATATTGTCGTTGTCGGGCGGAAACCTCACATCTCCAAGTTTCAAATTTGTATGTTCTTTCGCAAAGGTAAAGCCCTGCTTCATCATACAAGGCCGTCACACAAAAGTAGTGAAAACAGCCGAGCTACAAGCACACCGCGAGGCGTTGTGTGCTTGTAGATCGGCTGTTTTCACTAGTTTGAATCATTTTTAAAATGATAAATGCCAATACAATCAACAACAACCAACTCTTTATCTTGGAGAGACTTCAGTTGGAAAAAACAGATTTGCTTCTTTATAACACCTAAGCAGAATAAGTCCAAGCAAACAGGCAATGGAGGGATTGTGGAGAAACAGCTGTAGATCATGCGCGCATCTTTTGGTCTTGCCCTGTGATACAACTCTTCTGGACAGAAGTAACAACACTGGTTTAAACAATAATGCGCTTCGATATCAGTAATACATTTGAATTCTTGTATCTTGGACAATTTCCGGATGGACTGTGCCGGCCGGCCCATGACCTCTTTTATTTTTACTTTTTTTTTCTGTACCTTATTTTGTTCTATTTTGTTATTGTCTGTCTTACGTATTGTCCTTTTGTCTATGTGCTTTGTATTGTTAAAAAAATCTTTTTGAAAAATGATAAATGCAAAACGAACGGTTTTGGACATACAAGGGTTCCACCCGACAACGACGATATTGTTTTATTCAGAACATTCGCCCAGCATCAAGCAACCCCACAGGCACGTTAACAATATAGAGAATAACAAGGAAGGACAATGATGTTTGAACGAATGATGTTCCATCATCTGAGCTGCTTCATCACCAATGTAATTTCCATATGATATTGTGATCAGTCTTTCAAATAACATAATAATAATATTCACTATTGCTACCAGAATTAAATCAGTGGGAGTCAATCAAGTGCCAAACACCATTCCCATATTCCATTATGAAGGCAGAAATGGAAAAGCAATGAGGTATTTGGATCTAATGTTGGGCAGCATAATAACATTGTTGATGGAGTTTGTAATAATTTTACACATGCCCTTAGGGTTCAATATAAAGCTATACTGAATATATTTAATTGTCCATAGCTTCTATATTCTCAGAACTCATTAGCTAAATCCTTCATGTATGTGTGGATCCTGGGGCCTATAGTGAATGATCAATTTATTACAGTTATCCACACGTTTCCATGGATGAAGTTGAATCTTTAATGTACTGCCTTTCTTCTGATGAACAGCATGTTGATCAAAATGTGTCATTCTTCTTTGTGAGAGATTAAAACAAAAGATGATATACTTTAAGACAGTGGTTCTCAACCTGTGGGTCGGGACCCCCAGGGGGTCCCCAGATGATTAACTTTGTGTGCAACATTGTTTCCTCACTCAACAGTAAACAAACCAACATAAAGTTTAAGTGTATAGATAGAGGGTATCTGCACATTTCTAAAGTGACAATTTAAGGACTTTTTAATACCTCTAAAATGACAAATTAAACATTGTCCAAATTGTCAAATATTAGAGGCAAAAATTGTGAAAATAGCTGATCTCCATGCTCACAACGCCTTACTTGTCAAACCAACCCCTCCCTCCCCTCCCTTTCTAGCCTCTCCTCTCCCTGCTCTGGTGCAGAGCAGAAGCCGTTTGACAAGTAAGGGTGCCTGTGAGGTCAAAACAGCGGTTTGGTTGGTCTCAGGACGTTGTGCAAACACATTCCAATAAAAAAATACTAACTTTGAAGCTCAAGAAATGACCGCACTAGTATAAAGTCTATCTACTCTGTTAGTTATGAGAGGGCCCGCAAAATCTAGCAACAGGGGCAGCCAAAATCTAGCAACAGGGGCAGCTATGAAAAAAATGGACTAAAGCAGGTATAAAGGGGTATGATAAAAGACAGATTTAACCCTATATGTGTTTTGGTCTGGATGACTCCTTTAAAGCTATACTGTGTAAGTTCAACTAGTGGTCAGTAGCGGTATTGCTTTTTTCGGCCGTTTTTCGGCCGGAGTCGTCGCGGACCACCGCCGCGGACCACCGGAGCGGTGCCGCAAACCACCACGACCGATAGTAATCCGTGGAGGGGTAGAACGCATGGTAGAACGTAATTTTCTGGCCAGGATTTGTGGATTAAGAGGTTAAAATCCTTCACCATGGTAAACACTGTAGCCAAGCGGAGGCGCTTCCTGGAGACCAGAGCAGATAAGCTGTGATTGGCCGGTAGTGTACCATGTGTGCATGATCGGCGATGTGATTGGGCAACGTATACACAACGTATACAGATGATGCAGATTACGTCATTTTGGCGCGAAATCCGGTCCACGGCCAGGATCATAGAAAACATATAAAGAGAAGGCTTCAGAAGCTGAAAATAACGGAGTGGGTGTTCTAAAACTTTAGCGATTTAACAGTTAGGACAATTTTAAGATTTGTTTTATAAAAAAAGTTACATGGTACAACTTTAAGATAGAAGTGAATATTGAATTTTTCTGACATTAAACCCTTTAAATGCACTGTTGGCACTGTGGACAGCAAGATGAATGCAGTATGTGGAACTGAGAGTGTACAGTACATAATGTGGTCTGATGAGACGTTGACGCATTAACCTCTTGAACCCTATAGCATCCGTATTCTGGGCATGTCATAATAGGTAAACATTCCGCAAGAATATGTCTATCTACAAGCACACAATGCATTGCATTGTGACTTTGTGAATTTGTAGCTTGGATATTTTTTTGGCTAAGAGACGCTGTCAGGAAGAAAATTAGGGAAATGCAGTGAGTTTAAGTGCGCAATACAATATCCATTCATTAATATGTTACCATCTGTGCATAACGCTTAAATTCTACTTCAGGAGTTTTCAGGTGAGAGTAGACAGAGACTATATACTATTAGGGATATTTTATACTTTTTGATCTACTGAAACTGCAATATGGAATGAATATTGACAATGTCATAAAAACACATGGGCGGTTTTAGGGGTCTGAACAGGACTGCTGATGCTGAAATGGCAGAAAGAGACTAAAATCACCTCACAATTGATGTGAACAAGAGTGCAAGTGACGCATCTCACAATAGACGGCGCTTTTGTGCTGAAGTAAGAGAGTGGGTGTCGCCCCACATGGCATATTGATTGAGGAGAGCTGGCAAGGTGCGCGTACTGGGGAGGAAAAAAATAATACAAAATAATACACAGTATCAAGACAAGGATTGTCAGCAATTTAGCCTCTTTTGCATTCTCAGCATTATTACGTGTTTTGGCACTGGCTTTCCCACGAGACATTTTGTTCGACTGGAGTGAACGAAATTATAAGTCAAAGATCACTTTCTCAAATTGCCAATCTACAAGAACAAAATGTGTCACAATTGTGAGCTTGTAGAACGGCTATTTTATCTACTGATGTGAACAGTGTTGTAAAGTAACTAAGTACATTTACTTAAGTAATGTACTTAAGTACAGTTTTTAGGTATTTGTACTTTGCTTGAGTATTTCCAATTTTTATTACTTTTACTTCTATTCCACTAGATCTCGGATCATAATGTTTTACTTTTACTCCACTAAATGTATCTGAAAACTTTAGTTACTAGTTACTTTGCAGATATACATTATCATATTATACATAAACCACTTTAGCCTTATTTTATACCGTGGCAATTTGAACATAGCCGATCTACAAGCTCACAACGTGTCACAACTCGACACGTTGTGAGCTTGTAGATCTGCTATTTTCAAACATTTAGTACTTTTACTTTTGGTACTTGAAGTAGTATAGATAGATAGATAGATAGATAGATAGATAGATAGATAGATACCTTTATTATCCCAAGGGGGAAATTCGGTTGTCCAATTGTAGCACAGCAGTATACAGTTATTTACAAAGTTACAGAGAAGTAAGAAAAAGGATAGATAAGAGGAAAATGTATGAATACTTATTGATGCCAAAACTTTTATACTTTTTCTCAAGTCCATTTTGAATTCCATACATACTTTCTACATTGCAGTATTGATACTTTTACTCAAGTAAAACCTTTGAGTACTTTTTACACCACGGGATGTGAAGCATACAGAGTTTATGAGGTAAAGCAACTACACTATATGATATTGACATTGAAACGATTTTGACATTCAGATGAATTAGGCAGCTTTATTTAACTATACTGACTAGGCTGAAAGGATTGCCTGATTATTACAGTTCTTCGTCAGCTGCAAGGGATTTAAGTTTCCAGGCAATATAAACCCTCTTAGCACACAGAATACACAAACTGTCTAAGCTTGTTGCTCACGGGGGAAATTTGAATTTACACTCTTCGAAAGTACACGAAGGGTGGATAAAAAGAAAGGTGAGATCTTGAAATAAATCCACTCAAACATCATTATTTCTTCTTTGGTTTATCTTGGATCTTGTTTTTGATCTCTTTAGACCGTTGTTGCAGTGTGGATAGCAGCCAGGAATATTGCTGCTGGCGTTCCAATCTCCACCTCTCCCACAGGGCTCGCTACAACTAGAGCATGTTCAAATCAAGTGCTGTGATGCTACGGCACGCTTAGTGAATGAAATGCACAGTAGGCTGTTTACCGCTGCAAGCACCGGGCTCATTACTAGGCTTATGTGGTATCCTAAACCTGCGATACTCAAACTCAGGCCTGCGGGCCACTTCCCAGCCCGCGGCACAATTTTGACTGGCCCACCAATCAATCAATCAATCAATCAATCAATCAATCAATCAATTAAAAATATAATAATTTCCTTAGAATGAAGTTATTATCTTATCTTTAATTGCATTACTACATGAATAATCATCTAGGAAGGCAACACTGCTTGCACTCATTCAACGCTGCGAAACATCAGTAAAGATTAGCCTCAGCAAGCAAAAAGTTGATGCCAAGAACCGGCACTTTAACCCAAAGTGGACGGATGCTTTTGCTTTCATTTTACAATCTCATGCAAATTCAATACCACTATGTTTAATTTGCCATAAAACAGTGTCAGTCGTTAGGATCGACAATATAAGGCGCCAATGAAAGACAGAAGTTATCAAGTATCATTGATATTGGCATCTTATCAACTGGCCCCTTGCCAGGGCTCCAGACTAACTTTTTCACAGGTAGCACTGGTGCTACCTGCATTTTCATTAGGTATCACCACCAGAAATTAGGTAGCACCATCTTTTTCTATGTATAGCGTAGCGTGGTATTAATACATAGCCTTATTATGCTGATAACAGTTGTGTTCATTTCCATACCATAAGTTTGCCTTGATGTAATGATTGATGACTCTGCGGCACAGAGTGTTGCCTGGCGTTTCCAGCCTCTATCACACACTTCGTTTTGGGAAGAGAGTCTGGGATTTCAGGAAGAGCTTTCATTTCTGGGGGGGGGGGGGGGGGCTAAAGCCTAGTGACGCGAGCCCCAAACCACGTGCCCCAAGCATACAACCCTGATTGACAACCTTTTGAAGCTGTTTGAGGAAATAGAATCTCAATGGATCGGTTCCAGACCGTACTACAACACCAATACCGCCAGGGGGTGTTGTTGTGTTCGGTCTGGTTTATTAACCAGGCAAATGTGAGTGAGTGTGAAAGCAGCAACACAAGAAGGAAGTCATCCCCCGCATTTTCCCTTGGATCTAGTGTGCCAATTGCGACGATGCCGTATTTAGAAGCTCTGTCGACCTGATGGTCGCTAATCGCCATTAGGGCGTTTCACTTGCACTTTTAATTACTAAAACATTGTAGTACTTTTTCCACCACTGTGTATGTTCCTAATGGCATACACATGCCCATCACATAGTGTACTTACTATACACACACATGCACTCACACATACACACTGTGCTCATATACAGTATGCAAGGACACGCTCACAATCAGGGGGCGCCTAACTTTGTCGCCAGTAGGGCGAGCACACTTTTGGGTCCAAAGCATGCGCACGCAGGGTAGGGTTTCTTAGCACGATGCTAACTCGGCTGTAAGCATGACAGTCATAAGAAGTCACCACTGAACTTGTCTAAAAATAATTGACACAGGGCCTACCCACATACTGCACATTCACCTCATGGAATAGGGATGTGACAGTATGACAATTTCATATCAGGATTATTGTGACAAAAGAAATCGCAATTTACGATATTATCGCGATAATCAAAATCCATTATCCTGAGGAGGAACATTTGCCAAACAATAGCTGATCTCCAAGCTTGTGAGCTTGTAGATCATCTATTTTTTGGCAACAACATTTGATAGAGAGTGATGAAAGATGATGCACATTGCACAGGCAGACAGCTTTCTTACAGTAGCCACACACACGTAATCAAATCACTACAAACAGCACATAACCAGTGTTGTATTGCTCTAGTCACGCAAGTAGTCACCGTCCCATATCTTTTCTGAGCAGGGTCAAGCCTCTCACGCACACGGACATACATTGATGCGAAACAAGCCCCAACCTCGACAACGCTTTCGTGTCACAACAAGGCGTTTTAACAAAGAAACAAGCCTGTATGCATATCAATAGACCTGTATAGCAGGTGTTAAGCAACATGCGCGTGATGTCATGAGAATTGCGTACCCCCAAGCATTGAATCAGCAATTCAGCACTGCACATAACATAGCAAACAACCAACAGAAGCAGCCATATCTCAGCTTAAATGATTAATAACATTAACTGACACGGACGGCGGCCAGGCATACTGTTTATAAAATATTAGGAGCCTTATCACTCACCATCAGTCAAGTCAACCTGGATATTTCTCTTTTATTTCTGTAACTTATTTCTCTCTCACACAGCCTCTCACAGGTGCCAATTCACTTCCCTAAACACTACACAGGGCCAAGCCTGTGTTGCCTGTTTATGCGAGAGAAACAAGCGACCATGTCTATGAATATACATGCACAAATGTATTGCTTATAACAAGCAAGACTGGTAAGTGGCAAAACCGCAAAAAGACCCCATTTGGATTGGTATGCACGGGGGGATAGGGGGCCAGTGCTCTCCCTGGCTCTATTGTTCAGGCGCTGGTGCTCACAATCACAACGATTCTACTGTTTTACTGTGCAATTATGTTATTAGAGTGATTTACAACAGTCAGTCACTAATGGTATACCCAGCATAGTTGATCAATATTCATTAGCTATGAATTGCTTGATATTAATTTGTGTGGCTTGTGTGCAATGTATGGCCTACTTGTCCAGGCGCATACCACTTAGGGCTTAGGCATTGCCACATAGGCATGGATGCCTGGCGACGTCGCTGGTTCGATTCCTGATCCGGACTTTGTCACTCTCCAGCATGGAGGGTCATGTGGGACCAAAGCTCTCTCTCTCTCTCTCTCTCTCTCCCTCTCTCTGTGTCCCTCTCTCTCGCTCTCTCTCTCTCTCTGTCCCTCCGTCTCTCTGTCCCTCTCTCTCTCTCTCTCTCTCTCTCTCTCTCTCTCTCTCTCTCTCTCTCTCTCTCTCTCTCTCTCCAGTCCAGCAAGATACGTTTAGCATCAACTAACTATTTATATCTTGTCCTCTCTCAGACGGACGGCAGACATTCTGGCTTTACTCCAGTGATTGAAGACGAGAGGAGAACATTAAGGATTAGAAAGAAAGAAATTAAGAAAGAAAGAAGATAGTGTGTGTGTGTGTGTGTGTGTGTGTGTGTGTGTGTGTGTGTGTGTGTGTGTGTGTGTGTGTGTGTGTGTGTGTGCGCGCGCTGTGTGTGTGTGTGTGTGCGCGCACACACGTTTGTGCGTGTGTGTTAGGTTAATGGAATGCTTATAAGAATACGATGCAGGCTCTGAACGTCACACAATGAGATGAATTATTAGGCTGTCTTCTGTATTTTTTATTTCTCACAGGAGAGAACTTGTGTTGTGAAGAAGAGAGATACTTGTGGGGAAAACACTGCATGGGGTTTGAGCTTTGGTTGGAAAATGTCCTCTCGAGGAGCTCCTCAGTAGGCTACACTGAAGAGCTACTGGGCCTGTCAAAAGAAAATGGGTTGTAAACGTTTCTTCCACATAAAGCAGGAGAAACGAGGACAAACGAGGACAGCAGGGATCACATAAAGGGGGTGAAATCTGTTGTTTTCCAGGTTAAAAACTACAGCAGGGGAAAAACATGGCAGGCTGCAAAAGACTAACCCTATCGTCACTGTTGGGCAGAAACCTTGTATCTCCAAATTTCACATTTGATTATTATTTTTTTTTCATAAAGTAAAGCCCTGCTTCATCATACAAGACTGTCGCACAAAACTAGTGAAAATAGCAGATCTACAAGCACACAACAACCATGGCTCTAGGCACAGCTAAACACACCCATTATTATTATTATTTGAATTGCTGCAGCTGTGTTGCTTACCTGCCATGTTTTGATCTGCCAAATGGATGCTTGATTTTTGATAAACATTTCCCCACAGACCTAGCTATTGTGTGTAACCACATGAAATTAAACAGTCTTTGACAAAGGTATTGTACGGTCACACATGAATTACAATAACTTGTACCGTAACATTACCATCAACGCAGACAGAGGTGTATACAATTTCAGTTCATATTCATCAATCATGTTCAGGTTCAGTTAATGTGCTTTCATAAATTAACAAGTGTTCTACACAGCTTATTGTGTTCTGTTGATGAAGGCAGTAACGTTGTCTGTGTCTCCACTCCGAAGTCAATGCCAACTAGGGATGGGTATCGTCTGCGATACTTTTAATGGTATTGATCGCATGACGTCGATACTATCGGGTATCGGTTCACGTAAAAACGAACCTCATTTCGATACTCTGGAACGCACCCCTGGCCGGTCACATCTGTAACAGTTGGGCTACTGAGAGTTTAATGACTTGTTACTGTGGAAAATAGCCGACAATGGCCTATAATATTTATTCTTATGATGATTATCCAACGTCTATACTCTCCGCTCCGCCACACTGTGTGATCATCATCACCTCTGCTCTACCGCAGCAGCGAGTCACCACTCTTTCCGTGTTGAAGTACTTAAATAAAAAGTATCGAAAATGGTATCGAAAAGGGTATCGTATCGATTCCCAGGTATCGAAAAAGGTATTGTATCGATTCAAAGGTGAACGATACCCATCCCTAATGCCAACTGATCTGGGGCCTGCACTTGAGCATAATTCCATAATGCTGTCCTATAATATCCTAATAACCTACAATACAAGTATTATAAAACAATAAAAACTATTATAAAACTGAGAAAAATGTGTGTCTGTTTGCATACATGTTTCTCTTCAGTGGTATGGAGGATTGAACTGCAATTGCAGGACATTGACCTTTGGTATAGAAAGTGTCTGACAACATCACCTTGCCTCGACTGGCTATATTTATGGTGTGCAAACAGTATAGTAATAGACTATAGAGCCTTTGGGATTCTGGTCAACTATGTATAGCAGGGTTCCCCAATAGGCGGCCCGCGGGCCATTTGCGGCCCGCGGGGGGCTGCTGTCTGGCCCCCACCAACCCCAGTAATAATGGTGGTATAAGAGCAGCAACAACACTAGTATATTGTCATTGTTGGGTGGAAACCTCGTATCTCAAAATGTGTACGTTCTTTCACAAAGTAAAGCCCTGCTTCATCATACGAGGCCGTCGCACAAAAGTAGTGAAAACAGCTGATCTACAAGCACACAACGCCTCGCGGTGCGAGGCGTTGTGTGCTTGTAGATCGGCTGTTTTCACTAGTTTAAATCGTTTTTAAAATGATAAATGCAAAACGAACGGTTTTGGACATAGAAGATTTTCACCCAACAACAACGATATCTGAACTGTCGCTGTAGTATCGGGAACGCCACCGTCGCCCCCTGCAATGCTGTGGCCCTCGGCTTGGTACCCTAGACATAATTCGGCCCTTGGGGAAAACTAATCGGGGAACCCTGATGTATAGGCTTTAAGTCATTGGCATTTCACACATACAGTATCCCTGGGTATGGACTATGGACTAATACTGCATATCAAAATTCAGAGTTCTCTCACTGTTTCTCTGTCTCTGTCTCTGTTTCTCTCTCTCTCTCTCTCTCTCTCTCTCTCTCTCTCTCTCTCTCTCTCTCTCTCTCTCTCTCTCTCTCTCTCTCTGTAAGATAGGCAACTACAGAATTTCTAAAAACAAAATCACAATTGAGATGAAAAAAAGGAATCTGAGATCTGACATATGAAGTCGGAAGTGCGAGGAAAAGAACAGAAAGCCTATTCATGCCTTTTTTATGTTTACACAGTGGGATAAATGTGCTTCCTAATTCCTATAAGTACTGCAATGTGCACCAATTCATTTTTAAATACGTGTTTCCTTGTTTCAAAGTTTGTTTAGCAGCTCCTGTATGTCTGGCCTACATTGGGAGACAGCCTGGGAGGCAGGGTTAGGAGGAGAGGCCAGTTTCAAAGACCTGTATAACTCTGAGTATTAGAGGGGTTACGGTCCATTTGGTTCCATACTCCGTCAAGGAAACCAGACGGTCCCTGGACCGCACTTTCAGAACCACTGGTCTAGATCAGGGGTTCCCAAACTTTTTTTTGTCTCAGGGCACCCCATAAATATGTTTTTTTAATCCGAGGCACCCCTACATTATAATTTTCACTCCCAGCACCTTATATTTATCGTTGTCGGGTGGAAACCTTGTATGTCCAAAACTGGTTTGCATTATCATCTATAAAATGAACTAAACTAGTGAAAACAGCAGATCTACAAGCACACAAGTGTGCTTGTAGATCGGCTGTTTTCACTAGTTTTGTGCAACAGTCTTGTATGATGAAGCAGGGCTGTGCTTTACCAAAAGACGTACACACTTGAAACTTGGAGATACGAGGTTTCTGCCCAACAGTGACGATATTTTTGTGATTGTGTTGTGAGGAAAACGTTGAGATAATAGCCATTTTGGTTAGAACTGACTGAAAATAACTTTGTACTTCAAGTTTAAAACGATACTAAATATGTGTCTATTTGGACACTTGGTCCAAATAGATTCCAAATATTATCAAATGATCTCGCGTCACCCCTGGACTGCCGTAGCGGCACCCCAGGGTGCCCCGTCACCCACTTTTAAAACCCCTGGTCTAGATGTTTAACTTGTGTCGTTAAATAACGCTTGCTAAATATTGATTCCGTTTGACAGAATTTGGAAGTTTGTGCAAAGGAGTAATATACCTGTATATTGAACACTACGTAGATGGACAAGGTAATTGCATTTTCGTTCTCCCCCAATGTTCCCCCTACATTGTTTTTTTCTTATCGAGCAAAATCCCCAAATCTATTTCACCTGGGCCAACACCACAGCTCTTTGAGCAGAAATGAGCCATCACCACAGCCGATCGATACAAACCCAGATATAGTAATTGAATACACTGCATGTCTTTTAAATGCAACAGCTATCCAACATTTATTGAACCTTTTCTTTATATGCCATAAAGATCTTTAACCACTTAAAATCTATAGCCTGTCCTTAATTGACCGGGGTCCCCCAGGGCTTTATACTAGGTCAGCTAGTATTTCCTTTTACACAAAATAGTATAGAAAGTAAGTGACTCAGGTAGAGTTTGCTCTAACATGGCTGACTGCGTTCTGAATTAGCCTACCATGTTATGGTAGGCTAAGGCAAAACAATGAGTCTCTTTAAGGTACCAACTAGGGGTGTAACGATATAGTAACTGCATCGAAATATCGTTTTTAACTTAAATAAATCTAAGTATATCGAAATGAAAACAGCTAAAATTGAATCGTATCGTTTGATTCTGTATCGTATCGAATTGGTAGTGCAAAGAATCGATTGTAGGCCTATCGATACTACCTACTTGTGAATTGTATTTAGCATTTTTAAGGAGAAAACATTTAAAGGAGGGGTTTAATTACTTTTCCATTCCATATAGCTACACTGGTCTATCGATAAATGTGTGTAATCTCTGTGTTCATGTCAAGGTGCAGGTTTGTCAATATACAATGACCATGTATTTGGCAGATAATCACTGTGTTTACTTATTTATATCCATAATAATGTTTCCCTTAAAAACCTGCACTAACCACACCTTTCACACAGATTTAAAGGGCAAGTTCACCTCTGGGACAACCAGATCTTATTTTATTGTTGTTTGGGACAAGATCAACACAATCCTGAGTTATTTATTTTAGTATTTCAGCATGAATGATGATGCATTTTGCATCATATGATGCAGCATGGTGACTCATATGACGCAAAATGCATCATCATTCATGCTGAAATACTAAAATATCTCAAAACACAGATTGAACACAAAAAATAACTCAGGATCGTGTTGATCGTGTCCCAAACAAAAATAAAATATGATCTAGTTGTCCCAGAGGTGAACTTGCCCTTTAATGTCTTTGCTAAATAGTTACTATATCGATTTTAAATCATTGAATTGAATCGTATCGCCAAGAATGAACCAATATTGCCCATTTATCATATCGTCAACCATGTATCGTGATATGTATCAAATCGCTATTAAAATGTATCGTTACACCCCTACCCAATATAACAATTTAAAGTTAGAGTGTAGGATAAACATTCCACCCTATTCTCTATTCTCTTTATTTGATCATTACATAAATGCCAAATGTCCTTCAAAAACGGTTGACAGGATCCGGTGCCCTCTACTGTAATCCAAGATAAACAATGTGAATCATGCAATGATGCATGCAATGTGTTGATAACAGGGACGTGCAGAGAATGTTAAAGTTAATTTTAAAAGGGCCTTTTGGTGGAAATATTGAAAATAGCAGACCTCCAAGCTCACAACGTGATGCGTTGTGAGCTTGGATGTCGGCTATTTTCAGTGCTTGATGCCACACTGAACTAAGCATAATCAAGTCAATACAGGAGATGTGGCGTAACAGATTGCCAGAGAGGGCAATTCTTTCAACATAAGATGCTGCATTCAAGTCAGGGACGTGCTGGCCATTGGGAAAAACTCCCGAACGGCCGGTTCATTCCCGGACGGTCCAGGCCGGCCATTAGGAAAAAAAATTACTGTTTGCACAAAAGTAAAAATTAAACTGTTTGCACAAAAGTAGTGAAAACAGCCGATCCACAAGCACACAACGCCTCGCACCGCGAGGCGTTGTGTGCTTGTAGATCTGCTGTTTTCACTAGTTTAAATCATTTTTAAAATGATAAATACAAAACTAACGGTTTTGGACATACAAGGTTTCCACCCGACAACGACAAAATATAACTAATGTAATTGGCCCACTGGCTTGTCACTTGTCATGATCTGAAATGGCAAATCTTTGAGTAGCAGCAGCTACTATATCTCTCTCTATAGCGCGCAATGAGGGCCTCTCCAATTCTTTTTCCCGGGCTGAATCAGGGGCCCAGCACGTCCCTGATTCAAGTTCAGGAGAGTTTGGACAAGGCAATTCTCTTGAATGCTGCCTTCAAAGCCCCCTTTGATGTCTATGTGTGCACGTGCCTGGTTGATAATGACGGCAAAAGGTTTATCCTCGTTTAGCATGTGTGCGTTCCTAGGTGTTTTGGTATTCACAGCACAGCATCTCTGGCGTTGGGTGGGAGGTTAATGACACTATAACAACAATAATAATGACTTCGGTTTCTTCCAGCGACCCTTCAACTCATGAGCCTCTGCTATAGCGCTGGTATCAGTAAGCAGGTTGAATTAAACTCCAGCCCCTGCAGGGATCACCAATTAATGGCCCGTGAACAAGTGTCCTGTGACCCTAGACCACTATGAGAAATGATGTTGTGCAAGCATGCTATTCATTCCATCAGCATAGGTTCGGGACAGGGACGTGCTGGGCCCCTGATTCAGCCCGGGAAAAAGAGTTGGAGAGGCCCTCATTGCACGCTCTATAGCGCTGCTGCTACAAAGATTTGCCATTTCAGATCATAACAAGTGACAAGCCAGTGGGCCAATTATATGAGTTATATTTTGTCGATGTCGGGTGGAAACCTTGTATGTCCGAAACCGTTTGTTTTGTATTTATCATTTTAAAAATGATTTAAACTAGTGAAAACAGCCGATCTACAAGCACACAACGCCTCGCACTGCGTTTAATCCTCAGTAGTCTAGTAGGAAAGGGGGGGTCCACGCACAAAGGGTGGATTTCTTTTCGGCACCTGTTTTTTTCTTAATCCTTAAAGTCTGGCAGGTGGTGAAAGAAATTCCACCCTATGCGCGTGGAGTCGTGGACCCCCCCCCCTTTCTTACTAGACTACAGAGAGTTTGTTTCACAACTTCGGTGCCAACACAGCAAAGGCACGGTCGGTCACCCGTTCCTACTGTGCTTGCCCGTGGAGTCTACGACTGAATGTCAGATCCATCATTGAGTCAGTGTGTGTGTGTGTGTGTGCGTGCGTGCGTGCGTGCGTGCGTGCGTGCGTGCGTGCGTGCGTGCGTGCGTGCGTGCGTGTGGGTGGGTGGGTGCGTGCATGCGTGCGTGCATGCGTGAGTGTGTGTGCGTCCGTGTTCATTTGCATGTGTGTGTGTGTGTGTGTGTGTGTGTGTGTGTGTGTGTGCGTGTGTGTGTGTGTGTGTGTGTGTGTGTGTGTGTGTGTGTGTGTGTGTGTGTGTGCGCCTGCTGAGCTTGCAGTGTATTTTTGGTTGGTGGTACAGTAGGTGCATGATAATGTGCATAACTTATAGTGAAATAATCTAAGATATAAAACCCCTACTTCCTTCTCTGGTCAATATGTGATGAAGTGGCTTGTACAGCACATGTCACAAAATGTGTCATGTGTATCCACACAGCCCTCTTCAAGATTACAGTCATATATCGTTGTTGTCGGCTGGAAACCTTGTATGTCGCGAGGCGTTGTGTGCTATTTTCACTCGTTTTGCGTGACAGCCTTGTATGATGAAGCAGGGCTTTACTTCCGAAAAAAACATACAAATTTGAAACTTGGAGATACAAGGTTTCTGCCCGACAGTGTGTCTATTTTTTACTGCATTAGAATTTTTGCCTCCTAAACATGTTTTTTTTTCTTGCACTCTGTTGCCAATCTTGCTGCTTGTAGGGCTGTTCGATTTGGCCTAAAAATAAAAACCTGATCTATTCCTCCGAAAAGTCGATTTTCAATTTCGATTTTGATCTTCCAAACAAAAAAAATCCAAAATCGATTAATTGCCCGGCCCTAGCTGCTTGTACCAAAAAAATAACTCAAAAAAGAGAATCTGGACTGGTAAAATATGAATTAATAACTAGTGGAGAATAAACATGTGCCAGTAAGCCAATGAAGTTGAGTTTGTTTACAGCTCTCATTAAACACATCTCTCGGAGACTTGTTAAGTCACTCTGGATCATTAAAGGAATTATGACATGCTGTTTTACCAATCATAATAGTCTTTGGCCTGGTCCTTAAAACGTGTATTAAAAAAAACTCCACTCCAGGGAGCCATGGCAGGTTTTTTTTTTTCTTTCTGTGTTCTGTGGCTTTTTCAGTAGCAAAGATAATATACCAAGTCACCAGAGATGGCGTAGTTCAGAGACTTTCATGGTCTGTCTCATGTCAATCATCGCCACTGCTCAGTCAGAGTGGTATAATGGTATATTATTTCATACTTAGGAAACTTTTCAGAAGGGGAAAAAAACGAGAACACATTGAGTATTTAGGAAAAGCCATGGAAGTGGAAATTTCGGAGACCTTCACGGGGAGAGTTATAGCACTTTGGATCTCAAAATCGGTCAAAAAGACCTGTCACCCGTGTGTTAAGGGGAAGTATACTAACAAATAAACAAGGGGCACTAAGATATCTTCTTCTCTCCTTCTGAAAACCTGAGGGTCCATTCATCTGTAACATTATTCATGCATGTACAGTATAAACTTAAAGTTGGCAGTGACTCAACTGTAGCGGCATAACACATTTCTACTTGAATTATCATTTAAAGTGACACATTGTTGATGAGAAAGAGAGTTTGCAGAAGCTGGCATTATTGCTATCTGCATTTCAGTGTGATAATTATCAACATGAAGACTATTGACATGAAGCTGAAGTGCATATTAGTAGCTATATCATTGTATAATTCTAAAACAGTCTAATTGTGTTTAAGTCTAAACACATTCAATTCTCTCATTACTTTCATTAACGCTAGGTTCAAATGCCAAAGCTTCTGAGCAATGATAAGTCTTTCCTCATCTTCAATGAACTCATCCCACAACAACTGCCTGAATATAAACTCAGCACAAAAAGAAAGGAAACTTGACTTCGGTCCATTATATCCCCCCTTTAATTATGCCAAATGGTATTGTGTTTGATATCATTGTTATGGTTGATTTGCCACCTTTACAATGAGCTTGTAAGTATTGGCCATTTTTACACTTTAATGTTATGCTCAGTGTCAGGGAAGTCCAAAACGAAAGTAAATGCCAGCAGAACAGTATTACAAGCCATGTTTCCAGAATTTTGGTCGGTGCTACCCACACTTTTGGCCATGTAGCTCATGCCTCAAATGCCCGATGCTTACAAGCTGTACCTCGTTATAAAGGTGACAAATCAACGTTAACAATGATATAAAACAAAATACAATTTGGTATTATTAAAGGGGAGATATAATGGACCAAAGTAAAATTTCCTTTCTTTTTGTGCTGAGTTTATATTGGTCAGGCCCTGGCTGAAATGCCTAATATAAACTGTCTCGCTTTGGCTAAAGAATCCAACGTATTTCACTCTGCCAAAGTTTATGCCTTTTCGCCGCCCACATTAACCCAGCTAATATGGAGTTGATGGATCCTTGTGATCATTGTGCAAGTAAACTGGTTGTAAATGTCTTCGTGATTGCCCAGCCCAGCCGATGAGTGCAGTTCCAACAGTGTTGTAAAATGACTGGCTCCAAGCAGTTCCGGGAGAAATTACAAAGGGGAATTAGCTGACCTAAAATCATGGCTCCACCGAAATTCTAATTGGTCTTAGCCTAATCGGTTCCCTGGCTGCTTCCCTGCACCCCCGGGGTTGAAAACGTCTCACTCCTGCTATGTCTCTTGTGAGTGGCCTCCTCCACCAATCCCTGGCCCACAAGCCACAGACTCCTTTTTGAGCGGTGGTCACACCGTCTCCTAAGAGTGATTTTGTCCGTTCCTATGTGTGTCCGTATCCTGAGCTGCAATCCCGCTGGTGACCAGTGGTAGGCCTGTACACACACACACACACACACACACACACACACACACACACACACACACACACACACACACACACACCCACCGCTGGCTGGCCAGGCACACGCATACACACACATGACCCAGCACTTTGTTCATTTTAAAGTCCCATAGCATGATAATAGTCTTTCAAACTGTCGGTTCAGTATAGGTCTGTGTCCAGTAGGCCTGTTCAGTAATCCATCCCTGGGCAACGGAAATGGTGAAACCTTCTCAACTTTGATGGTCTAGACTTTGCTGGCCCGCCTAGCGCGGTCGCTCCTCCCCATAAATGCATTGAAGCTTCATGTCCCCCTCCGCATCCATTCCAGATGCCGGAGGCACCGGTGAGATTCTCCTGGGGCATAGAATGTCCACGTTATAGGCGAGACTAGTCAGGGACCAAACAGAAGGCTGACAAAGGGTCAATTATTTCTCAAGTATCAAGCGTAGTCATTTAGAGACATTTATGTTTCTCTCTCTTTTTTTTCCCCCCTAATTAATATCTGGTCTGTGGGACCAATGCATGGACTCAACATTGTATTATTGTTCACCTCAAATGAGATGAGATGATGAGATGAGATATACTTTATTAATCCCTGAGGGGAAATTGAGGCGTTACAGCAGCATAGTGTGACACAAAACAAATAAACAACTGGACAAAAAAAGACATTAATGGACACCAATCACACACAACCAAAAGTCAGCACATGACTATGCACGAGGGAGAAAGTTCTTAAACGTGTAAGTTATGCAGTCTGATGGCAGTTGGCAGAAAAGAGAGTCTGTCAACAAAAGTGTCTCACCCAGACAGTAAATGATATAATTATTCTTAGTCAAGGTTTACTATGTGTAGCTGTGGAGCACATCAGTGTTGTGTGTAACTTGCGATCGGAGAGGAATGCAGAAGAATCTTCAGAACTGAAAGTCTTTTCTCATGCCCGTATGAATGATACGTTTGCTCTCTTCCTCACCTTCACCGTTAGACACGCCACTGTGAATATAGAAATGCCGAGAGGAATGGAGTCTGAGGAAGAAAGGAGAAGGATTTATACTACCTGGACAAGGAAAGAGAAGTGGTAGTAAGTGGCGGAAAAGAAAGGCAATTAAGAGTGAAAGAGGAGAAATGAATAGACAACGGAAGGGAAGGACAAAGAGGTATGGTGATGGATTGTCACACTTTTGTAATTCATCCGTCAGCCAGCTAATTGGACTGATGGTGCCAGTAGAACAACCCGTCTCTCAACGTCGATAAGACCGAGGAGCCGATCGTGGATCACCAGGGGCCGAAAAGAGAGCGCACCCCCATCTGCATTGGCGGCATCGCAGTGGAGAGGGTCTGGGTCAGTGAGTTCAAGTTCCTCTGTATCCATGTCACAGAGGACCTCTTCTGGGACGAAGAGCATCAGCCACATAGTGTAGGACAGTGGTCTTCAACAGGGGGTCCGGGACACCTTGGGGGGTCCTCAGAGTTAGTACAGGCAAGCCACCAAATCTTTGTGATACAGTAGGATCATTCTTTTAGATTAACAACTTGAATCCTGTAGCATCCCTATTCTGGGGAGAACTTTAGCCAAAAATAGTTTTGTTGTAGAGGTAAAAAGAGTACAGAGTGAGTACATTATATCCATGAATTAAATACAGAATACAACGTAAAAAAAGACCGTAAAAGGTCTTATTTGAGATGTTCCTTTTACTCAGGGTGTTTAACTATACTTGTACTGTACTACATTTCAATTGTATTGACTAAAGTTACTGTTCTCCATTTTTGTCTAATAAAATAATATCAAGTGAAAGGCCAAGTTAACTAAAAACACGGATCCAACATAGACTGATGACAGTGCTATCAAACAAGTCTATGAATCTGTTTATGAAATCGATGAAAATCTGCATCACGCATTTATACAATATGTAGAGGGGGTCTCTGCTTCATCTCTCTCTCAGCTTGCTAAGGGGTCCCTGGCCTGAAAACGTAGAAGACCCCTGCTGTAGGAGGCACAGCAATGCCTCTTTCACCTCAGGCGATAGAATACATTATAGGCATGGGGCCCAAGATACAGGCCTTTGAAAGAGCCACCACTGAGAGCATCGTAAACAGTTGCATCACCTCCTGGAATGTGGAACTGTACCGCAAAGCTCCGCAGAGGGTCATGTGCTGTAGATAGATCAGCAGATCAGGGAATGTTTTTTCCCTCCATTCGTATAAATGAAGCATATAGCGTTAGTTCATGCAGGACACAAGAGTCTCGCCCGCCTCAGCTGTCAGTCCGCTCATATTCTTATTCCTCATTCGCTCTGCTGCTCATTACGTCACACTTTCATACTCATATCAGAGTTCATGCTCTATAATGTAGGATCCTTCAAATACGGCTTGCATTCACTATAGCTCCATGTCTTGCTGCCTGCTTCGCATCTGCTGCTGCTTAGCTGCCTCCTCCACCCCAGCCTCCACCTTTTGATCAGAGTCTGGCATAGGCTCAAATATTGTGATTTTATGTCTGCTGAGTTTATATGTCAATGTATTGCGATTGTACTACTATTGTATCCCTATGGGATGTTTTGCTTAATATTCCAAGTGTCTAAAAACATCATTTGAGTCACAATTTGACAACAGACAAGCGACCATTTGCTCTCTTTTTTTCTCCCCCGGACAAATCTTATAGAACAGTCGTGATCAATAACATATACAGTGTAAGAATACTGTATTCTTGCACCCCAAAACCCACTGAGTTCAGGTGATGTCCACACTACAGTAGTGTTTAAAACCTAAAAAAACTAGGCCACACATTGGTAGCCAACCCCAGCCCCAGCCAATCACAGCAGCCAGCCGTCCCTACAGGCCATGGGACACAACAGCCAACCATCCCTATTGGCTATGGGAACCAGGAAGTCCCTCTGTTTACCTCAGGTCAGGCTACAATCTGCTCACACACACATTATTATACATGTGAGACACTTGAAGAGGACTAGAACAAACCCAGCCGGACCACTTCATGTCAAGGTAATCTGTCTTAGTTCATTGTAAGAGAATGCTTGATTCCTTGATGCTGTCTCCATACACAAACAGTACCGAACAGTTTATTGTTTCAGGGCATGTCATTAAAGTTAATGTTTCTTCATTCTGTCTTTTGCACTATAAAGAGGGGAAATGCTTATTGTACTGCTAAGTTATGTTTTGTGCATGTGTTGTTGTATTTGAGCAACATTGAATTCATGGATTATTGTATGAGGACATTTTTTCTATTAGACTCTTTCTCAGACTTTATGGAAACAATCCATTATACTAATGATGCACATGATGTAAATGACCACAGCAGCACAGGGACACTTCATTACGGTTCCCTGATTTTGCCCAGCAAGCTGCTTGGACAAAATTCAGGGAACCTCTCTGAAAGTGGAGCCCTTTAACACAGAGTTTAACTGTATTCCATTTGTTGCAATAAACACGAGTGTTCCTGACTGAACAGAGTATTTCTATATTGTAGAATAGCTACTTTTACTTAAATATGAATACTTCTTCCACCACTGCAGCATAGATGGACTTTATGTCAGTAAAGCCTGTATGGCAGGGGTCTTGTTGAGAGAGATGAAGCAGGGACCCCACAACTTTTTCATAGATTCCATAGCCTATAGTTTAATTGTTTGACAGCACAATCATCAGTGTATTTTGGATTCATGTCAATTTGTGTTTCCAGATATTTAACCACTTGAACCGTCAATGCTTAATACACTTGACCTTTCACTCTGTACTTAATCTTCTCTTTTTTCCCCTTTTAAGCTCACAACGCCTCACAGCGCGAGGCGTTGTGAGCTTGTAGATCTGCTATAACTCCTTGAGTTCTATATGAACACTAGTTCTATATGAACACTAGAATATAGACACTAGGGTTCAAATGGTTAATGTAAAAAAGGGAGAAAAAGGTTTCTATCACACAAAGATTTGGAGGCCCCCCTCTAGTAACTCTGAGGACCCCCTAGGGGTCCCGGACCACCTGTTGAAGCCCCTTGTTGTATAGGATTAAAGACCCAAGCCACCCCAGTAACAGACTGTGAAAAAACACTTGGTCATACACACAAAGCAATGTATTGGAGCGGTTATAGCACCGCTCATGAAATGATGACTGTTGATGAATAAAAGAGGACACATGGTGTCCACCATCAGACAGTTCTGGAGCGTTGCCCATGTTAAGCTCCATCTCCCCTCAAATTAGGGATGGGGATCGTTAATTTACTTGGTATTGATAGCGTTTTCGAGACTGCTTAATGATCCGAGTCTTTATCGAAACCACTGTCAATACCCATTTATGTGGTGGAAAGATGAGACGACAATAATTCCTTAACAGAACTGGCATCGCTTTTACTGTTTAAGTGTGAGTCTGTTGCTCTTTCGTTTGTGAACAGAAGGAAATTTGCCTCTAGCCTTCATTAAACACTGCTGATGCTGGGCGTTTGTTTGAAAAGGAATGCACAAGGAGGGTCACTCCAGCTGCAGCATAATGTTCAACTGTAAGCACTAAGCAGGGTTTGATTTGCAGGGCTAAAGGGGATCCATGCCTCTGTATATGGATCTATATATCGTCTTCGTCGGGTGGGAACCTCGTATCTCCAAGTTTCAAATGTGTACGTTCTTTCGCAAAGCAAAGCCCTGCTTCATCACACAAGGCCGTCGCACAAAAGTACTGAAAACAGCAGATCCACGAGCACACAACGCCTCGTGGCACGAGGCGTTGTGTGCTTATAGATCGGCTGTTTTCACTAGTTTAAATCATTTTTAAAATGATAAATGCAAAACGAACGGTTTTGGACATACAAGGTTTCCACCCGACAACGACGATATGCACATGTATCTGAGCTTGGCCAATGAGCCAAGTGTGGGACATACCTACCGTGAGAAACTCCCCCCTGTCAGGTGATAAGAAGCGGCCTGCACACTCCTCCACTGAAGGAAGCATGAGCTCTCCTCAGGTTGGCAGGAGGAGAGCAGAGCCCAGAATTACAGCTTAGGAAATTGGCACTGAGTGAAAAGCTGGGTTACAAAATCGTGGGATAAAATGTAGAAGAAAAGTTTTAATTTCAAGTTACAGATCGCTAAGGGTCGATTTGGTTCCTAACTAAGGCTGGGCAATATATTGAATATTTATCGATGTCAAGGTATCAACATGCAAGTTATACATATCGACAAAGGCAGCTTGAAATGATGTGTGATGTATGTATGGTATGTATGTGTCAAATTAATTAATAGACACACTATGCATGTACGTTGCACATTATGCAAAAAGGCAGTCCATCTGTAACCAGGTGTGGTTATTTCAATAAAACCATTGTTGGAAAATGGAAATAAGGCATTTAATGTCTTTATTGTCTCCACCAGCCGAAGGCATGGGGGAGAGTATGTTTTCCCCTTCGTCCGTCCGTGTGTGTGTCCGTGTGTCCGTGCGTCCGTCCGTGTGTCCTCGCAGTTTGTGTGCAGCTAATCTCAGTCGCCGTTGGCCCGGTCGCTGCCAAAGTGAGCACACACATTCCCTGGATGCCAATCTAGAACCTCTGCCCTAAATTTTTCAAATGGGCCTTTTCTAGCGCCACCTAGTGGCCGATGTTCGCAAAACACATTTCTGTGCACTACTCTTACAGATTTTGTCCAAAAATCCTACAAATCGGTAGGCAGTATCTCGACAGTCATGTGATCGACACGGATCTGTCCGATTTTGCATATTCCAACCTGATTGGCTAAGATTGGCTTCCAAAGTTTGTATGATTGAGCCGTTTTGAACAAAATGCCTCAAATCCCAAACGCAAAGTGCAATTATCATGAAATCGCGCACACACGTTCCCACTAGGTCAAGGAAGAAATGCCACTTAATTTTTTTTTATCAGCCTCATGGTGGCGCTATAACAGGCCGATTTGTGGTTTTACCTATAACTCTACCGATCAGTTTCAAACTTTGTAAGCGCACTCCCTAGAGGCCAAGGAAAAACCCTTTCCCTGCATTTTTCACATCAGCCTTTTATAGCACCACCAGGAGGCCGACTTATTTAAAACTATTTTTTTCCTATTATTCCTTGAGATTTTATCCAAAAATCATGCAAATTGGTACACAGTATCTCTATAGTCATGTGATCAAGTCCGATCCGTCTGATATTTCATATTCCATCCTAATTGGCTAATATTGGCTTCCAAAGTTTGCAGGATTGCTCCGTTTTTGAACAAAATGCCTCAAATCATCAACGCAGCTTGCGATTAGTGTGACATTTGCCACACATATTCCCACTAGGTCAAGGAACAAATGCTACCTTTTTCACATTGGGCTGTTATAGCGCCACCAGCAGGTAGACTTTAGCAAAACACATTTTTGGAACACAATGCTTCAAATCATGCATGCAGCGTCCGATTGCCATGAAAGGTCTAAGGTGAAGAACATATGCCACCCTTTTTACATTGGCCTATTATACAGTGGCACCACCAGGACGCCTGGCCTGGTGGAGACCTGTGCTCGGAAGAGCACTGCTTCTAGTTCTATGTGTACTGTGCAGCGTGCATGCATGGATATGCTATTCATTATCTGAGTTAGGCAGGCAGTGGACCTAAAGCAGACAAACATTAAAAACTATATAATGCAATTGTTTTTACTAATATCGTGAGTAATATCGATATCGAGGTATTCAACAACGTTATCGAACATCGAAGATTTTCCTAATATCGCCCAGCCGTATTCCTAACTATCAATCATTTTAGCTGGGGAACCCTTGGAACCCCCTCAAGGACCCGAGGGGGTACCCAGAACCCACTTTGAGAACCAATGAACAAGAACGTAAATGTCATTTCACTTCCTCCTTGTTTGACTTCATTCAAACATCGCCAAGCCTTTGACCGCTTTGCACATTCAGCCCTCCTAGCAATTTACCAAATGAGAACGAGGGCGTTGTGCAATTCAATTCTTCTTTGTTTAGTTTAACAGCAGTTGGCAGGCTATTTAATAACAGCTTTCCCTTTGTATATTAGAGCACGAACAATGCCAGACTTTTGGATCTGATGCTGATGCAGATTTTAGAGAGTCCTAGACCACTCATTACCAACGTTTTGTAAATAAATTAATAAAAAAGAAACACAAATAGGTTTTTGATAGATACATTTATATAGACAGGGGTCATCAACGTTTTCAGGCCAAGGACCCCTTAGTTGAGAGAGAGACGAAGCAGGGACCCCCACAACCTGTTCATAGATTCCATATAGTTTCATCGTTTGACAGCACAATCATCATACCCAGGGGGCAAAGGAAAGTGTGCTGCATTTGCCCCGACATACAAAGTTGTCCACCAGAAATATTATCTATGACCCAGTAGGATCACAACCTATATGGACAACCCGGTCAATTTGTACAACAAAGTCCAATATGGCCGCCTTTAAGTCCAATATGGCCGTGAATAGGGCAAAATTTTAAACTGAGGGATATTTCCACGAAACTTCACAGGTTGATCAATGGTATACATATGAACATTTTTTGTATTGCAAGTTTCCATGAAATCCAATATGGCCGCCACAATATGGCCGCCATAATGTAAGGACCCATGCCTCTAACTTCTGAACCAGATGAGCTAGAAACGCAAACTTGGTGTCTATTTCATGGTGTCTGACCATGGGAGACTCAATGGAATAGCTAATTTTATTATTGGGTGTGTCTGGACCTTTATTGTGCATATTTGCAAGATGGTGGACTCCCGAAATAGAGCTTTAACACAATTTCTACCATGATTGTTGACTGCTTTTGCAAATACAAGCAATATGAATCCATTTGCTAAGATTTATGGCACAGAAGGGACTTATACCTATATTATTCTTGAGTTTGCATGTTGTCAAAATGGCTGTAAACGAGATATTATATTTCCTGTCCGATTCTACTGTATGTAGTTGTAGCAATGACTTCAGATAAAATCAGAGACCAAAACAATGTATCTTAGAAATTATTTTTTAATTTAAAAAAAAAAGAAAAAAAGAGAGAGATTATCTCAATGATATGAATGCAACTGCCTTTTTGGGTCTTTCACACATAGACATGCACATGCTTTCCAACAACTTCAGCTTAAGGGAAATTATAATGAACACATGATTAAAACAGGCTGCATTATAATGCAAATTATTGCTATTCACTATCACTGTCATGTGTACCTATCCTGCTGCATCTTGTCTCCAGTCCTTGGCAACGACACCCCAAGTAGCATGCAATTCCCTTCTTCGCACATGAACAGTTTTTCTGGCAGCCTTTGATACAGCTACATGATATTGCCTTGTCCATTGATATAGGCCAGGCTGGCTCTGTAGATGGACAGGGGACTGCCTTCCCATCACTGAGAGACCATCCATATTCAGTGAAGCAAGGGATGTCAGGCTTCGCGATGTGTGCGGTTTTATCTATTATGGCTGCAAGAGCAGCTCTTTTCAGGTGCAGGCCAAAGGCATTTTCTGTAGGTGGCAGCAGCGTCAACAAGGTTGATCGATTATTTAAGAACTTGTACACTCTCAGCTTTGCCAGGTCAAAGTCCTCCGAATGGTCAGCTTTTGATGCATATACAGCTATTGTGAGGTCTCTAGCCTGATTCTTGACATCCTCTGAGAGGGAATAAGAGGAATTTTCACCAAACTCCTGAAGTGCAGGGAGATCTAGACCCATGCTGGTCTTGAACCATGCCTTCTTTCCAGTGAAAAAGGGATAGCTGGTGGTATCTCTGCCACTCAGGCTGTGAATAAAGGGCAGGGCACGACACTGTGCGAGTCCAAGGGCTGAGACCATGTGATGGATAGGAAGATATGCATCCTGCTCTGTTCTCACCCACAGCTCTGGAAGGTCTAGGAGGTGGGTGGCAGCATGATATAGGCACATGATGATGATGTCTGTGTCATTAGCATGGATGACAACTCTGTCAACTTTGTGAGCCTGGACACTGTAGATGGTGTGTAGAATTACCCTTGTGTCGGCCTCCTGTTGTGTTGACTCTAGTGCAGGGACATCAACAACACACCTCCTTGATCACCACACTCCTTGTCTCTTCTTTAAATCCTCCACTCAGGTAAAGATGGGTTGTACCAAGAGCAGACTTAAGTGTCTCATTTTGACACCATTCTTCACAGAGGAATCTGTGGTAATTCTACACACCATCTACAGTGTCCAGGCTCACAAAGTTGACAGAGTTGTCATCCATGCTAATGACACAGACATCATCATCATGTGCCTATATCATGCTGCCACCCACCTCCTAGACCTTCCAGAGCTGTGGGTGAGAACAGAGCAGGATGCATATCTTCCTATCCATCACATGGTCTCAGCCCTTGGACTCGCACAGTGTCGTGCCCTGCCCTTTATTCACAGCCTGAGTGGCAGAGATACCACCAGCTATCCCTTTTTCACTGGAAAGAAGGCATGGTTCAAGACCAGCATGGGTCTAGATCTCCCTGCACTTCAGGAGTTTGGTGAAAATTCCTCTTATTCCCTCTCAGAGGATGTCAAGAATCAGGCTAGAGACCTCACAATAGCTGTATATGCATCAAAAGCTGACCATTCGGAGGACTTTGACCTGGCAAAGCTGAGAGTGTACAAGTTCCTAAATAATCGATCAACCTTGTTGACGCTGCTGCCACCTACAGAAAATGCCTTTGGCCTGCACCTGAAAAGAGCTGCTCTTGCAGCCATAATAGATAAAACCGCACACATCGCGAAGCCTGACATCCCTTGCTTCACTGAATATGGATGGTCTCTCAGTGATGGGAAGGCAGTCCCCTGTCCATCTACAGAGCCAGCCTGGCCTATATCAATGGACAAGGCAATATCATGTAGCTGTATCAAAGGCTGCCAGAAAAACTGTTCATGTGCGAAGAAGGGAATTGCATGCTACTTGGGGTGTCGTTGCCAAGGACTGGAGACAAGATGCAGCAGGATAGGTACACATGACAGTGATAGTGAATAGCAATAATTTGCATTATAATGCAGCCTGTTTTAATCATGTGTTCATTATAATTTCCCTTAAAGGGCCTACACCATGAATTTTCATTTTTCCAATTTTTATGTATTTTCTTGGTGTCCCACCAGCAACTTCTATCCTCACAAAGTCCTATTTCTGACCATTGTGTCTTTCTCAGTTTATGGGCAGATCTATGTTAGCATGTCTCAGAACGGTCCTGATTGTGAAATGTCAGATTTGTGATGTCACAAGGCCTGAGAAGGAGGCAGGAGGAGCTGGGAGAGGGTTGGGGAGGGGTGGGCAGGCCTGAGAAGGAGGCAGGAGGAGCTGGGAGAGGGTTGGGGAGGGGTGGGCAGGCCTGCTGAGCAGGAGGTGGGGAGGAGTGTGGGGCCAAATCTGGCTCAATAGCGCAGTCCTCCCACTCAGGACAAGGTGGTACTGCAGCTGAAAATGCTCTGAAAGCCAGGTAGAAATGACAGGGGCTCTGTATTCAGGAGTGGTAATTTAGCCTCAAACCTTTTCAAAAACGTTTTTGGGACACAAACAGTGTTATATAAATTATTTTTAAATGCATGGTGTAGGACCTTTAAGCTGAAGTTGTTGGAAAGCATGTGCATGTCTATGTGTGAAAGACCCAAAAAGGCAGTTGCATTCATATCATTGAGATAATCTCTCTCTTTTTTTCTTTTTTTTTAATTAAAAAATAATTTCTAAGATACATTGTTTTGGTCTCTGATTTTATCTGAAGTCATTGCTACAACTACATACAGTAGAATCGGACAGGAAATATAATATCTCGTTTACAGCCATTTTGACAACATGCAAACTCAAGAATAATATAGGTATAAGTCCCTTCTGTGCCATAAATCTTAGCAAATGGATTCATATTGCTTGTATTTGCAAAAGCAGTCAACAATCATGGTAGAAATTATGTTAAAGCTTTATTTTGGGAGTCCACCATCTTGCAAATATGCACAATAAAGGTCCAGACACACCCAATAATAAAATTAGCTATTCCATTGAGTCTCCCATGGTCAGACACCATGAAATAGACACCAAGTTTGCGTTTCTAGCTCATCTGGTTCAGAAGTTAGAGGCAAAACCTATTTTCTGGGTCCTTACATTATGGCGGCCATATTGTGGCGGCCATATTGGATTTCATGGAAACTTGCAATACAAAAAATGTTCATATGTATACCATTGATCAACCTGTGAAGTTTCGTGGAAATATCCCTCAGTTTAAAATTGTGCCTTATTCACCCCCCATTAAAACTAATAGGCGGCCATATTGGACTTTGTTGTACAAATTGACCGGGTTGTCCATATAGGTTGTGATCCTACTGGGTCATAGATAATATTTCTGGTGGACAACTTTGTATGTCGGGGCAAATGCAGGTTTCCTAAAAAAAGGCTGGTTTGCCCCCTGGGTATCAGTGTATTTTGGATTCATGTCAATTTCTGTTTTTTAGATACTTAACCACTTGAACCGTCAATACTTAAAAAAACTTGCCCTTTCACTCTGTACTTAGTCTGCGCTTTTTTCCCCTCTACACCAAACCTCTTTGCCGAAAATCTGCTATTTTTGGCTAAATAATATGGACACTAGGGTTCAAGTGGTTAATATAAAAAAGGAGAAAAAGGTTTCTACTGTATCACACAAAGATTTGGAGGACCCCCTGTAGTAACTCTGAGGACCCCCTAGGTAGGGGTCCCGGCCCCCCTGTTGAAGACCCCTGCCATACACAACAGTGAATAACAAAATGGTCAACAGTATGCTATACACTTAAAGGGAGTCTATAGCCTGCTCTTTATTCCTCCCATGAGACCAGACCAAGGACTTTTCCTGTAAGATGGCTGACCATATCTGGACATTATAAATGTTGTCATTCACTTCACTCTCACTGCGTCTTGGAGAGTCGTAGTTCTTCCAGGAATGTCTCCTCTGTCTTCACATGTTGTCGCCTGTCAGCCAGCTAATTGAAGTGAGGAGGAACAGTGGTGTCCATCACACATGTTTACTGCATGTCCATTCCTTAGCCTTCCTCAGGGGTGTCGCACCACATTCTGGGCCCTGGGTACAAGGATTCACTGCGGGCACCCCATGGACGTTCTTCATTGGGGGAGGGGGTTTAACCCATTTAGACTAGGGACGCATATTACGTGTTATTTTGTGGATTTAAATATTGAAAAATAGCAGATAATATACAAGCTCACAGCACGGCACCGAGTGCTGTGCTGCGAGCTTATAGATCTGCTATTTTTGAAAAATCGTGAACATTTGTGCAAGTCTGTCAGCTGTGCTCAAACTTTTTCATGTCCCCCAAAATGATTTGTATTTGGCCACGGACCCCCATCTCAAAATATTTAGTTCCAGGGACCCCCCAGAAGCAAAATTTGAGTTACAAATGTTCACTTAAAAAATACATAATTATATTCAAAGATTTGCACACATCACAACTTTTCAAAAATAGCAGACGTACAAGCTCGCAGGGCTGTGAGCTTGTATATCAGCTATTTTCCTATAGAGTATAAAAGAATTAAGGCCCCTCCACCTTGGGCCCTAGTAACTCAGTCCCACTCCCCCCCCCCCCCCCCCCCCCCCCCCTTGTGACGCCCCTGTGTCCATCACACATGTCACGGTCCGGTCCGTTCCTTAGCCTTCCTCTCCGGTCAGACCCTATCACAGCTCTGTGAGTTATTATGGTACTACTGGAAATGAAACAACACTGTTATCCTCTGAAGGAGACACTCTGTCTTTGGGTCACCATGTGTGTACACATACTGTATGAACCCTATATTGCTATCATTTCCCAGTCCTGCCACCATGCAGCCCTTTTACACACACACATCGTAGAATGTGTAACACACACGCGTGCACGCGCGTGCGCACACTCATGCATGCACGCACGCATGCTCACACACACACACACTCACAATACTTTTTATGTATTTTGATAAAAGTGTTCAATAAATGAGCAATCCTTCCCTGGTCCTTCGTCAGTGTGAAGCTTAAATAATAGTTAGGTAAAGTTAGCCAAAAGTTAAACCAATCTGGGAACTAAATCAAAATCAACATCTTTCTTCACAAATGAGTTCATAAAGGTGTCAACTATCACCTCTGAACTTTCTCAATCACAACTCCCTTGGGGGACTTTGTGGGAGCCAATCAAAGTTGGGGGTATCCCGTGGGCCTGGGATTAAAGGGGGGAAAATAAAAAATGGCCAATATGAGCATATGAGGTTTGTAATTAGGGTATTTTGGGGCTGCTGAATCCATTCCAACCATTAGTTATCAGTAAAAATTACTCCTTGGCCATAAAATAGGCCACAACAAACTACCTTTTTGTGTCCACAAGACATAATATTGTCAATAAAAAAATGGTTGGAGTAGGGTTTGAATTCATGAAAACTATTCAAGATCAGGTGGGTAAGCGCACATCATGACACACATGATAACATGATACAATCTGACAAGGAACACTCAAAAGGGTTTAAAGCATAGGGACTTACAGGACACAGGTGAACTCGAATGATATGATTGGCTAAGCCTTAGCCAATTAGGCCTATTTTATGGCCAAGGAGTCATTTAAACTGAAAATGAATGGTTGGAATGGATTCAGCAGCCCAAAAATACCCTAATTACACACCCCATATGTTCATATTGGCATTTTTTTCATTTTATCCCCTTTAATCCCAGGCACAGGTATCCCGATACCCCCAACTTTGATTGGTTCCCACAAAGTTCCCCAAGGGAGTTGTGATTGAGAAAGTTCAGAGGTGATAGTTGACACCTTTATGAACACATTTGTGAAGAAATATATTGATTTTGATTTAGTTCCCAGATTGGTTTAACTTTTGGCTAACTTTACCTAACTATAAAATGTGTACACATTTTAGAACAATAATCTGATGCATATGTTGCCTGGTTAACAAACCAGACCGAACACAACAACACCCCCTGGCGGTAGTGGTGTTGTAATACGGTCTGGCACCGATCCATTGAGATTCTATTTCCTCAACCAGCTTCAAGGGTTGGCCAATCAGGGTTGTATGCTTGGGGTACCTGGTTTCTGTAGGCTTGGGGCACGTGGTTTGGGGCAAACCCCAGAAATGAAAACTCTTCCTGAAATCCGAGACTCTCTTCCCAAAACGAAGTGTGTGATAGAGGCTGGCAACGCCAGGCAACTGCATATGAATATTTTGAGCACTTAAAACCATTCAAACCCTAAATACTTTGTTGTGTGACAATACACTTTGTGAGCTTGTAGCTGCCCTATTTCACGTGAATCCATTCAAACACAATTCACCCTTTGTCATGTCACGCCCATTGTCCCGCCCCTCTTAGCACCCATTGGTTGTTGTGTCTTGGTGGGACAAAAGTCCTTTCTCTCCATCCACTACCATTGTAATTCAGTTGCTTCGAATTCTCTCGCTCTCTCTCTCTCTCTCTCTCTTTTTGTTCTAATTTCACCCGAGGAGTTCACATTAGCTTCTCAGTGGCAGTATAGTGACAGGGCATGTTTTTAAATGTTTTTAATCCTCCAAAAATTCTGTTTTAGCAATTTCATCATGGAAAAGGTGGAACCAGGGCGGGACAAGGCAGAAGGATTCTTCTGGTTGGTCAGTCAGGGACCAACCAAAAGGCTGACAATGAATTATATTTGGTGTGTTGTATTGCAAATTTAAAGTCTCTGCACGTTGATTTTCATAACATACTCAAATATACGGAATATCATGGAACACTTGATAATCAAGCAAACTGTGGCATGCTTTGAATTAGTTTTGCCAGTAATGTCACGTATATGCCGAGAGTCATAGCTAATGATCTAAAACAGGGGTGGGCAACTTTGATGATGGAGAGGGCCACTATATTTCAACCTTCACTCCAGAGGGCCACATTGAGTATTGCTACTTCCTACTTTGTCATTCTAGTATCTCATACAAAAGAAGCAAAAATAGCAGATATACAAGCTCAAAACGCATTATAGATCGTCTATTTTTGCTTCTTTTGAATTGGAATCCTGAATATTTTTTAATTTTTTAATTGGAATCCTGAAATTTAACATTTTGATTTAATTTCAACCACATTTAGTTATACAAATACCTACATTGGACATTAAAAAAAATACATTTGAATACTACTATACTAGTCATTAAGCTACTAATATAGACTGACATAATTAAAGCAGTTCATGTTTGGAATTGTAACAGCTGAAATCAATAATATATCAGTATTCCGGTATTAACCTGTGGGCCGCATTAAGAGAAGGTGAGGGCCGCATGTGGCCCCCGGGGCCGCCAGTTGCCCATGTATGATCTAATACATGTACCAGACCGCCAGTATGGTCCTTTAACATCCTCGCAGTCCCTTCAAGTTGTGTCAGCCCTTGAGTCTAGCACATAAAACAGAATGGAAGTCCTTCACCCCCGCACGCATCCTGTCATAGATTTGCACATTGTGCATTATGTATTGAAGCCTGGGGACCAACCAGACTGAGGATGTGATGTGTGTACCTGATGACGCTCTGAACCACTTCTTTCCCAGACGTACGCTCGTGAAGCCATTCTGAGTCCCGGACACAATTGTATGGGTCACAACCAAGAAATATGTTCTATTATAGACATATTCTCTCTCTCTCTCTCTCTCTCTCTCTCTCTCTCTCTCTCTCTCTCTCTCTCTCTCTCTCTCTCTCTCTCTCTCTCCTCTCTCTCTTGGCTGTGTCAACCACCACTGGTCTGACACAGCCAATAGGATAGTTACTAGTCTCGCGTAGCCAGACAACTATTCCACAATCTCCGAATGCTATATAGAGTCTGGAACTACAACTCCTGAACGGCGAGTAGTGGAAGCTGGCATTTCCGTTCAAGAAAATATATTTTAAAAATGTCATTTCTGCTAAGCAGCAAGCTAAATATGCTTTAATAGATGTTTTTTTATTTATATAATGATAAATGTGTGCGATGTGAGACGGAAACGGAAGTGACGAGGAGGCTTCACTTCCGGAGTCAACCGGCTGGCCACGCGAGACTAGATAGTTACTGACCCATCCCATGTTCTACACGCGGATTTACTACCCTCTGGGGGGGGGGGGGGGGTTCAGGATTTCTAATTGCAGATTAAACAGATTAATTATCCATGTTGGGCCATAACGGTTGGGGGCAGGGTTTATGTTTTCGCGTGCGCGTCCGTCCGTCCGCGTGTCTGTCCCTGCCCATTTTTGTGAGCAGGTAATCTCAGGCACAGCAGGTACCGAATGAAACTTTGTTCTCCCAGTAGGCCACTGAAGAATCTTTACCCCAAACCATCCAAACTGGCCGCTGATGAGGTGAAATTATATTATTATGGTATGTTGGTTAGTACTGAATACATTTGCTAGTTTGAGTCCTGAGAACCATTTGTAGATAAGGTCAGAATTTAGGGAGTAGAGGATGAAAGGTCACAGCTGGCAGCAAGTCAGTGGCCCATTTGTTTTATGGCCATGTGAAGGAGATAAGGAGTTCTTTGCTTTTTAACAAGCTCTGAGAGGAATGTGTTATTGTTTTTGCTTAGCCAATTATGAACTGAGAATTAGGGTAGAGCAAGTCAGTCTTGTCTTGTCTGTCGTTGGTGAAGGATGTATGTGTATGTTGTGTGACTGTTACAGCGCTGTAAATAAATGTTTTCTATTATCTTTTAACATCGTTTCTGAGTCAAAGTGAACTGATTCTTTTGAGAGTTTCAATTCTGCTATGGAGTACATAAATTAAGTAGGATTTCCACGTCACCGCATAGTGTGACCAACATCATACCCAAAGTCAAATCCCGTTGATGGGCCTATTAATGTACAACTGCTTTCACCTCTGCCCATGGGACCGTACAAATTTGATGTTCCCCACAGCTTCCTCCTCGTGTCCTGACGGCTGACTTAGCTCAGGGCCTGAGATCTGCACTCGCAGGAGTGCACGTTTCTAGTTTATCCCTGAGTCGGTAAAACTTCTAAATTGCAGCAGATAAGATTAAGGAACGAGGCCAGAACACTGGAGGATATGTGTTTGCTGCACTGTCGGATTAACAAAGGAACTTAGTGGTGCTTAAGCCCCGCTGCCCACAGCCTACCGGGTCCTGTGTGAATTATATAATAAAAAATACATAAAAAAACAGACTGAAGTTGGAAAGGTTGTGCCCAGTGCCTGTGTCGTGTGTAGGGTGACCAGATCCAAACTGTTCATTTGAGGGACAGAAGTACCACTTTTGTGGGACAATGTGGGACGGGCGGGCGGGGGGTTAATAGCAAATTATTAAGTGTTGCTAATAAATGCTTTGATGTCATATTCGACCATAGGCCTAATACTGCCTATTAATTTGTTATTTACCCCCATATAGGGGATATTTCTCATGTTATTTTATTAACAGGCTTAAAAACATATCTTGCAGGGAAAATAGACAATGAGAGAGATTTACAATGGAATACTCTGCCATATAATGTATTCCAGTAGTCCAGTGTGGTCCAGTCTAGCTTGCTGTGAGCTCACGTTAAGAGCTTCAGCAACAATCAGCGCACCTACCGTATATCAACACCTGCCAGTCACTGAAAAGTCATGGAAATGTGGGACTGTCCCTCGCAAAGGGGGACATCTGGTCACCCTAGTCGTGTGCGTGGCGGTGCACTGAATGCACCCGCGCGTTCATTCTCTGGGTGCGAGAACGCACACTTTCTCCCAAATAGTAAGACATGCATTATATTAGCCTATTAATTATTGTTTCTTGCTACCGCTGCCATGCAGAGAAAAAACAAAACTAAAAGGAATAATTTCCCCACAAAAAAATAAAAAATAAAACGAAAAGTGTGCACGCGCGTGCCCTCCACACATGCCTCGGCCACGATCCGTCACTGATTTGTTATTAAAGGGATTTGTACATATCTTCGCATTTATTGATGCGTTATTGATGTGTTTTTCTGTTTTCTGTTCTGTATGTTTCTATTTAATAAAATCCAGGAACGTGCAGAGAATGTTAGAGAGGCAGGGGCTGACATTTCTAAAAGGGCCTTTTAGTGGAAATATCGAAAATAGCAGACCTCCAAGCTCACAATGCGTCGCACTGCGACGCGTTGTGAGCTTGGAAGTCGGCTATTTTCACTTTTGAATTCGAATTTGAAGCTTTATTTGTAATTGTAACATTACGGTTCACTGCTTGATACCACACTGAACTAAGCATAATCAATTGATTTCTGGAGATGTGGTGTAACGGCATGGATTTCTACACAGAGAGGGCAATTCTTTCAACATGAGATGCTACATTCAAGTTTGGGAGAGTTTGGACAACGCACTTCTCTTGAACACTGCCTCAGGTATGGCATGGAAAGAGGGTGTTTGCATTTCTTTCTCCATAGTAAAAACTACCGGTACATTCATGGTCTGGAGAGGGCACTTTTTAGTTTTTACAGACAGATAAAAGGGCAGGGGCTCAAGCCCCCCCCCTTTGATGTCTATGTATGTCTGGTTACATCTTTTGTTGTTTTCGGTTTTTGTTTTGTTTTTGTAACTTATTTCGTGGCAGCAGCATGGGTGAAAGAGCAAGCCACATTGTCCTGATGATGTTAATGTTGAATCTGGGTTGTTGACATCAGGGTGATTAATTCTACGATAAGAATACTTGACAAAATAACTCACCTGTGACAGGAAACAAACAACGGCAATTGTGTTGAGAATATAATCTGTTTTCTATACATTTCCCAAAAGAGCTGTGTTAGACACCTATCAGCAGTGTAAATATGTGCGATAGTGTCTACAGAATTAAATGAAAAAATCACATTATTTGACATGAACACATACTTTGCAAATCCCCAATGATGATGGCTTTCTCATCAATATGCAAATGAGTTTACCGGTAAAAACCTATTACCATAACAAAACAATGACAATGCGGTTTTGTGTAGTCAATTCACAATTAACAATTCATGCATTTAGCAGACACTCTTAATCCAGAGCAATAAGCAAGGACATCACAATGTAATACATCAAATGCATACACATAGTAATCTAGAAACATAAGGTAAACTGAGAACCTATCATCTAACAGTAGAATAACCAAGAAATAAATAATCTGTACATCAAAACTATGCACACTATAGGACAGTGGTTCTCAACCTTTTCAGGCCTCGACCCCCAAAATGATCATATTTTAACCTTTTCAGGCCTCGACCCCCAAAATGATCATATTTTAACCCTGACGAGCACTAAGAGTTGAGGCATTACATTTTGTATAACACGGTTCTATTGTGACAATAGCCGATCTACATGGAGTATGTAGATCAGCTATTTTCACAATTTCTGCCTCTAATATTTGACACTTTGGCCAACTTTGAGACTTTGGTCATTTTAGAGCTATTAAAAAAGTCCTTAAATTGTCACTTTAAAAATGTGCAGATACCCTCACACACTTAAACTTGATGTTGGTTTGTTCACTGTTGAGTGAGAAAACAATGTTGCACATTAAGTTAATCATCTGGGGACCCCCCAAAATAATTTGGCGATCCCCCCCTGGGGGTCCCGACCCACAGGTTGAGAACCATGACAGGTCACCAGGTCAACAATGAACTGGCATCAGTCTACAGTACATAACATGCCATCTAAATGTCATGTTAGCCTTTTGCATAACCCTGCAAGGATTATATCTCCAGACTGGCCTGGGAACGCTGGTATACTCCCTGAGGGAGTGGAGGAAGTTGCGCAGGATAAGGAAATCTGGAAGTAGTTGGAACTGTTACCCCCGCGACCCGATTCCGGATAAGCGGTTGAAGATGGATGGATGGATGGATGCAAGGTCATCGAGGCTAGGACAAGTGGGTTACACAGACAAGTGGGTTACACGGACAAGTGGGTTACACGGACAAGTGGGTTACACGGACAAGTGGGTTACACGGACAAGTGGGTTACACGGGCAAGTGCTACAGGCTAAGGTGGAGTCTGAAGAGGTGAGTCATTCATTCCACACTTTGGGGTCTCTGGTTGAATTGCGTTTTCAGTGGATGTTATTTTAAATCAGAGGAATTGAGTGGAGCAGTGGTTCTCAACCGTTTTACCACCTCAGAAAATATGTCTCTCCAAGCACCACCATAATAACTGATATTAAAATACAGGTGCGCAGACCCACCCCATCCTATTCAGCTATGCACAGTTAACGCAGGAGGACCATTTATTCCTTGAATTCAAGGAGATTTTTTTAGTTTTTGTTGCATTTCTAAGCCAATAATTTGATGACCGGGTCATCGGCCACATTTAGCTACTACATTGTGAACTTCCCGTGCAGACTGCTGATATTTCTAATGTGGTTAATCCGTCCTCAAATCCTCTATTACCGGCTAGTGTGCCCTCATGCTCATTTCAGCACGGCTGAAGAGCCTATTTCAACCAATTGCTTGGTCAGAAGTATAATGTAAATATTTCACTCCACTTGTGTATTTCTTTCGTATTTTTGGGAAACTCTTCTGAGTACCACCAGTGGTACATGATGTACCACAGGTAATGGAAGCAAATAATTTCTAACGAATCAGTTATTTAGATGATGATTTATTTTTTGGAAACCTCGCTTGCTGTTTTCGCTACATCTAAATCGTAATTATTTACTCAAGGCCTTACAGCAGCTCATCTTAACTCTAGTACAATTTACAGTTTAGGCATTTAGCAGACGCTTTTAATCCAAAGCGACTTACAATAAGCAGGTAATACATCAATATAATAAGCAAGATAATATGTCAGTACATCAACAACAATTCAACAAATGCATAAGAATATCACTCTAGAAAAGCAATAACATAGGTAGACCACGCACCTAATTGACAAACGTTTCTAAAAAACCTAAAAATGCTATCTAGCTTCATGTATGGTCATCGAGGGAAGGGGGAGTGTTACAGTAGTGCTATGGGTTTAGGTGGAGTCTGAAGAGGTGAGTCTTCAGTCCACGGCGGAAGCTAGAGAGTGAGTAGTTCTAAGTGCGACAGGGAGTTTATTCCACAGTTTAGGAGCCAGGAGGGCAAATTGTCTAGGACAAGTGGATTTTTGTCCAGGGGTTTTTAGTCATGTACCGTAAGTAAATACTTCCCACAAAGGTTGTTTAGAATCAGGTTAAACCGTCAGTTTCAGGTCAATCTCATTCAAGGACAAGCCGTCATTCCAATCACTACAATTAAAACCTCATTCTCAACCTATAGGACCCCCCGGCCCTACGGTATCAACCACCATGTTGCCACTGCATCCTTCCACCAAACAGCAGCCAATATCGTATGGATCGCACTGGGAGATCGATGCGCGCTCCTTCCGATTGATTAATCCATAGTCTCTCTGGAGTAATCACTCAGCCCGCTGTCACCACTCTGCGTGATTGACACCTTGTGTCCCCAGTGTGCTGGGTTGGGCCAGTCAGGCGAGACGGGGAGGGGACAGGATGGCATGATGACATTGGTGAGCAATGAACAACAGGATCAATCATGTGGAAGTGGTACATGTTGTTGTTCACAGTGAGGTTCTGTCACTGCAGTGGATTGGGAATATTTCCATGCCACTGCTTTTTGATATGTACAACCCCTCTGGTAATTCATTTTACACTGTCCCTGCTTCTGCTCTGACTGATTTCCTTTTGGGAAATAGAATATCTGATATATATCTGATAATATCACAATTTAACCATTTAATTAATTCCCTATTCTAGGCATTCTAGGCTCTAATTGTTCCACTCTTCTTTTCCTAACTAGATGTTTAATGTTAAACACCACTGCAGTGCCCCACATGTGCTCAATTAAGTATTTTGTGTGTCTATACTGTCATCGCAGACCTGTGAATAATTGTGCCAAGTTTGATGCAGCTTGGAACAACAGTGCGCCTGTGGCCCCTGGGGACACATATTCTGATGGCAGACGCAGACCCCTGAACAGTGTTTATGCAACGTTTGGTGCGGATCCGAGCAACGGTGCAAGTCTGGCTGTTTGTTACATTTGTGACGTCAGTGGTCCATGGACCACAGTCGTTCCACCCTCTAGACCAGTGGTTCTCAACCTTTTCAGGCTGCGACCCCCCAAAATAATCATTTTAACTGGGGAAGAGTTGAGGCATTATATTTTGTATAACACAGTTCTATTGTGAAAATATATGCTCACAACGCCTCGTGTGTTGTGAGCATGTAGATCTGCTATTTTCACAATTTCTGCCTCTAATAATTGACAATTTGGCAATTTTAGAGGCATTAAAAAGTCCTTAAATTGTCACTTTAGAAATGTGCAGATACAAACTTTATGCTGGTTTGTTTACTGATGAGTGGGAAAACAATGTTGCACATTAAGTTAATCATCTGGGGACCCCCCAAAATCATTTGGGGACCCCCCTGGGTCTATATATGTATGTGATCTACAAGCTCACATCACGTTGCAGCTTCTAGATCACTCATTTTGCTATTATACTAGGACTTATGTTTTATTTGTTGTACTGTATCTTAAAGAAATCAAACCCTGGGTTCAGTGACATACGATCAAATCGATCACAGTGGCACCGATCTTTGACAAGACGTTGTAATAATCAAGAGGCACCTGCGTGCGGCCTGGCTTGTTTTGAACCCTGTCTAATTAACGCACCGCACATTGATTCAGGCTGTCTGACACATCGGGCTCCCTTACGTCTGACAACAACACAGTTATCGATGACTGCAGTATTATTCAGAGAACACACATCACATTTTAAGAAGGTACACGTTTGGGAATAATAAAAGATACATGTTTAAATAAAACTTTCAGGCACTTTCAAACAAAGGGTCTGAAGTTCATAACCCCTTAAAGCTGCAATAAAATGATATTTTCAGTCACCAATCTGCCACAGTAAAGTATATTAATAGCTGTAGACCCAACAGGTCATTTTTGTTTAATATTTAAGCACCCTCCTACAATTTTGTATACATTACCAGAGGTTCCCAGCTCCAGCATTTGTCTTTAGGACATTTTTCACAGCTTTTGCTGCTTAGTACCTCCATTTGCATGTATTGTTGTACTTTAATATATTTTGATTTTTGATAAATGTATTATATTGGATAAATATGCAACGCTAGTGATGTAGTGACAGTATTCAACGTTAGTGTTCTAGGGGTTAAGTTGATCAAGACCCAAAGACATTATTTCATTGCTGTAGTTGCTACTTGAAAAATGCCTTATTTTTCTTAAAAATATAATGTATCCTCTGCTCAAATAAGCTGTGCGTTATAGCTCAACAGTAGACAATTTGGTTCCGGCCGGGTTTGAATCCCAGCTAGAACTTTAAAGTTATGGATTGCAGCTTAAAGTGCTATCGTATACTGTACTTCACAGGTATCCAGCTAGATTAGGCAGGTGAACTGTAAAATTACTTGAAGTCAGGGGCCACAAGACTGTTCAACAAAAATTAACAAATGTTCATGGTTAACTGTTTGACCGTTTGTTATGTGCTATAGGTCTGATAGGACACAACAATGGACATGTTGTGTCCATTATATAACTTATTAGGGCCTGATTTATACTGCATGCATGCATGTTGATGCACATAGGATAATGTCTGTGGTAGTCCTTTATAGTGCACAGGCTTTGATTTTGATATTAAGAAAATATGAAGTAGATATTTCTATGCACGGATCCCTGGCATGGACGGGCACGTCTTTGTGAGAAAAATATTGGAGACAGACTTGCAAAGTGAAGTATTTACATGTTCGTATGAATGAATGGTTTTTGCATTTTGGTTATGTCTGAGGCCTGAGCACTCAGCTGATGAGAGCACATGTAGGCTCTTATGTGTTTCATGAACCATTAGTTGCAGCTCGACCATCTTTCAGACCAGACTGCTATTTAGGATGAAAAAAATAAATAAACATACTGTGTAAAACCTTCAAGTGTATGAAGATGGATGGACAGTGCACTGCAGAAAGAGCAGATAGAGAATTATTTCTTTGATGTAATGGACAACATCCTCTCAAGAAACAGTTGCTACAAATGGATGGAGATGGCATGTGATGAACGGACTGCACACAAAACTCACCTGTTGCTACCTGGCTACATGAAAAATATATGTTATAAAACAAATTAATTGAAAGTTACACCATGTTGAAAGTACTGAGATGTACAGAAGTAGTAAAAGTAGACATCATTTCTGTCTGTTTTGTTTCTTTGTACAATGAAAAAGGTCTTTATACTGTACTTTTGATATTTATTGTACTTTTACTTTTACTTTTGATACTTAAATACATTTTAACACCAGATACTTTCCTACATGTGAACTGCAACTTTGACCCAAGTTATTTTCTTATGGAAGATTTTAACTTTTCCAATAGTGAAATATCTGTAAGATATCTGTACTTTTACTCAAGTAATACCTTTCAAGTATATGTGCCACAGTTCTTAGTTTTTTTTTTGCCATGTTTAACATGTAAGAAATCATGAAGCAGTTGCACCTTGTTGTGACATGGCGACTGGACAGCTACCTTCGCACCATAAAAGTAATAAAATAATAAATATTTGGAATCTGGATTGGGGCCACAAAAAAGCTCCTGAGGGGCCGTCTGTTGAACATCACTGCTGTACTTTGTCGTACAACGATGTTGCGCCGCAAAAATAGTATCTCTACAAGCTCGCAACATGTCACATTGTGACCTTGTAGATAGTGTTTTTTATTCGCTTATGTGGCATTCCCAAAAGGGGGACACCGGGCAGGTTGTGGTCAATGATAGTGACACACCTGCGGCTTGGCTAGTTTTTAACCCCTGTCTAATTAACGCAGCGCACATTGATGGAGCATCCAGGAGAAATAGATCGAGGCTGGCCGCCCTCTGGGCTCCCCGAAGTCTGCCATGAAACGGAGAGAACAACACAGCCGTTCAACTGTGACCTGAAAGAGCCTGCTGGCTCCTCAGCACCGCAGAGGAGCAGAAGGAATCAATGATTCATGCGGCCCTTTCCCCTCCTCCCTCCCCCTCCTAACCTCCCCCGGCTCCTCCACATGACAGAGCAGCAGCCCAAATCAATGACCCCCCCGTTAGGTGGTGACCAAAGTTGGCAACGTACAGTATGGCTGCCAGCTGGCTGTTTTTTTTGTACATGTACAGTAAGCAGGCACGGTGGCGCAGTGGTTAGCACTTCGCCTCACAGCTAGAAGGTCCTGGGTTCGTCATCAGCGCCCACACCCTAGGTGGGGTCGGCGATAGGGCCTTTCTGTGTGGAGTTTGCATGTTCTCCCCGTGTCTCCTAGGGTTGATACCCTCACAAAAACATAGGGAGTGCAGAGCCCATGATTACATAGGCAATTGGCACTGGGTGAAAAATGGGTTGCAAGCACACATAGACATCAAAGGGGGCTTGAGCCGCTGCCCTTTTATCCGTCTGTAAAGAGTGCCCTCTCTCCAGACCATGAATGTAGTTTGTACTAAGAAATGCTAATGCCCTCTTTCCATGCCATACCTGAAGGCAGCATTCAAGAGAATGTCCAAACACTCCTGAACTTGAAGCAACTTGAAGCAACTTGCAGCATCTTATGTTGAAAGAATTGCCCTCTGTGTAGAAATCCATGGCGTTACGCCACATCTCCAGTATTCAGATTATAGTTTTATCAAGTACCGAAAATAGCCGACCTCCAAGCGTACAACGTGTCGTGCTGCGGCGCGTTGTGAGCTTGGAGGTCGGCTATTTTCAATATTTCCACCAAAAGGCCCTTTTAGAAATTTCAGCTCCTACCACTCTGACATTCTATGCCTGTGTCCCTGACAGTCCTCATGAGCACGTGAGAGAGAGCGGGTGAATATAACACTATCAGGAAGGTAGCTAGAGACAAATATGTCTGAGGCAGGCTTAACCACTTAAGCCCTATATACTTTGCCATAGGACCAATATGGGTTAATAATGGGTTAACATAATAATAATAAAAAAAATTAAAAAAGTAATCTAATCAGAAGCCATGCACCCTAACCTAACTATCCAATATAATCTGGTTGAGTATAATACAATATAACTTCTGCAGTTGGGGTGGTTGTATTTGGTCTCCCTGCTCTTCTATTGAGACATTTCGATCCTGCGTCCACAACTTTTTTTTTAATCAAAATTCTATTTCTCGCCTGAGTAAGCAGGCAGTCTCTATTTGCTCAGTGGTAAAAGTTTCAGCACTTACAGTATGCAGTAGACCCGGGTTCCAGTCCGGGATAGAACAGGAAAGTACAGTGCAGCTTTATCCAGTAACTTCAGCGGTACAGAGCATTGAACATGGTGTGCTTGCTGAAAGTCAGGTTGGGAGTACAGAGAGAGAAGCCCACATCAGCTGACAATGGACTCTTATACCCGGCACTATCAGTTCAGTTGCCTTGTGATTAGTGTATCTACCGTGAGACTGGGAGGTTGTGGTTCGATCCCCGGCCAGGTCATACCAAAGTCCTGCTTACTGCTTAGCAATCAGCATCAGTGGTTGGATTGGTCCCTGCAACATGTCCAGGGGGTGTACTTGTACATCATGGCTGGGGGATGTACTTCACCAGGGACGTGCTGGGCCCCTGATTCAGCCGGGAAAAAGAGTTGTAGAGGCCCTCATTGCGCTGCTGCTACTCAAAGATTTGCCATTTCAGATCATGACAAGTGACAAGACAGTGGGCCAATTACATGAGTTATATTTCGTCGTTGTCGGGTGGAAACCTTATACGTCCAAAACCGTTTGTTTTGTATTTATCATTTTAAAAATGATTTAAACTAGTGAAAACAGCAGATCTGAGGCGTTGTGTGCTTGTAGATCTGCTGTTGTCACTACTTTTGTGCGACGGCCTTGTATGATGAAGCAGGGCTTTGCTTTGTGAAAAAATTTACAAATTTGAAACTTGGAGATTTCTGCCCGACAGTGACGATTTACTTTGTTGGCCGCCCAGCCCCCAAAATGGAACGAAGGCCGACATTTTATTTTAATTTTCTTTCCTAATGGCCGGCCTGGACCGGCCAGGAATGAACCGGCCGTTGGGGAGTTGTCCCTCTTTTCCCAATGGCCAGCACGTCCCTGTACTTCACGCTACAGAAACGGGTGGTAGGCTCCCGCCCTGTAGGCCACATGGCTCAAAAAAGTTGTGGGCCGCAAACATCAGGAACTGAGGAAGCTGCAGGGAGAAATAACGTTTCTGCGACATATGGTTCAACGATTCACTACATTTGTAGTGGTCCCTATGGCGAACGTGGTTTTGGAGGTGTGCCCTATTGAGGCCCCTCAACAAGTTTGGAAAACAATTTTAGGCAAATAGTATGATATTTGATAAAACAGAATGATATACAGTAGCACTGCCATGAGGCCAATTTAGAGAGAAAAATAAATAAAGGAGTTGCTACCGTGGTCTTCTGTCCGAGTGTTGAAAGGGTTGACGCTGATGGTCCAACAGAGGGTTGACGCTGATGGTCCAACAGTTTGCAAGATTACCTGAAAACAGACAGACAGACAGACAGACAGGCAGAGCCTGGAGGAGATCATAAACAACATAAAAGAGTAAATTGCAACCTACTCGAAAAGTTCAAATGCAGAAGTAAGGCTGCATGTTAAAAAAAACAAATAGTGCGGAAGTAGATTGAACTTGGAGTGAACCCACTTTATATAAACATTATATTTGAAGCCTGTGGGACTTTGTTGTCACACCTTATGGTTGACAGCATTTCAAACTGCAGGGACAACGTGTGAGAGTCATGCTGCTACTGGATTTACTTTTACCGGACAAAGTATCAGTCAAGGTTTAAAGCACAACTTGCTTAAAGTTGTTTATATTGCTCAATAAACAATATGGATAGAACCTAGAAGTGATGCCGGGAAGGCAACTTTATTGCCTGAGCAGAAATATAGTCTTCCCACAAGCATTGTATCATAGCACAGTCACTTACAGTGTAAGCACATAACCGACAACCGAGAACATTCATTCCACGTGATTTAGTTCTCACCGACTGTGGCTTTGATATCAGGATATTTTATGTTGCGTTTATGTCGGCTCAAGTAAAAAATCCCAGCCTTTACTTGCTATGTGTTGCAGTTACCGCCAATTTTCAATTTGGTGCTTTTGATTGATTGAAGAATTTATTAGAAGTTTGCAATAGAAAAAAAAGTACAGTTTCAGGACAGTACAAATCACTGGTACAAGGTCAACTAAAAGGAGATCCTAGAAAGCCGAGGCTTATTTCCACAGGAACCACACTTTAAGTATCTAAGACGGATAGAACATAGTACTTTATCTAGGATAATATCAGTTTCAAGAGCATAACATCAAATACAAAGGCAGAAAAAAAAAAGAAAAGGGGGGGGGGGGGGGCGCATGGGGGCTTAGTCTATTTATAAATCACGTCAGTGCTGACTAGTCTCGCATAGCCAGACAACTTTTCCACAATCTACAGCTCCCGAACGGCGAGTATCGGAAGTAGTCAGTGCTGCACGGAACTGTAGTCCCATTGGAAACATAACAGAAACACACTAGCACAGACAGAGTCATTCAAGCGGCATATTCCTGTTATGCGTGTATACTGTAGTTTAGGAAAACATTTGAAAACATCATGAAAGTAACACCAACAACACCAGAGAAAGACGAAATAACGCTCCAAAAAAATATTGAAAGAAGACTTAACGCTTCCAGTAGGACTTGTTATCGCTACTGCACCAAGGGAGTGGGTGCGTTACATCCGCTTTATCCCATACTCATCATACTGTAAGACTTCCGTTGCCCCAGACTGTATGACGTGAGCATTTGCAAATAGCGGGAGTCAACAAGGGAGCGTGTCGCTATTTCTCCAAGTCATCTTTTTCGACAACCAAACCTAACCCTAACCCTAACCTCCGTGGGGTGAGTAGCGATACCTGCCTACGCTCCGTTGTCGAAATGATGTGTGTTCGAAAAAGCGTCAAAGAGTCAACAGTCTGGCCACACGAGACTAGGTGCTGACAGGACATTGCAATCATGATCAAAGGCATTTTCTTTGTACAAATAAAATTAAATAAGCCCCTCCCATTAACTTTGGCAACAAATTATAATCTGTAGGAGGAATAGCAAAAAACTGTGACCATGGGATGATCCAAGGAATCCAGGGGGAAATCCCATCAAAACGCAGTATAATGGGGTGATAAATGACATGTAAAAGTAGGGCTGAATACATAATCTCTGCCAAGGAAAATGTGTATCAGGATTGTTGTTGAGCGTGTTATCAGCAGTGTGCGCCAGACCCAGCCCACTCAGTATAATCTCCCCATATACAGTAGCTCAATGAATCTGCCTAGCAACACCACGGCTCCTTCCATCTGCTCGAGCCACTGAACCTATGTGTGCAGTCAGTGCTGGAACCAGTGGTTCTACCACCTGGAACTCCCTCTGACCCGCTTTGGGAAATTTGCCATGGAGTTATGGATTGGCCATTTCATGTGACATGTTGTGTTTACTCATGGTCACTCAGACAGGCCTTACAGTGGCGTTAGTACTGTACCTCCTGGAGATTGGCTTGTGAAACTCCTACCGCCAGAAAGCTCCTCTTAAAAACTATTGCTGCTCAACAATGGCTCAAAGCTATCCCCTCGGGCACTGGGACAGAATGCGGAATCATAATATCTCTCCCACCTTGAACCTTTGAACGACTAATCACACATGACGTGTGAACGTTAAAAATAGTCGATCTACAAGCTTGCGTTGCATGTAAATCTGCTATTTTCAAACATTTTGCACTTTTACTTTTGGTACTTTAAGTACATTTTTATACCAATAATGTTGTATTTTTACTCAAGTACATTTTGAATTACGGACGTATACTTTTAACAGAGTACTTCTACATTGCAGAATTGATCATTTTACTTAAGTAAAAAAAATACTTTTTCCACCACTGACCTGGATCATAAAAAGCTTAAATGTGGGGAAATGGTAGAATAAGCTGTGTCAGTCCCTGCCTCTGCCAACGCTCACTGCCCGTGTGTAATCTATGATCGATTGGCCCACCACCACTGAAGAGAAAAATGGATGCAGACAGAACGTTCTAATTATAGTGGGATGAGTAATTGCTAGATTCGAGGTGACTAATTTGGGGTTAGCTAGATGTAGTGTGCTAATGTACAGCATGGGCTAATGTTATGTGTGACTACTCTGGTAGGCGGAGTAGTGCCAATTACATTAGAATTCCAGGCGTATACAGCAGGGGTCTTCAACGTTTTCAGGCCAAGGACCCCATAGTTGAGAGAGAGAGATGAAGCAGGGACCCTGCCACAACCTGTTCATAGATTCCATATAGTTTCATCGTTTGACAGCACAATCATCAGTGCATTTTGTATTCATGTCAATTTGTGTTTTCAGATATTTAACCACTTGAACCGTCAATACTTAATAAACTTAAACTTTCATTCTGTACTTAGTCTGCCCTTTTTCCCCTCAGCACCAAACCTCTTTGCCGAAAATAAATCACATAATCTGTAAATGTTCAATAAACAGTAGACGTAATCTGAAATTTTAAAGCGTTACATTGCTACAGTGTTGTCAATAACGTGTTACAAAGTAACTAATTAAGGCCTGTCCATACTTTGACCGAAACCGCCGTTTTCGGTCAAAAGGTCCTTTTCAACTATAAAATGTAATTCCTCGAAAGTTCTGGAATGCTTTTTCTCCGAACAATAGTTCTGAAATTTGCACAACGAGATGTTGTCACTCGCCGAAATCAGGTTCGGTGAAATGGCAAACGTGATTGGTCGGTTGGACCCCCCCAGCTACTGTACACTGGAAAGCCTGGTGACGCGAAAAGTTCGGTTCTGTCGTATGGAGAGGCCTTTACTGTAACGCCGTTCTTTTCAGTAACGAGTACTCTAACGCAGGGGTTCCCAAACCTTTTTGGCTCGGGCACCCCTATAAATATTTTTTTTTCATCTGAGGCACCCCTACATTATTATATTCCTAATTTTCACTCCCACCTTATATTAATATAGGATATTTTAGCGAGTATATGTGCGAGGAAAAAAAGATAATAGCCATTTTGGTTAGAACTGACTGAAAATAACTTTGTGCTTCAAGTTTAAAATGATACTAAATATTTGTAAATGTCCAAATACATTTCAAATATTATCAAATGATCTCGCGGCACCCCTGGAGTGCCATTGCGGCACCCCAGGGTGCCCCGCCACCCACTTTGAAAACCCCTGCTCTAACGCATATTTTTTTTTTTATAATTCAGTAACTCGGTTACCATTACTACTGTACATGGTGCGTTACTTTATGCAGCTAGAGCTGAGCGTAGTCCTGAATCTTCCTGTGTCACTCATGCAGACAGAGGGGAGACACCGACACCAATGCCAGACAGAGCCACTGAGACACGCTGTTGTGTTTTCACTAATTTGGGTCACGGGCAAATGTCTAATTTCTCTTTTTGGTCACAAGCTAAAAAGTTTAGGAACCACTGGTATAGACCACATTGCTTAGCAGAGTTCAGTGCAATGCATGTTAAGTGATGAAAATATATAAGGTCATTAATGGGAGCCCAACTAAAAGGTTACTAAAAAGTTACTTTTTACAGTAACACTTTACTTTTTAGTGTAAGTAATCAGTAAAGTAACTGAGTTACTTTTGAAATGAAGTAACTAGTAACGGTAACTAGTTACTGTTTTACAGTAACTAACACAACACTGTAGGTTACTATAGCCGGTTTTCCACAGGCCCAACTACACACCACTCCACACCACACCGCCCACTTGTGTCAGGTTTTCCACTACAAGGAACTGGGTAGAGTGGTGTGAAAGTGGTACTTAACGGGGTACTTAAACGTCTCCACTCTCGAGTGGACCCGGCCTGGGCTAAGTGAGGCCAAATCAGTGACGTATACACGCTGCTGATACTGATTGGTCAGAGACAGAGTCTCACGGCTGAGCTGTGTCTTTCAACACAACAACTTGAGACAGATTTTAGTATGCAGTCACGGCTGCAAATCAAATATAAAAGCAAAGCCTGTTTGTTTTATATATCTGTTTATAAAGAGGACGATTAGGCAGAATTGTGTTCCCCAGCCCTGCAGTTGAGATACCACGAAGCACCAAGAACATTAATCAACACAAACAGTGGACATAGGCTATATCGTCGCGAGTCGCAATTATCAACGGCAAATGCGTCGGCAATCCGTTATTTTATATAGATCTCAGTGAGATGTCTCCTGTTTGTATTTGTAACTGCATGTGTTCAACGAATCTACAGTAGCCTACATGCCATGTACTGTCCTGATGCTGCGCTAGCATAGCCTCTACATTAGCTTACTTCTTTGGGGAGTTTGGCCAATAAAGTTATAATTTGACCATGAGCATCCCAACGTTAGTCGTCGCTATAGTTGTTAAGACTTGATGAAGACCTGTGTGAGTGTGTGGCATCTAAAACATTGTCCACCACATCTCCGTGTTGAATGGGGAAAAGAATCTACAGTAGCCTACATGTACTGTACTGTAGCTTAGCATGTATGCTAGCGCAACTAGCCTCTACTCTTCTTTGTGTGGTTTGGCCAATAAAGTTATTATTTGACTATGTTCACCCCAACGTTAGTCGTCGCTATAGTTGTAAAGACTCGATGAAGACCTGTGTGAGTGTGTGGCATCTAAAACATTGTCCACCACATCTCTAAAAATAATTAGCGCAAGTTAGCATCTCCGTTGTGTAAACTTGTGTTTACAGACTGAGAACGAGTATCCGTATGTTGAAAGGGGCGTCGATATATTTCGGGAGCGGAGGGGCGGAGGGGGAGAGGGGAGGAGGAGAGGAGGGGAGGGTACTGTAGTGGAAAACCTACATAAAAAATGCGGTGCGGTGCGGTGTCGTGCCGTGTCGTGTAGTGTCGGGCTAAAAAGTGGTATGGAAAACCGGCTTATGTTACTATACTAACTGTCCAGAATTTGAAAGAGTGTATTTAAATGTTTGAAGAAGGAAAACAAGATGCACATCCCCAGGTGGAGTGTTTATTGTTCTCTGCTTGCTGTTCGTCGCTCAGCACTGGGGATGTGCATGTTGTTTTCCTTTCTTCACTTCCAATGCGACAGATGCTTTATTGCATCACGAAAGCTGTGAGGTAAGCTCAAAGCTCTTCCTCAGACATTTATTTGTATTTAAAATGTTTCCCTAAAGCTATTGAGAAGAACCGGGAACCTAACCCTCTAGCTGCTATGTTTTTGATTACGTATGGAAAACAAGTTTGAATCTCAAGTCAATCTTTCACTAGGAACTATTATAAATGACATATTTCATTAAATTGTTTAACAATTTATTGAAACGTAATGAGATGAATGTGGAACGGGATGAGGAACCCAAGGTAGGGCGAGACTCAGGGTGGGGGTGTAGTCTCGGGAGGTGACGGCCATCATTGCTGTACTCGGGGAAAGGTCGTCTCTGCTCCGTGCCCCCCAGGATGCCTACGGAAATAGTAAATAGTAAAAAATGTACTGTTGTGTACAGTAAAAACAAAATAAAAAATAAATAAAGCAAGGCACAATAAGAATAATATAAACATAAAGTGTCAAAAAGCTGTCACGATAAAAGAATAATATATACATAAAGTGTCCAAGAAACATTCAACGCGCATAAGTGTCACATCACACACAAATAGCAATACTTAAAGGCAAAGCACAACTTAATGCAGTGCCAAACAAAAGTATACATAACAGTCAATGCTAGTCAGTGCAACACAAGTATCTCACCGCCATGTCAACACAGCAATAGTAATAATTCTACCAACACAACCCAATAGTCAGTGCAAACAAATCAAGAATACAAAAAGCAAGACGCCACAAATAACCCTCCCTGGAAAAATACTTAAGATGTCAGAGTCAGTACAACCTTTGTTCTAGTTGAGTAAGGTAACAGTTGTCCTAGGTTATATCCTAATTGGCCTTGGCAAGTGACCGTTGTGTGTCTCGTTGTATTGCTCGAAAGCAGCCGGCACAAAGGATAGAGGAAACAGCAGCGGCACAGACAGCAAGCAAACAACGAGCAATGCAAACGTCCCTGTTCAAAAGAGACGCTCTATTAGTGATTGTTTGAGAACAGAAGCGTGGAGCTGAACGGCAAACAATGGCCACCAACAACAACTGCACAGAGCTTCCTCACTGAGCCAGCAAAGATAGTCCATGGGCCATACGAGATGTCGGTATCGGAAAGGTGGCAAAGGTTATCATGCATTTTTGAAAAGCTCTATATCTGTAGATTATATTTTGGTATGATAACCCTTTCTGAGACACAGCTAAATTGGTGTTATCAGCCGCTAGATTTGGTGTCCCATTAACTTTACATTACAGGGAAAAAAAGCAAAAAATATATCTGCTTTAATATGAGGGGTCAAACTAGGGTTTTTCATGATTCTAAATCCATTGCAAACATCTGTTTTGCATAAAAACATTCATTGGGCTAAAACGGCCCCCACAAAAGTGTGAAAAGTGATGCCGTTTTTTAGCCCAAGGAATGTTTTTTTGCCCAAGGAATGTTTTTTTGTGCAAAACAGATGCTTTCAATGGATTCAGAATCATGAAAAACCACTAGTTTGACCCCTCATATGCTACTGATTCTTTTTTTCCTTTTTTCCCCTGTAATGTAAAGTTAATGGGACACCAAATCTAGCGGCTCATAACACCAATTTAGCTGTGTCTCAGAAAGGGTTATCATACCAAATTATAATCTACAGATATAGAGCTTTTCAAAAATGCATGATAACCTTTGCCACCTTTCCGATACCGACATCTTGTATGGCCCAGGACAAACTTCGCAATAAACAACGTTGAATTTAATATTCGACAACATCTACAGATGGCTGTAAGCTCAGAAAACAAAACACTTGCTGTGATATCGAGTGAGAGAGTGCTAATAGCGTAGAATAGATTCTTCAGAGATTTCACTGCTGGTTATCGTGACTGTCTCAAAGCCTCGGCTAGGTGCAGAGAGAGACCAAACAGGGGTCAGGTTCTTTAAATTACCTGACATGCTCATGCGGAGCCATGATCAATAACGCGCCAATGTTAATGTCAACACCGGGAAAGAATGAATTCACCACGGGGTGAAAAACAGCGGTGCGTGAGAGAGAGAGGAGGAATAACAACACAACATGACTGGAATTAAGCCATTCAGAACAGGTACACATTATTGCGTATCATTATTTTATGCTTTAACTATTGAAAAATAGCAGATATACAAGCTCACAGCGCGGCACCGAGTGCCGCGCTGCGAGCTTGTAGATCTGCTATTTTCGAAAAATCTTGAAAATTTGAATTTTGACCCGATTCTATAAGTGTCTTTTGAATCCTTGTAAGGTTTTTTGAAAAAACCTATCTTTCTATGTCAGCAATCTGGCTAGCCATCGTCAAAGAAAAGGTCCTTTTCACATAACTGGAGCTCAGTTAGTCTGTTCTTGAGAGACTACTATGTGTCAGTGGTTCTCAAACCTTTTCATGTAAAGGACCCCCAAAATGATACGTATTTGGCCACGGACCCCCATCTCAAAATATTTAGTTCCAGGGACCACCCAGAGGCAAAATCTGAATGTTTGCTTTAAAAAATACATATATCATATATCAAAGATTTGCACACATTTTCACGACTTTTTCAAAAATAGCAGATCTACAAGCTCGCAGCGCGGCACTCGGTGCCGCGCTGTGAGCTTGTAGATCTGCTATTTTTTTAATAGTTAAAGCATTCAATAATCCCAGGACGTAACGAGTTAAAAAATCACTCTTTTGTTTGGTCACCCATTACTATGCTGCTCGGGGGACGCAGGGGATTGAGCAAGTCATTCGGGACGTCGGAACGGGCTTCAGTCTGTCATCTGACAGCATCGGCAACCATCCTGCACACCTCTGAAAAGGTTATGAATTCGGCAGGTTGCTAAAAATCTTTGCATATGTATGAATCTGTTCCCAACAGACATTTTATTTCAGTAGTACTGATCTGGGATGGGCTTTCATTTCACCTCGCTTTAAAAAGGTTATGTGCGCTGATAGATCTAAGAGCCGGCGGCTAAGATGTAGCTGATTGAGGGAAGAAAAAAAAAGAAAAAAAAAAGAAAACTCTGAAGATATATTGAAGTCCGGAGGGAGAGAAAGTGGCGGGTTTTGACAGTTAACTCCTAATACGAGTTTAGCAGGTCCCCAATGGTCCAACTTGATGGAGCGAGATCAAGAGAGAATCTCTTTACTCCAACATAGAAGAGATACTGTATGCCAGTAAGTTCTGCAGTAATGCGATAAAAAAGTATTACCTGATTGTCTTCTAGAGCTGATGACCTTGAAACTCGCTGTCACTTTAAGCCCTGTTATTTCTACTGCTATTTTTGCCCATTTCTGATTTTTGCCTATGGTGACATGCCCACACTAGGGCATTCACGAATAGTGATTTTTTTAGTATTCGAATTCGAATACCTCAAAGTATTCGAATAGTCGAATATTCGACAGGAAATATGGAAACCTTGTATGTCCAAAACTCTTCGTTTTGCATTTAACATTTTAGAAATGATTTAAACCAGTAAAACAGCCGATCTACAAGCACACAACGCCTCGCACCGCAAGGCGTTGTGTGCTTGTAGATCGGCTGTTTTCACTACGTGTGTGACGGCCTTGTATGATGAAGCAGGGCTTTACTTCGCGAAAAAACATACACATTTGAAACTTGGAGATACGAGGTTTCTGCCCGACAGTGACGATATATTATATATATATAGATATATATATATAGATATATATATATATATATATATATATATATATATATATATACCAGTAAGACTCCCTAATCGGGAGACAAGCGACCGTCAGGTCGCAGCGTGATTTTAGGCCAAAATGTGTAGAAGTGTGGAAAAATGTGATGGTGGCGCTATATGGGACAGATGCATGTTGATGAGATGAGTGTAGTGTGTACCGATTTGCGTGATTTTAGGGCAAAATCTGTAGGAGCAGTGTCCAAAAATGTGTTTCAAAAAATCGTCCTGAAGGTGGCGCTAAATGGGACAGATCCATGTTGATGACATCAGTGTAGAGCAAGTGTGTTCCGATTTGCGTGATTTTAGGGCAAAAATTGTAGGAGCAGTGTCCAAAGATGTGTTTGAAAAAATCGGCGTGATGGTGGCGCTATATGGGACAGATCCAAGTCAATGACATGAGTGTAGACATACTGTGTACTGATTTGCATGATTTTAGGGCAAAAATTGTAGGAGCAGTGTCCAAAAATGGGTTTTGCAAGAATCGGCCTCATGGTGGCGCTAGAAGAGGGCCATGTGAGAAATGAGGGATGGGGTCTCCGCGCCACCGAGGCGGACGAATAGCTACCGGCACCGGCTCTCCCGGACGCTCCTAGCCCGAGTTATGGCATTTTATGTGAGCTGCAGTGTAGGGGGTCCTCCACTGGGGTGTCACCACTTTTGCATCCGTTCTGGAGCACCAGGAGTCGGTGGTCCCCGGGAATTCCCCTTGAGCAGCCCCGTTGGGGTGGTGATTTGGTCATTTTTGCACATTTGGTCATTTTTTACACCTGGGGGTCCCCCAGGGACCTGGGGGTCCCTGGAGCTCCGGGGGTCCTTGGAGGTTGTAGTTTGGCAGGCAAGGAGTATATGTGTGCAAAATTTGGCATGGATCGGGGCAACGGTTGCGGAGATATGAGCAGGGCAAAAGTGTGACGTGTGACGTGTGACGGAGGGACAGACGGACGGACGGACAGACAGCCGGTGGAGGTTTTGGTAGTAAGTGCGACCTGACGGTCGCAATAAATATATATATATATATACTGTATATATATACATATATATATATATATATATATATATATATATATATATATATATATATATATATATATATTTTTTTTTTTTTTTTTTATTATTATTATTTTTTTTTCATCCAGTAAAAACTAGCAATTTTCGGTCTTGTAGTGTCAGTTGCATTAGGTGGCTCTTCCTCCATCATGACATGGAGTTTGCCGGCTGGCCGCAGTTTTTCCCACTGGTAATTAGTTCCGGGAGACGAAACGAGACGCATGACAGTGTAGAGCATTAACAAATTCATCCACCAGGGGCATTGACAACTCATTCTTATGACTTCCTATCTAGCCAAGCTGTATAAACCATCCATCCATCCATCCATCCATCTTCAACGGCTTATCCGGAATCGGGTCGCAGTTAGTCTCGCGAGGCCAGACTGTTGCCTCCGCGATTTGGGCAAATGCTCCCGGCATACAGTCTGGTGCATCGAAAGAAGAACGATGAGTACCGGTTAAAGCGGAAGTGAAGCCTCCTCGTCACTTCCGTTTCCGTCTCACATCGCACACATTTATCATTATATAAACCAGTAAGACTCCCTAATCGGGAGATAAGCGACCGTAGGTCACATGTATACACAAAGAGGGCTGTAACTGCCATTGGTTCCTAGTTGTGTGGGCAATGTGTAGACATACTGTGTACCGATGTGCGTGATTTTAGGGCAAAAATTGTAGGAGCAGTGTCCAAAAATGTGTTTTGCAAGAATCGGCCTCATGGTGGCGCTAGAAGAGGTCCATGTGACAAATGAGGGGTGGGGTGTCCGCGTTGCCTTGGCGGACAAATAGGTACCGGCCCCGGCTCTCCCGGACACTCCTAGCCCGAGTTACGGCATTTTATGTGAGCTGCAGTGGAGGGGGTCCTCCACTGGGGGCGTCACGACTTTTGCATCCGTTCTGGAGCACCAGGAGTGGGGGGTCCCCGGGAATTCCCCGTGAGCAGCCCCGTTGGGGTGGTGATTTGGTCATTTTTGCACATTAAATGGTCATTTTTTACACTTGGGGGTCCCCCAGGGACCTGGGGGTCCCTGGAGCTCCGGGGGTCCTTGGAGGTTGTAGTTTGGCAGGTAAGGAGTGTGTGTGCAAAATGTGGCATGGATGGGGGCAACGGTTGTGGAGATATGAGCAGGGCAAAAGTGTGACGTGTGACGTGTGACTCACGGAGGGACATTTTTTTACACCTGGGCTGGAGCTGGATGGGGGCAACGGTTGTGGAGATATGAGCAGGGCAAAAGTGTGACGTGTGACGTGTGACTCACGGAGGGACATTTTTTTACACCTGGGGGTCCCCCAGGGACCTGGGGGTCCCTGGAGCTCCGGGGGTCCTTGGAGGTTGTAGTTTGGCAGGTAAGGAGTGTGTGTGCAAAATTTGGCATGGATGGGGGCAACGGTTGTGGAGATATGAGCAGGGCAAAAGTGTGACGTGTGACGTGTGACTCACTCACTCACTCACTCACTCACTCACTCACTCAGGGACGGACAGCCGGTGGAGGTTTTGGTAGTAAATGCGACCTACGGTCGCAATAAAAATCATATAAGCATGTTTAGCTTGCTGCTTAGCAGAAATGACAGCTTGCTGCTTAGCAGAAATGACATTTTAAAATATATTTTCTTGAACGGTAATGCCCGTTTCCATTACTCGCCGTTCGGGAGCCGCTGTTCCATACTCTATCATTCAGAGATTGTGGAATAGTTGTCTGGCTACGCGAGACTAGGTCGCGCGGGTAACAGTTCCAACTGAGACCTCCAGATTTCCTTATCCTGAGCAACTTCCTCCACTCCCTCAGGGAGTGGGTTAGGTGTTCCCATAAACCATGAAGAAATAATATTTCTTTAAAAAAAAGAGAGAGAAAAAAAAATAACCAAATATTCGACTTCGGTGAACAACGTTGAATAGTGACTTTGATATTTGAATATTCGAATATTCGGTGAATGCCCTAGCCCACACCACGTTGAAAGTGTTTAAGCAGTCGGAGGAGGCTTATCAGAACGAGCCCGTTTGCAATCCTGCTCCAACTGACACGGTGTGAGAGTGCCGCTATAATCCACGTGAATGACTGCAGCGTACCTCAAGGCATCGCCATTTGATCGTACTTTTTTTTGCACGCTAGGATGCTTCTATATTGAGAAGTGTGTTTGTATGGTTTCCATCTCGCCCGCCATTGCCTCCCTGCTGCTTCAAAACATTATGGTCGTTTAAGTGATCCCTGCTGTCCTCATTTGTTCTTTTCTCCTGCCTCGGAACGAGGAGGAAATGCTTAACTGCCCATTTTCCTCAGACAGGCTCAATAGCTCTCCAGTGTACTGAGGTAATGTTTTGCTCCTAGAGAGTACATTTTCCAACTCAAAACTCAGTTTTTTTCTCCACAAGGCTCTCTCTCCTCCGGGCACGACACACAAGTTCTCTCCTGTGAGGAATACAATACAGAAGACGGCGCAAAAATCTATTTCCTTGTGTAATATTCAGAGCCTGCGTCAAAATGCTAAATAGCATTCCGTTTACCAGTGTTACAACAACACAGATCATTCACTTTCCAGCTCCTATGGGAATAAAGAACACCACAAACACTTACACACTATACACACACATGCATGAATGCAACACACACACACACACACACACACACACACACACACACACACACACACACACACACACACACACACACACACACACACACACACACACACACACACACACACACACACACACACACACAGGTTTGCAATTGCTACTTTGTGGGGACATTACACATAGTCTACTATCTTTGTGGGGACATTCCATTCATTTTAACCCTAACCCTTAACCTAACCCCTAAAGACCTTGTGGGGACGTATTAATTTGTCCCCACATGGTTTTTTCCCTGGATTGTACTATCTTTGTGGGAACATGAGGTCCCCACAAAAAGCTTTGCAAGCCCACACACACACACACACACACACACACACACACACACACACACACACACACACACACACACACGCGCACAATGTTTGCTATATCCTACATTTTTATCTTTCTTTCTTTCTTTCTTTCTTTCTTTCTTTCTTTCTTTCTTTCTTTCTTTCTTTCTTTCTTTCTTTCTTTCTTTCTTTCTTTCTTTCTTTCTTTCTTCCCTTCCTTCGTGTTTTGTATTCTCTCCTCCCTCTAACGATTGGAATAAAGCCAGAAAGTCTACTGTCTGTCTGAGAGAGGACAAGATCCATAGTTATTTGATGCTAAATGAATGAGAGAGAGAGAGAGAGAGAGAGAGAGAGAGAGAGAGAGAGAGAGAGAGAGACAGACAGAGAGAGACAGAGAGAGACAGAGAGAGACAGAGAGAGAGAGAGAGACAGAGACAGAGACAGAGACAGACAGACAGACACTTCACTCGGGCTGCATGAACATGGACATACCGGTACTTTAAGCTTGTACTTCTGGTACCCAAATTCATAGGTGCAATGGTTGAGTTATAGGCTACATGACAGAATGCTATAAAAAGCTACCCATGAATGATTAATTACTTTCAGACAAGACCCCTGTTTATAGAAACCTGTGGGGAATCACTAGGTAAACAGCTGTACCGCTATAGGGGCCGATTACATGTTCAGTTCTGGTATCCTATAGTTCCAGACCCTGAATCGCTAGCCACAACCCTTTAAAATTGTGTTTTGGTGATTCAGGGGTGTAGAAGTGCTCTCATTGAAGAGGCTTTCCTCGTACGGCGAATCAGCGTCGTGAATCAGCGTCTTGTGATCAGTGTAGGTGGGGTTATCCAAAAACACATGTGCGTTTCCAAGTAAACAAGCGCCGCCGCCGGACCGTACCGCACATCGTGTCGCCCGTCGCAGTGATATGCGATCGTATCGATCTCACTATGAAACACCAGTAGCAGGCATGTTATGTTGTGTTTGATTCCTAGTTCGTAGTGCTCCTATTCTGCCTGTTTCTTTGGTTAGCAAGTGGCACTAGCAAGCAACATGCTAGCCACTAGCCAGCCACATAACAACACTACATCATCAGCTTTGCTACTGTTGTGTTGGTCAGACGGTGAACTAATCGCAGAAGACTGCCTCTTTGGCAACGCCCATCCCAGAAATCTCCTTGGACGAGAGCAAGTTCAGACTGAATAATGGAGTGAAACGAAATGTCAATTCAGACTGAGTGTCAGGCTACAGTTCTGGTTCATCTGGTACATAAATGAGAGAAACCCTCTTTGTAAAGAATACTAGATCCATGCAAGCTAAGACAGAATGTGTCACCATAATATATTTTTGTATTTTTGCTAATTGTCAATTAGCTAGTTAAATGTCCTCCATTCTGTCTTCACAAGCTACAGTATGCACATAAAGTGCCATCGAGCTATAGCTGTGCTGCCCTATAGTGCACCAGCAGCAATCTGATTCATAGCTAATGAATATTGATCAGAATTGCTCTTGCTGCTCCTTGAAGCGCTGTGGTTCATAGATGTAACCACTAGACTGACAGTTGTAAATCACTCTAATAACATACTGGCAGGGTAAGAAGCAGTAGTGTTTTTGTTAGTGTGTTTATTCATTCATGCATGCATGAGTTCAGTACAGTATATACTGTACAGTATGTGTGAGTTCATCAGTATGTACAGTATGTGTTGAGTATCATGTGTGCCATTGGGAACATTTGGCCGTTTTTCGACCTGGCAAAGAACCGGTTTTGGTTCTTTCTCCCGCCTATGGGATGAACCAGAGGTGAGCTTTATTTCCACAGAGAACCGAGTTGGTTTCCGAACCGTAAAAGTTGGTTCGGAACGGGAACCACAACATTCTTGGTTCCTCTGGTTCAATCTGGTTCAATCTGGTGGAACGCAAGCCGTTTCGCGGCCGGTTCTCAAGAACTAACCAAGGTTCCAAGAAAGTTGAACGGCACTGTTTCTTGAGCTAAGGTTCTTTTGGTGGAAAAGGAGCACTCTGACATGGTACAGTATGATTGTGAACTTTACTTTTATGTTATGTGTTTATTTAGAAGGGGCAATGCAGTACTAATGGACATTACATAAATGCAATGTAAATATAACAGATTTAGCAAAGACGCACATTTTCATCCGCAGACTCCCCACACAACACCAGCTGACCGTATAGGCTACTCAAGCACTGTGATTTCAATGATGCATGGTTTCATCATCTGTGTTCTGTGGTGCTATAGTGTAACAGACGTCATCTTGTGATGTGTTGTAAAGCACCACAGACCAGGATTCTCAGTTGAGTTGATTTATTCTGATAAACAGACACACTGTGTACTGTACACTGATATGCTCTTGGACAAGTGATTTCCACATTGTCAAATGCACTTTCATAGCAGAGAAAGACTATGAAGTGCAATAGACAACGTTATTCCCTTAAAGGTCATATGACATCAGATTTTAATTTTTTTCAACATTCAGTGTTTTTATTTTTTATTTTTTGCAATCTGTAGTTTTTTGAATAATTAGGCTCAGAAAAGTGAGTTCATTGGCCTCTGGACGTACGCATCATCGTCCAGGAGAGGGTGTGGTTTTATCACCTTTGCTGTTACTATCCACTGTGTTTGTGTTTTCCAATTTACCATTTACCATTTACCTGTTACTTTCCACTGTGTATTGTTCCAATTGTTACCATTAACATTTACAACTGTGGTTGTTACATTCCAAAAAGGAGGTACAATTAACAGGAAAGTTCCTGAACTACGACACCTACAGGAAACTAGGTATATTATATTTGCAAGTCAAAATGCAACAGAACACAGAGAACAAATCCTGCCATGGCTCCCTGGAGTGGAGTTTTAACATTTGAATACACGTTTTAAGGACCAGGACAAAGACTGTTATGATTGGTAAAAACAGCATGTCATAATTGCTTTAAAGGCAGATGCCAATTTTCCTAAAGTAGCATGGCGCTGCCTGGTAGCACTTGATTCTATTGTCTGATCACAGCGTGCATAGTCCATGCATAATGCAATTCACTCGATTGCTTCAACTGTTCAGGCATCAATCCACCTCGCCGATGTACTTATTTGCACCTGTAACCGCATCTATCCCGCTGTCAACAATTATGAACCTACACGAACCTACATCGGCTATTTTTTGGCTAAGACATAAAAAGACTGTATCAATTAGGTATATTATAACTACCTTTTACCAATAGAGGGTTTAAGTGGTACCGGATATGCAGCTCGTCAAATAAAAGGTGAATTGATCCCAGTGCATGACGGAGGACGATATCACGATAAATTAAATCTCCACGAGTGTTTTTTATCACGATAAACGATAATATCGCTTATCGTCCCATCCCTAGTTGTAAAGCACCACAGACCAGGATTCTCAGTTGAGTTGATTTATTCTGATAAACAGACATACTGTAAATGGTAAATGGTGCATTTATATAGCGCTTTTATCTAAAGCGCTTTACATAGATTGTGCATTACATTCACCCATTCACGCACACATTCATACACCGGTGGCGGAGGAAACCATGCAAGGCACCAACCTACTCACCGGGAGCAATTAGGGGTTCAGACTCTTGCTCAAGGACTCGACATTAACTCAGGGGGAGCCCGGATTCGAACTGGGAACCCTTCGGGAACCCTTCATGCTCTAATAACGGTTTCTCTCTACGGTTTCTCTACCCCTGAGCTATGCCGCCCCATATACTGTACATATACTGTACAATCACTGATCACTGCTCTTGGACATGTGATGTCCACAGTGTCAAATTAGCTTTCATAGCAGAGAAAGACTATGAAGTGCAATCGACAACGTTATTCTCTTAAAGGTCAGATGACATGAGATTTTAATCTTTTTCAACATTCAGTGTTTTGTTTTTTTTGCAATCTGTAGTTTTTTGAATAATTAGGCTCAGAAAAAGTGAGTTAATTGGCCTCTGGACGTACGCATCATCGTCCAGGAGAGGGTGTGGTTTTATCACCTTTGCTGTTACTATCCACTGTGTTTGTGTTTTCCAATTTACCATTTACCATTTACCATTTACCATTTACCATTTACCTGTTACTTTCCACTGTGTATTGTTCCAATTGTTACCATTAACATTTACAACTGTGGATATTACATTCCAAAAAAAGAGGAGATGATTAACAGGAAAGTTCCTGAACTATGACACCTACAGGAAACTAGGTATACCAGTAAGACTCCCTAATCGGGAGATAAGCGACCGTAAGGTCGCAGCGTGATTTTAGGGCAAAATGTGTAGGAGCAGTGTCCAAAAATGTGTTTGAAAAAATGGGCCTGATGGTGGCGCTATATGGGACAGATTCATGTTGATGACATGAGTGTAGACATACTGTGTACCGATTTGCGTGATTTTAGGGCAAAATCTGTAGGAGCAGTGTCCAAAAATGTGTTTGAAAAAATCGTCCTGATGGTGGCGCTATATTGGACAGATCCATGTTGAAGACATGAGTGTAGACCAAGTGTGTACCTATTTGCGTGATTTTAGGGCAACATTTGTAGGAGCAGTATCCAAAAATGTGTTTTGCAAGAATCAGCCTCATGGTGGCGCTAGAAGAGGGCCATGTGAGAATTGAGGGGTGGGGGTAGTGGTTTGGCAGGCAAGGAGTGTGTGTGCAAATTTTGGCATGGATCGGGGCAACGGTGGCGGAGATATGAGAAGGGCAAAGTGACGTGTGACTGACAGACTGACTTACAGCTGTTGGAGGTTTTGATAGTGACTGCGACCTGAGGGTCGCAATTATATTTGCAAGTCAAAATGCAACAGAACACAGAGAACAAATCCTGCCATGGCTCCCTGGAGTGGAGTTTTTTAGTTTTAACATTTGAATACACGTTTTAAGGACCAGGACAAAGGCTGTTATGATTGGTAAAAACATCATGTCATAATTGCTTTAAAGGCAGACGCCAAATGATAAATGCAAAACAAGCGGTTTTGGACATATAAGGTTTCACCTGACAATGACGATATATTTCTCTGATTTTCAAAGGCTACTGTGGGGATAATCACAGTGGAAACATTACTTGCCAGGTCCATTTCATTCACTATAGCAACACAACACTTGGCAGGCGGTACACCGTTAGCAAGCCCTGTAGAAGAGACTGGCTTCAGCAGGCTTTCAATTGGCCTTGACTTGAAAGACGGCGGTCAACTTGATTGACTCCCACTGATTTAATTTTGCACCAATAGTGGATATTTTTAACTTATTTGAAAGACTGATCACAATATCATCATGAAAATCACATTTGTGACAAACTGACAATGCAGCTCAGCTAATGGAATACGGTACGTGTCTAGACTGTCTATCGTGTGCAACATAACATTCATTGGTACATTTATTGGTATTGTTCCATACGCTCTAATGGGAACATGCCTGTGGGTTACTTGATGCTGGGGGAATGTTCTGAATAATAGAATCTGGTCCACTATCAAGGGGAAAAAGCCTATTTTCCTCCCATCCACTTCACGTTCAGTATGACACAATTCTCTCATTTTGAGAACAACTGACTATCCACCCTGGACCAGATCTGCAAACTGCAAAGCAAAATGATCCCAGTCTAGCTGTATGTAGCTGCCATTGTTAACAATTTCTAATTGTATACCCAGTTAGCACGTTCAGGACCTGGACCAATCAGTGACGTCTCGACTGGGGCCAGCTCAAGTCAAACCATGACTATAGTCAGATCTGGCCTCGAATAACCAACATAAATCCTGCCCACGAAAACTGACCTTCTGGATTAATCAGAGAGGGCCCGATCGAGGCCAGATAAATATCATAACTAATCAGATGTGTCCTTACATCAAGATCATCCCCATATTGGGCTGTGATCTTCTGGCCTAGTTCTGAACGTCACAGAAGGACGTTATCATAACGTCATCATGACGTCATTTGGCTTGCAGGGTAAGCTTTGGTGTGATTTCTGTACGATTTTAACCTCTCTTGGTCAGGCCTCATGTATTGTGATAAGCTATAAACAGGACGTAAGGTATGAAGGCAGCTGAGTGTGACAGACTAGTTCAGCCATTTTATCCATGTCATGCCTTGAACTATATTAAGATCACTGCAACATGATGACACAATCATGCATCTCGACCCTGACCAATTGATGGACAAGTCAGAAAAGGTCAAGGGATGCAGAGATGAAGAGGCTCGATGACAAAGAATATGAGCCGCTTCAGAAGCACTAATGGTTGTATGGGATGCTGCTCCCCCTTCGTTGTGCCCGGGATCTTTATAGGTCAAGTTTATTCTCCACGAAAAAATTACCGACAGTACAAAAGCAATGGCCAATGAAGAGCAGCGTTCTAGGTGACATCATCACCAACAAGTGCGACCTGATATACGTAAATAACAACAACACGTTGGCTCGAGACCAGTATGTTATATCAGTACGTTATACCAAAACCTTATAGATCAAGGTTATTCTTCTAAAAAACGACCGACAGTACAAAGGCAGGGCCTTTAACCAATGAGGGAGCAGCAAGCCCACGCTGTTTCGTAGGAACAGTATTACTAGTTGTTGTGGGCTCGCCTGAAAGGCGAGACCAGTATGTTATCTTCATTGTTTATATAGTTCCGTCTCGTGAGTTCCGTCGCAGACAGTACAAAGGCAGGGCCCTTAGCCAATGAGGTGCGGAAAATCCGGGAGTGGTGTTAGCTGGAGTATTGGTTGAGCTTCACATGACAGTTAGCATGCTGCAGAATATAGTCACTAGCGAACCCACACTGTTTCGTAGGAAGCATATTTCTAGTTATTAAATGCAATTGTGAACAATAGCCAAGTAAGATAATGTATCTACTATCCACTGGCCAATCATACGAACCAATGATTTCAATGGTGGAAGCCAGGGGAAACTACAGCCTTTCTTTTCCAGTTAAGTTAGTATGCTGAAATATAATTCAATGGTTCAATGATTATATAAATATACTCAGTATAGACCGGTTTCTGAACTGTCCACGGCCCACTTCCGAGACACAGAGCGAGTAGACAAAGAAGAATTGAGAATTAGTGAGGACTAATTAGTGTGGTTTCCCTAACAGGGAATGGGAGTTTCTCACAGTGACGTCACGTCGTCGTTCTCCGGTCGTTCTGCTTTACGGCAGCTCGGATTGCGGTGATAAAAGGGCATGCCTCTATCTCTACACAATAGAGCCACCACAAGCCTACAACTACTCGTTTTTAAGGTAAAGTTTGTTATGCTACTGTTAGCTGTTTGTCATCATGTTCTCTTGTTAATGTTAAGTCTTTTTTCATTATGGAAATTGCCTTAGATTGGGTAGAGGGGCGAAAAAAAACATGGCATTAGGTGCTAATAGCTACAGGCTGCCTGCCTGTCTGTTTACATAGGGTTAGGCACAACTTCCCACAAGTCTGGTGACAGAAAACGATTTATTTACATGATGACAGAAGAAAGTTAAAGACAAAGCCACCACTCATCAGTAGATAGCCATTATATTACCAAGTGTTAATCCTCTGTAACACAGTGTGTCCGTTTATATCAAGGTATAATCACTCATCATACCTCCACCATAACTTTGACTCTTGGTTGCTAAATCTAATCTTTTCCCACATAGATCAATTGGTAATTATTCTTTTCAAATATAGTTCACATTGTCCCGTATGTCCATCAGCTGCAAATGAGCTTCAGTGAAATAGGCCTACACAAAATTGATAGCTATCCCAGTTTGTTCAATACATAAATCAACATTATTTCAAGGCTACATTTTAAACCACTAGGTCTACTTGGTTTTATACTGTGTTGTTGTGGAATTTTTTTATAGAATACAAGTTAAGTGGGCAATAAGCCAGGCCATATCTATTGTTGTGTTAACTAGCCTACTTTAACTACCATCCACTTGTCATTATTGACTACATAGGCTGATAACCATAATTTATAGGCTCATCTTGCTCCCTCTAGAATAGATGAGCTTCAAATAAATGATAGATAGCCCATTTGTCTGATCTGAAAGATGCCATTATGTTTTGACAGTGGCAAGTGAACATGGCATTGACACATTTAAAATGTTCATAAATGAACATGCAACCATCTTCAACATTCATGCTTTCCATTTAATATACACATGATTATTGCATTTGTTTTATTTATTTAATAATGTTTTGTTTTAGGGCCAACTCAGATGCGTGGTAGATGCAAAGTGGACCTCCATGGGGATGTGAGAGGACCTTCACGACACGAGGGATGTGGAAGCACCATGCTCTTCTGGCTCACAGCATCTGAAAAGGATAACCTTGCTGTCCCTAGATCAGCTCCATAGCAGCTATGGATCACTTGTGTCAAGTCTGCTAAATCAGATTAAACAAGGAGCATTTGTTAAACCTTGGGAGAAACGAAGATGTTGACAGCATCATTGCTCTCATAGTGTATTGTTTTTATTGAATATTTATTACACTAGAGAAAAAGCATGTCCATGTTGTGAAGAATAACCATAACAACAGGCATCATAATACACACACATGTGTGCACCCAGCTAACCCCAAACCTGCAAATAATTGATTTTCTTTTGAACAACTGAAAATTAAATATTCCTCTGTTGTATTTTGCATGAAGGTGAGGGTAAATAGTTTTTCTTGAAACAAAATGTTTGCTTTGTCCTCAACCTGTGAAACATTAAGGGAACAATAACGTTTCTAAACTGCAGCTTTATAATTCTTTACACTCTGTAAATTGCAAATAACGTTTATTAATGTATATTTTAAACAGGATATGCATTGTAAGTTATAAAATGATACCTCAAGATGGACAACTTAAGGCATCCATGTACATTTTAGAAGTGATCAAGATTCTGTCACATTGAGTGGACCATCTGTACATATTCTCCCATAACTGAATGGTACTGTAATTAGTCAGTTTTGCATCGAGCTGGTGCATGACAGGGGTAAAACCATCTTCGACTCCCAAAGTGCTTTACTGTTCCCAGCACAGCATGATGTGCTCTTCAAGCTCCACAAGAGCATATCTTGAATGATGTGTAACCTGTTAAGAGAAATAACAATGAGTGTGTTTTGCTGTATACATAGATGTTTAATTAACGTTGCTAACTCACAGCGGGAGAGACTGTAACATACTGGTTATCTTTCACATATCAAGCATATGTATGATTTATTTTATCTATTTGAGACTATTAGGGGGAATGGGGGATTACGTTGTGGTGATATAATTATCAGCCTATTCAGTTAATAATGACCAGATGAGGTCAGTTTCTAAGTAATTAACCATGTTAACATAACAAAAGATATGGCCCAGACTTGAATATTGCCCACTCAACTTGTATTACATAGAAATGTCCACAACAGCATAAAACCCAGTATGCATAGCCTAGTGGATTCACCTCTGTTAAATCATATGTACACACTTAAAAGTTAAAAAGGCTTTAACACTTGGTAATATAATTTACTGATGAGTGGTGATTTTGTCTTTAACTGTCGACTGTCATCATGTAAATAAATCGTTTTCTGTCACCATACTTGTGGCTCATATGTAAACAGGCAGGCAGCATGTAGCATTATTAGCACCTAATGCCATGTTTTTTCCCCCTCACCCCAATCTAAGGCAATTTCCAAAATGAAAAAAGACTGTTAACATTAACAATAGAACATGATGACAAACAGCTAACAGTAGCATAACAAACTTTACCTTAAAAACAAGTAGTTGTAGGCTTGTGGTGGCTCTATTGTGTAGAAATAGAGGCAGCCCTGTTATCACCTCAAATCGCGCACTGCCGTAAAGCAGAACGACGCGGTGACGTCATGTGAGAAGGAGGTATATAGACGGGTTTCTTGTTTACAAACATTGAGACTAAATGCACAGCTGAATGTATCATGTAATCAATTCCCACCAATCCCCAAACCTGTTGTTTTGGGGAGCGCTGGTTTCATTGGCTAATTTTGGTACCGAACCTGCGCACGCATCTACTTCTTATCAGTGTAACGTGGACCAGAAACCCGTCCATAGTGCTTACTTGTCCGAATTTCATTCTGCGCTACTCCTCCCAGTTTTGGTGCACGCACTTGGGCCATAAGTCAAATCGACCGACTTCATCGGGAATTGTGTGCTTGCATTTAGCTAAGAGTTACGTTATATATACTTTAATTCATTTCTTATTAGTTTATATAAAATGCAAAATTTAACTTTTCCCAAATATGGAGATGACTGACATCGTAGATATCTGATGTCATAGACCACATGAGACTGACAAGGAAGCCAAAAAATGGAAAATGCAGATTTAACAAGTATGTCCATATATGGGCATTCCAAGATATGGGCTTAATTGATGACACCTCTGAATATGGCCTATATTTAAGGGCTCCAATGCCACTCACATGTAACTTGAGAAAGCCCTGTTGGGCGAAACGTTGTTTGTTGGTTGAAAATAAAAAGAAAATACGGGAGAGCATTATATCACTGTTTCCTGGATCCAACACCGTATACAAGTATTGGGGATGTGCATTTGTTTATTCCTTTGGTCTTAATATTGATGACACCAGGGATCTCCATATATGGTCATAAAAGGGACAAGGACTGACACAGAGAGCTCCATATATGGCCAATAATATATTAGTGAATTATTTGTCCCCATTATTAACTTGAATGGGGAAAATTCAAATGGTAAGACAGAATTCATTTGCAAGTGCGACTCGCATCACAGCAACCACAATTGCAATTTCCAAGCATTGCATCTTTCTAGTTATGAGATAAGGTTGAAAATATAGGTGACGTTCTACTATACAGTACATGCAGTTTGAATTTTGAGGCATATTTAATACAGTATACCTTGCAAAAGTATTCAGACCTTTTCTTGTACGATTTTATTATTTTTTTCTTTTTGAGTTCCTTTTCACAGTAGGCACTATACATTATACATATATTTTACTTTTTTCCTTATTAACTTTTCATCTTTTCTCCTTTTTCTTTTTGCCAATCCCCAATGTTGGCATGGGGATCTTTTGATATCCTCCCATTTAGGAGGAGACTAAAGGTGACATGAATTCCATTGTTTTGTCCGGGACTCATTTTGATTTTAGTCAACCTCCTCAATGGTAGGGCCTTGGCCTCCAGAGCTTTCTTGTGCGTCCTCTGTGGAGCTGCTGCCGCCTGCAGGCATTCCTCCTCCTCTGCTGAAGACGGGCTCACACACCTTCTGCAGCTCTTTGAGCCGATGCTCGTACTCCTCTACGTCAGCCAGCTGGTTGCTCTCCATCCAGGAGATGGCCTGTTCACACTGCTCAATGAGCTTCTTCTGCTCCTCTTCGCTGATCTGCCCCCTCATGTTGTCCTCCTGCACCTTGCTCTTCATCCCGAAGGCGTAGGATTCCAGCGAATTCTTTGCAGCGATCCTTTCCCTCTGAGTGTCGTCTTCAGCTTTGAATTTGTCCGCGTCCTGCACCATCTTCTCGATCTCTTCTTTGTTGAGCCGGCCCTTGTCGTTGGTGATGGTAATCTTGCTCTCTTTGCCCGAGCTCTTATCCACTGCGGACACGTTCAAGATGCCATTGGCGTCTATGTCAAAGGTGACGTCGATCTGAGGAACCTGCCTGGGAGCAGGCGGGATTTCCGACAGCTCAAACTTCCCCAACATATTGTTGTCCTTGGTCATGGCTCTCTCTCCTTCATACACCTGGACGAGGACCGCAGGCTGGTTGTCATTGTAAGTGGTGAAGGTCTGGGTTTGTTTGGTGGGGATGGTGGTGTTCCGTCTGATGAGATTGGTCATAACCCCTCCAGCTGTCTCGATGCCCAGGGAAAGAGGCGCCACATCCAGCAGCAGCAGGTCTTGAACATTCTCCGATGTATCGCCTGACAGAATGGCAGCCTGGACGGCAGCTCCGTAAGCCACCGCCTCGTCTGGGTTGATGCTCTTGTTCAGCTCTCTGCCGTTGAAGAAATCCTGCAGGAGTTTCTGTACTTTAGGGATTCTGGTGGAGCCTCCAACCAGGACAATGTCATGAATGGTTCCCTTGTCCATTCTGGAATCTCTGAGGGCTTTTTCCACAGGCTCTAATGTTCCCCTGAAGAGGTCAGAGCACAGCTCCTCAAAGCGAGCTCTGGAGATGGAAGTGTAGAAGTCAATGCCCTCACAAAGAGAGTCAATCTCAATGCTTGCCTGGGAGCTTGAAGACAGCGTTCTCTTAGCCCTCTCACAGGCTGTGCGCAGCCTCCTCAGAGCTCTCTTGTTTTCGCTGATGTCCTTCTTGTGTTTCCTCCTGAACTCCTCCACAAAGTGGTTGACCATAAGGTTGTCGAAGTCCTCTCCACCCAGGTGAGTGTTTCCAGCTGTAGCCTTGACCTCAAAGATACCTTCTTCGATCGTCAGGATGGACACGTCAAACGTTCCGCCGCCCAGGTCAAAGATTAGGACGTTACGTTCCCCTGACTTGACTTTATCAAGTCCGTATGCGATGGCAGCTGCAGTTGGCTCATTGATTATTCTCAGTATATTCAGCCCCGCAATGGTGCCAGCATCCTTTGTAGCCTGCCTCTGGGAGTCATTGAAGTAGGCTGGGACTGTGACGACCGCATTGTTCACCTTCTGGCCCAGGTAGGCCTCAGCGATCTCTTTCATCTTTACCAGGACCATGGAAGAGATTTCCTCTGGGTTGAAGCATTTGTTTTCCCCCTTGTATTCCACCTGCACCTTGGGCTTTCCTTCATCACTCACCACCTTAAAGGGCCAGTGCTTCATGTCCGACTGCACCACTGCATCGTCAAACCTTCGCCCGATCAGTCGTTTGGCATCGAACACGGTGTTGGTGGGGTTCATTGCCACCTGGTTCTTGGCTGCGTCCCCGATGAGTCTTTCGGTGTCGTTGAAAGCCACATAGCTGGGTGTGGTCCTGTTGCCCATGTCATTGGCTATGATTTCTACTTTGCCGTGCTGGAAAACCCCCACGCAGGAGTAAGTGGTTCCCAGGTCAATGCCAATAGCGACACCATGTACTGAAGACATCTTGTATAACTAAGAAATTGAAAGAAATAGTTAAGTACAACTGAGCCTCCTATCTCTTACTTAACAACCTCAAACGATATCTGTGGGGACTGGAAAGATGAAAGCGTTACAAGCTTATTTATTGGCTGCGTGACATCACTGTTAGTTGTGGCATCACAGTGACTGGCCGAGAGGCATTGCGAATGTTTCCAAATATAGAAACACAACACACGTACATATCTCCTTGTATGGGCGTTTGTTAATACACACAAAGTGAAATAAAGAAGCTGTTTGCACCGCTCAATAATAGTCAGTCAGCTATGATGTCAGTCATAGATGGCGGTCAAAGTTTCGTATTGGGAATATTTGGGTGCGGAAATATGGAGACATAGAGATTTACAGATACTAGATACTAGGTCCATTTCGCGGCCCTCACACCTACATGATGTATACGAGTCATAGTGTCAGGGGCTTTGTCAGAGTACCCGTTGTACCCTTCTGTCCGTGTTCCTTTAGTGCCCATATATGGAGATGTATGTTTCTGACTGTCTAACTGTGTCCCTTTTATATCCAAATGTGGAGATCTCAGTATGTGTTAGTCCTTGTCCCTTTATGCCTACATATGGAGGACCCTGATGTCATCGGTATATGCCCATATACTAGAATATCCATATATGGGCACATTGGTTGGATCGGCGGTTCGGGACTCAACCTTGAGGAACAATTTGTATACAGTAAGATTGTTAGTGCAGTATACTTGGAGGCCAGTCGACGTCCTTTTGATTTATTTTATTTTAATTTAAATGTGTGTATACATGTATATTGTATTTGTTTATTTGGAACATATCTCCATTAGCTGCTGCCTGAACAGCAGATAGTCTTCTTGGGGTCCAAGACAACAATATATATAAAAGAACTATAATATATTAATTTCTTAAATGTATAACGCCAACAAATAGTAAAAAGAAAATCTGAAAATAGACTTTAAAAAGAGAGCTGATTTTAAAAGAAAAAATATACAGGCCCTGGCCCTGATAAGGCTTTTTTTAACTATAGACTTGTTTGTCAGAGTTTGCTTGGCTTTCGCCATTAGAGCATCCTTTCATCTATGATTAGTTTTATATGGGCTTAACGGTCAGATGCACGGTTCTGAACAACTGGATCTTCATATATGCCTATATATGGGCTTACAGGGCACCTAGAAGCACACCACCTACGATAGACATAGAAAGGTGGACGCCTCTTCCGGCTCTGGGGCGTCTGTAAAAAAGGATAGGACATTTTTAAGGCAAGCCCACCTCCACAAGCCAGTGAGGCCACACCTTCACAATCCCACAATCTTCTCATGGGACCGTTTGCTCAACGATGAAGACACACGGCAGCAGATGGTCTGCTAAGCTCTCTCAGGCACTTTTGGTGGATAAACATTGGCCTTGCGGATAGTCCACAAAACTTGAATTATAGGTGTTCCGGTTCCTTTCGAAGCACAAAGCAGCATCGCGGTCACACTTGCAGATGTGCCTCTCGCAGCTGGTGAGGCACCGTGCTCCTCGGCACGTTGGTTCTCCATCTTCGCAGTCCCAACTATAAAGGGCTACAACACCGCTGCACGCAGTGGGAGCTCCGGCCCAACAGGAGTCATGTTCCTCACAACATCGGTCGGTTTCATCCACAGGAGACCCCTCGCCTCCCCAACCGCAAAAACAACCATAGTCGCTATATTCATTCCAGGGATCAGCTCCCGGGATAGCACACTTGATGACATTACTGAACTGGATTAGGTTGAAGGGTGCTTCTGATCCCATTCTCTGGGTCTCGTTGCCAGAAGTCAAGACCATTTCCCTTGCCGATGACAAGATGAGGATGAAGGCAATGACTCGTGCTTTCATGATGAAACGTCTAAAGCAGCTTACAAGCGATCCTGTGTCTGAATACCGACTCATGCAAAGTGATTAAATGTGTTTACTTATTTACTTATTTGCTGTTGTCATCACGGTGAGGTCACATCCATGAGTATAAGCCATGCTCAAATATGGAGTTTGGTGGTCAAAGTTAACGTAACGCAAATTCCTTTTAACAGCGCTATTTCTTTGGCGTGCGATTAACGCGCTGTGGTGTTTGTGTAACGGTCCCAGGAAACATAATCTAATTTCCAGCAATTTGTGTTTTGAGTTTGATTAAAGGGATCCCTGGCTAATACGACAAATATGTCTTAATACATTATAATTGTCCTCTATAAATACAAGGTAAAATTAAAAACATCTAAATTATTTTATTTCTTCTAGAAATAGCTAATCTTCACTCAATAGGGGAAATGCTCGTCGCAAGTTGATGATGTCATAAATGTCATTTGTGATCTATCCCTATGGAATTTATGGCATGCATGTGCATATAAAAACAAACGTAATACTTCCTATGGTTAATATGAGCATCAAATCAATATTTCAAATGTGTTTGTGTTTAGTTTTTTTGCACATGCATGCCATAAAAATGACACATGACATTTATGACATCATCAACTTGCGACAGGCATTTCCCCTATTGAGTGAAAGATTAGCTATTTCTAGAAGAAATAAAATATTTAAGGTGTTTTTAATTTTACATTTTGCTGTGACGATTTTGTATTACACTTAGCCCTCTGGAATCCACATTAACTGCCCTGACTAGGCCGTCACTGGTTTTGCCGTCAATTTCCTCTATTGCATCAATAAGTCTGTTTGCACCATTTCAACCCGAAACAGAGTGAAACTGACTGTATTCCACTTTTCCTAATGTATGCTGAAGAAACTGAGACATTCTCACCACTTTGTTCTATCACTGCTCATCATCGTATTAAGTAAACTATGACAGATAACTGCAGATTCAAGAAGTTAAAAGTTATCTCTGACATACAAGTATGTGAAGTGATGTTGTTGTGCCATGCTCAGCAGACTGTGCTAATGTGTATTGTAATATCAAATACAAACATTATATTAAATAAACAAGATAAATAACACAATGTACTACACAGAAAAGTACAAGCGATAGTAATAAAGTGAAAAGTTTTTAGTTTTTGAGATTCAGTGAGATTGAGACCTGCAGGAGCGCTTGTTTTTGGGCGCGAGGTGGAGCAAGCGGTGCCTCCTTCCGGGGACTGCCCATAAGGTGAACTACAAAACATGCGTTCCAGTCCCAATCTCACTGGTACCTCAAAAACACTGCAACATATAGACCTATACATAATATAACAAAAGAAAATCATACACATTAATTGTCACATATATATTTTCCAATGAAAAAGGCTAACCCCTACTGCTAACAAAGATCTATCAGGAAATCATTGGAAGGATCAGACTATTTTCCCTGTATAGTTAAATACACAGTATATAGCTGCTTAATACTTCTGAATGTGAAAACCATTTAAACTATGTCAAATGTCACGTGACCACGGCGGATGCAAATGGTTGTCTACACCGATGAAGTGAATGTGGAAACAATTGCTTTGGACTCTTGACTTTTAATTTAGTCCACACCAGTTTTCTCTCTGAATAAAATGTTGATGCCAAATCTCTCGTCTGAATAGCGCTGTGAATGCAAATGAGGCTAAACTGCTGACGATCCCATAGCCTTGTCTTGGTACTGTGTATTTTCTATTTACAGTACTCGCACCTTGCCAGCTCTACTCAATCAATATGCCATGTGGGGCAACAGACACCCACTCTCTGACTTCAGCACAAACGTGTCGTCTATTGTGAGGTGTGTCGTGCAACCAGGGACATGCTGGGCCCCTGATTCAGCCCGGGAAAAAGAGTTGTAGAGGCCCTCATTGTGCGCTATAGAGAGAGATCTCTCTCTATAGCGCTGCTGCTACTCAAAGATTTGCCATTTCAGATCATGACAAGTGACAAGCCAGTGGGCCGTTGTCGGGTGGAAACCTTGTACGTCCAAAACCGTTTGTTTTGTATTCATCATTTTAAAAATGATTAAAACTAGTGAAAACAGCCGATCTACAAGCACACAACGCCTCGCGCCGCGAGGCGTTGTGTGCTTGTAGATCGGCTGTTTTCACTACTTTTGTGCGACGGCCTTGTATGATGAAGCAGGGCTTTGCTTTGCGAAGAAAATGTACAAATTTGAAACTTGGAGATACAAGGTTTCTGCCCGACAGTGACGATTTACTTTGTTTGCCGCCCAGCCCCCAAAATGGAACGAAGGCCGACATTTAATTTTGTTTTTTTTTCCTAATGGCCGGCCTGGACCGGCCGGGAATGAACCGGCCGTTCGGGAGTTGTCCCGCTTTTCCCAATGGCCAGCACGTCCCTGCGTGCAATCTTGTTCACATCAATTGTGAGGTGATTTTAGTTTCCTTCTAGCAATTTCAGCACCAGCAGTTCCATTCAGAGTCAGACCCCTAAAATTTTAGGACTTTGCCAAATCGCATATTGCAGTTTCAGTAGATCAAAACATAATAGAAAATCTCATTCAGTATACAGTATGGATCTCTCTCTCTACTCTCTCCTGAGAAATCTGGAATTTAACCACTCAATTCCGAACAGCATATATTTCGTTGACAGGGGGTCCCCCAGGGGTCATATCCATTTGGGTTCTCTAACGTACTGCTGTACTTTTTAACTGTCAATAAAATATTCAATCAATCAAAACTATTGGGATGTCAGGACAATGGGCCGTCGGCCGACTGGGCAGCCATACAGCCGCAGCACGGGTCATGGGACCCATGGGTCTTTTATCTCGTCACCGCAAATAGCTGATCTACAAGCCCACAACATGTCACACACAATAGTTGGGTCAAAAATGGCAGTTCCGTGACCGTGGAGAGCAAAGGTCCGTTTCTCAATGGATTTGTCATCTAGGAGGGTTATTAAACAAATTTGGCCGGGGTGTCTTTTTTTAAATGGCTAGGAAAATGTTTGACAGCTAGGGTAATTTTTGACCCCTCATATCCCACTTAAGCAGATTTTTTGGGAGTCATTTCGTCCTTTATAGTGTAGTGTATACTATAGTAAGTGAATGACTATCCCAAAAAATCTGCTTTAAGTGGGATGCGAGGGGTCAAACTAGGGGTTTTTAATTATTCTGAATCCATTGCAAGCATTTATTTGGCATGAAAAACATTCCTTGGGCAAGAAATGGCCCCACAAGACGATGGTTTAGTGATGAGTCATCAATTTTCACGGTCTTTTGGGGTCCGTTAAAAAACACCTAGTCCCACTTAAAGCAGATTTTTTGGGAGTAATTTTTTCCTTTATAGTGTAGTGTATAGTAAGTGAATGAGACTGAAAATTACCCTAGCTGTCAAACATTTTCCCGGCCATTTAAAAAAAGACACCCCGGCCAAATTTGTTTAATAACCCTCCTAGATGACAAATCCATTGAGAAACTGACCTTTGCTTCCACGGTCACGGAACTGCCATTTATGCTTTGTGAGCTTGTAGATTTGCTATTTTTGCAGGTATAGAGACAGACACTAGGGTTCATATGGTTACGCATTATGACAAGACAACCTTGTGGACAATGTTTTATTTAGCCTGTGTAAGAACTCATCTTCTGTGAACTCAGTAAGTTTTGTTTAAATGTTTGGAGTTGACAAAACATCACTTACACACATAAAGTAACTGACGTCACGGACAGAACAACAGCCCATACAAGGAGATATGCTGTGCATGTGTGTCGTGTTTGCACCGCTCACTTCACACTGGAGTGATTATTATGTTTTACTGCATGCATCTTGCGTCATGTTCCACTGTGCCAGCCAGGCTTAATATTTAAGATGTATGTTTATTTATGTACATGAAAAAAGAAATCGAATGGTTTTTAATGTCAGCAAACATTCACTCTTCACTTCCATGCCAGAGTATAAGTCAAACTGACACTCACTGGACCGCAACACATAAATCATAATATTTAATAGGCTCTTTGAGACAAGAAACACACACACACACACACACACACACACACACACACACACACACACACACACACACACACACACACACACACACACACACACACACACACACACACGTTTAGGCTCCCTTTCAAACCACTTCAACTCTATCCACCGGCGTCCCCCAAGGGCCTGTACTTGGCCTCCTCTTTTTTTCCCTCTACACCAAATCTCTTCACTGAAAATAGTAGACCTACTGTACAAGCTCACAACGCACGTTACACGCCACGATGGGACCCGTTGTGATCTTGTAGATCTGCTAGTTTCGCCTACACGTGTTCACCTGACATATTAAACAGGATAGGGACCAAGCCCCCAGAACCACGGTAGAAAGTTGAAGTGGCCAGCACTACTGGCTAAAGTTTGAACAGCAGGCGCTGTGAACTACATGCACGAGCATTAGAGCGCGCCACTGGGGTCTACAATACGGTTCAATGGATGTCGAGCAACGTTTGTGACGTAATTACATCTCGACGTAAGTAAAAAATAATCCCCCACAATGCACCTGGATTTGCTTCATCTGGGTGCTTCAAAACACCACTGAGCACTTGCATTGAAATGAATAGCTGGCTATCCGTCCTCTATATTATTATATAGGGACGCTAGGGTTACATGTAGTTTACAATGAGCTTTGATCTCACCACATTTTGATCAACATCATCAGAATAAAGGCAGTGCAGAAAAGATTCAACTTCATCCATAGAAAGTGTGGATAACTGTAAATGATCATTCACTGATTTCACTTGGCCCCAGGATGCAGATCCTCCTGTGAAAGAAAATAGGGATTTAGTTAACGAGAATAAACGCTACAGTATATGAACAATTACATAATTATTATATTCTGTATTTGTCCCCGAGGGCATGTGCAAAATTATTACAAACTCTATCAACAATGTTATGCTGCACTAACATTTAGATCCAAATACCTCATTGCTTTTCCATTTCTCCCCTCATAATGAAATGGTGGTATGGTGCTATAGCACTTGATTGACTCCCACTGATTTAAATTTGCACCAACAGTGGATATTTCTAAGTTATTTGAAAGACTGATCACATGAATCATATGAAAATTACATGTGTGATAATGCAGCTCAGCTAATGGAAGACGTGTGTCTACTGTGTGCGACATATAGCATTCGTTTATACTTATATTATTGTCAGGGGCGTCACAAGGGGGGGTGGGGACTGAGTTACTAGGGCCCAAGGTGGAGGGGCCCTAGTAACTTTAGCTATTGAGTGCAGCGCTGCGAGCTTGTAGATCTGCTATTTTTGAAAAGTCGTGAAATTGTGTGCAAATCTTTTAATGTATTTTTTAAGCGAACATTTGTAACTCAAATTTTGCTTCTGGGGGGTCCCTGGAACTAAATATTTTAAGATGGGGGTCCGTGGCCAAATATCATTTTGGGATTCCTTCACGTGAAAAAGTTTGAGCACCACTGACATAGAAACACGTTCACGATTTTTCAAAAATAGCAGATCTACAAGCTTCAGCACGGCACTCGGTGCCACGCTGTGAGCTTGTATATCTGCTAGTTAAAGCACAAAATATGTAGAACATTCATGGGGGGCCCGCAGTGAATCCTTTGGTGCGACACCCCTGCTGATCACACGAATCATATGGAAATTACATGTGTGATAATGCAGCTCAGCTAATGGAAGACGTGTGTGTCTATACTGTGTGCAACATAGCTTTCATTTATACTGTATGTTATTGTCCCCTGGCTCTATAATGTGTTCTGAATAATACAGTCTGGTCCACTATCAAGGGAGAAGCATCCACTGGACCTATTTTCCTCCCATCCACTTATGACACGCGCGTACATACGATTCTCTCAACTGAGTAATTTGCCTGCATCTCATGTTATTGAATGTGACTCCAACATGACTCTGTCTGCAACCACTTTACTGTAATGACATGTTTGGTATGATTGGTGTGAGTTGTCGTTGACATTCACCATACATACACATTACTGCTGTAACAGAAGCCAATGTGAGCTCATGTCAAATGACACTGATGCAAAATGTCACCTTTTACCAGTGATGGAAAAAGTACTCACATTTTGTATGTAAATAAAAGTATCAGTACCTAAATATTCTGTTGCAAGTACAAGTTCGGTATTCAAAATGTACTTGAGTAAAAGTGCCAGTAAGACTCCCTTATCCCTAATCGGGAGATTAAGCGACCGTCATGTCGCATGTATGCACAAATTGGCCTTAGCAACCTGGTGGCGCTAGAAGAGGGGCATGTGAGAAATCAGGGGTGGAGGTTGTGGTTGCCAGCCAAGGAGTGTGTGTGCAAAGTTTGTCATGGATAGGGGCAACGATGCCTGAGATGAGAAGGGCCAAAAGTGTGACGTGACGTGACGTGACGGACAGACGGACTAGCCTCGGGATCCAGGCACAGACGGACTGACTGACAGACAGACAGCCGGTGGAGGTTTTCATAGTAACTTGCGACCTGACGGTCACAATAAAATAATTGGTGTCAAAAACTCAAAATATACTTAATGTACCAAAGTACTTATACAGAAGGTCCCATTTCACACATTTTCAAACGTCAAATGTCATAATTCCAAATGTCCTTTGAAAATAGCAGATCTACAAGCTCACAATACGTCACTTTTGTGACGTATTGTGAGCTTGTAGATTGGCTATTTTCAAGCCAAAGTTTGAAGTTTGAAGGCGCTCGAGCGGTCTGGTATTCAATGTAGCCTATCCACCCGTGGCATCAGTTCAGCAGAAGCTAGGGTATGGCAAAGATTTGGAGTCCTCATGGAAACGAGGTATTACATTTTGTATAACACGGTTCTATGGTGAAAATAGAACCGTATTTTCACAATGTCTGACAGCCTGGAATGGTTGTTCAAGTGCAGCTAAACTTGGCATGTTAGTAAACGTGCTACAATTAACAATAATGCATTGCACCTGTGCAGCTGACCTATGGAACCCGGGAATATACCTTTCTGTCAAGATGGGGAGAATAAGGCCTATAATAGCCTACCTTGTAGTTTGTTAAATTTTGCATTTGTAGTTATTTTACTGTAATTTAACAACATAATAACCAGCACAGATAGACAAAGAGACATTCATGGATGTATAATATTTAAACTTTTATTTCCCCCCCTGGACCCGGGTATGGCGGCTGCATACCCCTGCCATACCCAATTGACACCCCTGCTATCCACCACTGCCTTTTACTGTAGTTCAGTCAATTAAATCGCTAAAGGCCATATATAAAATATATACAGTAATTATTAGAATAGAATCCATGCCACTTTTAAATCCTGCACTTGCATCAGTTGCATGTCATATGGTTCCATCTGCAAATAAAAGGCCAATTAAAGGCTTGACCAATCTATATAGACTTGAGGAAGCACTTGTAGAGAACTGCTAAGAAACACTTAGAATAACAACCATTCAAAGGGCAACACAACACAAGTATGACCTTATTTTTCACCTATTAAATCCCCTAGGATGTTGACAGGTGTCAAAGGTGCAAAGCCAGGCTGCAGGCTGCTGATTTGAGAGAAGGTCATAGGAGCTGATCTCTGAGGTTGCATGGGTTTTTCAACCTTTTTTTTTTTCCTTTTTTTTTTTACTCTTACAAGGTGATGCAGTTCTGATGGAAGTGCGTCTATGTGCACTCAACATCTTTAATTTATTTTATTTTTAAGGGCATACCCTCACCATTTGTGTAATTATTGGTGCCAGCAGTGTTTCTAATTAGTCGCCTGCATGTGCTTTCGTTTCAACTTAATTAAGTGGATGTTGTAGGCTACAACAACATAACAACAAAATAGCAGCTCTCTCTCGTGACTGCATGTGCACCTCTCCTCTCCTCTCCTCTACACCGAGTCAGCTCGTTCCTCTCAGCATCTCATCAGCCCGTGGTGCTGCTGAGGCTGAGGCGCACTGAAAGCCATCAGTGTGAGCCAGGGGAAGACGGACTGCGTCTCAGGCTGATCTGCATCTTCTTATACCGGACCGCAGTGGATGGATGGAGAGTCTGACCGTTCGAGACGACAAATATTAATATCGTATTTTCCTGGCTTGAGTCTTTGGACTGTAGTGTGCATACAGAGGACGTACGGAGAATCACGGACGATCTTTTGCTTCTTATGCGTTCCGATCCCTTTTCTGGGATGCAGGGCTGGTGAGGGGGGGCTATAATTCTGTAGCAGCCCACAATGAGACAAATGCACTTGTTTCAAAAATCTTTTTTAGCTTTCAACTCAAGGACCGATATCAGCTTGAACTCTCGGATGGTGAAATAAGGATCGTTTTTTTTCCTTCAGGGAGATCTAACGGACGGACGGATATATTCATTGCCCAACTATTTGGATGCGGATATTTTCACGAGAGCGTGCTAATGTCCTATATCACCGTATATCAGAAGAAATAAAACCGGGTGGATTAAAGATGAAAGTGGACTGATCGAGGAGGACCAACCATGATAGGACAATGATTTTAGTCTGCTTCACTGTCGGCCGTTGAGCTGCAAGGAGGAAAAGTGCGGAACAAGTATTGCTCCAGTGAACTACATAACGGGAACATTGAATTTGGCTTATTATTGCTCTCCTAGAATAAAAAAACGAGCCCGGGTGCTTTTCTTTCTCCTCCGCGCACCCTGATCCATTCCATGCAACCTGTGCCAAACTAGAGATTTTATTTGCTCAAGAGACGAGGGGGAAAAGCAGAAATAAAAGCCTTGGACTGCAAATAGGTAAGTCATTTTGCGGTTTTAAAGGAGTATAGCCTACAGTAGGCTGCAACTGAACGATGTCTTGAACACACCTGATGAATAGCGACTGTCAGGATTATTGTAGTGAATGTGCAGATTTTCCATTCAGCCGAGCAGCGTGTTTTAAGGGCTGTGTGTTGCGTCAGTGAGTCTCTTCCCCATTTCATTATCCTTTCTCATTAAATCAGTGCTTCTCAAACATTTTATGTCACGGACCCCCAAATTGACACTTATTAGCCTGCGGACCCCCCATTTAAAAAAAGGTATCCCAGGGACCCCCATAAGAGAAGATTTGTAGGCTACAGCTCTAGCAGTGATTTTCAACCATTAGCCTAAGGACCCCCCAGTTTGACATGCATTAGGCTACGGACCCCCATTTCATTGCATTTCTTTCTCTGAGACCCCAATTTATATTGTAAAATCAATGTTAATGAATTAATTTAACTCGTGGTGTATTGGAACCAAATGGACCCGGGTCCCATTTGGTTCCATTTGTAGCCTACACACTCCCTGAGTTACAAACCCATAAAGGGTCCATTTGGTTCCTATATCTATGATTTAGCTGGGGACCCCCTGGAACTCCCTCGAGGACCCCTGGGGGTCCCCGGACCCCACTTTGAGAACCACTGGTTTATTAGTAGCCTACCATATTCACATTACTAGTCAGAGCAATGGGTTCTGGCTACATTTTGTCTGTTTTAAGATGCTGCTGTTAATCTTCTGCTTTAATCGTTTCATTCACAATCGGTTTCAGTGCACAGGGGCGTCACACTGGGGGGGAAAGGGGGACTGAGTTACTAGGGCCCAAGGTGGAGGGGGCCCTCATTATTTAGCTATTGAAAAATAGCAGATCTACAAGCACACCGAGTGCCGCGCTGTGAGGTTGTAGATCTGCTATTTTTGAAAAGTCGTGAAAAAGTGTGCAAATCTTTGAATACCTTTATTTTTTAAGCGAACATTTCCTAACTCTAATTTCGCTTCTGGGGGGTCCCTGGAACTAAATATTTTGAGATGGGGGTCCGTGTTGGCCAAATACATATAATTTTGGGGGTCCTTCACATGAAAAGGTTTGAGCACCACTGACCTTAGAAGGATTTGAAATAGCCTATTCAAAGACTTGCACATTTTCACGATTTTTTCAAAAATAGCAGATCTACAAGCTCGCAGTGCGGCACTCGGTGCCGCACTGCGAGCTTGTATATCTGCTATTTTTCAATATTTAAAGCACACAATGTGAGTGAATCCTTGTACCCAGGGCCCAGAAGCTGGTGCGACACCCCTGATCAGTGCAGCTGTCATTGTGCTAAACACAACATCTATTAGGACTTTTCAATCTGATGATGATTAGGAAAACCTGAATGATTCACTGTGAAGCCATATGAGAGTGAAGTGATTGACATCGAGCATGAATTGAGTGTGAGACTGATTGATCGAGGCTGCCTTATAAGAGCTGATTAATATTGGACTTTTAAATGGCTACCATTTAAAATGTGGAGATTTATATGTATAGACTGAAGAGAGAGATGGAGAGAGGGTCGCTGAGAGAGAGAGAGAGAGAGAGAGAGAGAGAGAGAGAGAGAGAGAGAGAGAGAGAGAGAGAGAGAGAGAGAGAGAGAGAGAGAGAGAGAGAGACTATTATTTTGGCACCACCTTGTGGTTCGAATTAGTGTATTGAATGTGTCACCTAATCTGTTGTATTGGCTCCACTCGGTTGGATTGTAGCAGAGAGTAGACCTAATCAAATTATGTATGGCTAGATACTTTTTTAACTGCACCCAATGACACGCAGTTCTAACACGAATGATTGATGATGATGATAACCTATTGCTGTTTCCCCTAAAAACCCCTCTTCTTAAGCCCCTTTTCCACTGCCATTGCCCAACACCACACCACACCACACCACACCACACCACACCACACCACACCACACCACACCGCCCACTTGTGCCAGGTTTTCCACTACAAGGACCAGGGTAGAGTGGTGTGAAAGTGGTACTAAATGCGGTACTAAAAAGTATCCACTCCAGAGTAGGTCTGAGCTAGGCCAAACAGGGACAAACACTTCATAATGACTGATCACTCACTGACTTTTCATTTGGACCACCAGGATATAGTTGTAATACATGATAATAGATTATATTGTGTTATAATCACTGTTATAATATATTATAGTAATACATTAATACTTTATAGTGTATTATAATCACAGTTCTAATACATTATAGTGTATTATAATTAGGATAGTTGTAATACAAATGTATATTGTGTTATAATCACAGTTAAAAGGGTACATTTGTTTCTTACTGATAGGGGTACTTTTGTGCAATGGAAAATAAGATATTTTTATGTGGTGTGGTGTAGTGTGGTGTGGTGTGGTGTGGTGCTAAAGCTGCAGTCGAAAAGGGCCTTTAATGTTCTATCGTTATGGGAAGAGATGCTGCAGGCCTTTTCTTTTCCAGTGGCAGAAACGTTATAAAAACAACATGATATTAAGTAGTCTTATTCTGTGATAGCTTACCCCAACTCAGCCAGTCATTGGGACTTACAGCAGGGGTCTTCAACAGGGGGTCCGGGACCCCTAGGGGGTCCTCAGAGTTACTATATGGGGGCCCGCCAAATCTTTGTGTGATAGGATCATTCTTTTAAATGAACAACTTGAACCCTCGCATCCCTATTCCGAGGAGCACTTTGGCCAAAAATAGCAGATCTGACAAGCTCTCAACGCCTCGCAGCGCGAGGCGTTGAGAGTTTGTAGATCGGCTATTTTTGGCAAATAGGTTTGGTGTAGAGGTAAAAAAAGAGCAGACCAAGTACAGAGTGAAAGGTCAAAATATCGACGATTTAAGTGGTTGAATGTCTGAAAATACACATTAACGTGAATCCAAACTACACTGATGGTTGTGCTGTCAAACGATGAAACTATATGGAATCTGAAAAGATTGTGGGGGTCCCTGCTTCATCTCTCTCTCAACTAAGGCAGTGGTTCTCAACCTGTGGGTCGGTCCCCAAATTATTTTGGGGGGTCCCCAGATGATTAACTTCATGTGCAACATTGTTTTCTCACTCAACATTAAACAAACCAACATAAAGTTTTAGTGTATAGAGGGCATCTGCAGATTTCTAAAGTGACATGTTAAGGACTTTTTAATACCTCTAAAATTACAAATTAATCATTGGCCAAGTTATCAAATATTAGAGGCAGAAATTTTGAAAATAGCCGATCTACATTCTCACAACGACTCGCAACGCGAGGCGTTGTGAGAATGTAGATCTGCTATTTTCACAATATAACCGTGTTACACAAAGTGCTTGTCATGGTGGGGGGTCCTCAGTTAAAATGTGACTATTTTGGGGGTCACAGCCTGAAAAGGTTGAGAACCACTGAACTAAGGGGTCCATGGCCTGGAAACATTGAAGACCCCTGACCCCTATGAATGTTTGAAGCAGAAGCATACTACGGTCTTTCACATCCAATATAAGTCGTGTCCTGTAAAGTCCCATTGGTGTTTGGAGAGAACATGTTGTACACAGCCGGGGCTCTCCGGGTCTGTGTGACATTGCTTCCCAAGTTCCCGGGATCCCGAATGATTATTTTGAAGGGTAATTGTCATCAGCTGCCCTCTGCTTTCACAGTGTGACAGTCACTATAGTCCCTTATAATCCCCATTTCCCAGGGAGTGCATGGGGGTTAATGGTGGGGTGCTAGCGTGCTATGCATTGGTCCCCATTTCATTTAGCCGGTTATCTTGTGTCTTGCATGGCCACACACACACGCACGCACAGTCGCACACACATACACACACACACGCACGCGCACACACACGCACGCACGCGCGCACACGCACACACACACACACAGAGAGAGAGAGTATGTGCGCACATGGACATGCATGAATGCACACATACCGTGCACTCAACAGGCGCACACACTAGGGATGGGACGATATGAAAATCTCATATCACGATAATTGTGACCAAAGAAATCGCGATTTACGATATCATCGCGATAATCAAAACATCCCCAACATCCATTAACCTGGGGTGGAACATAATATGCCAAAAAATAGCCGATCTACAAGCTCACAACGCGTCGCAACGCGACGCGTTAACCCTAACCCTAACCCTAACCCTAACCCTATTTTTTGGCAAAGACATTTGGTAGAGAGTGAAAAAAAAGACTGTATCAAGTACTGTATGTATATTATAAGTACCTTTTACCAATTATAGAGGGTTTAAATGGTACCGGATATGCAGCTCTGCAAATAAAAAGGTGAATTGATCCCAGTGCACGACGAAGGACGATATCACCATGAATTAAATCTCCACGATACGATTATCATGAGTGTCTTTTATCACGATAAACGATATTATCGCTTATCGTCCCATCCCTTGCACATACAAAATGTATCCTTGAGGAAACATTACTTATGTCATTTTTTTTCATGGAAGGTTAAAGCCGACACTTCATTTCATACGCAGCACCCCTATAGGTAATTTTTAGCATATCGTCGTTGTCGGGTGAAAACCTTGTATGTCCAAAACCGTTCGTTTTGCATTTATCATTTTAAAAACGATTTAAACTAGTGAAAACAGCTGATCTACAAGCACACAACGCCTTGCACTGTGCTTGTAGATTGGCTGTTTTCACTACTTTTGTGCGACAGCCTTGTATGATGAAGCACGGCTTTACTTGGTGAAAAAACGTACAAACTTGAAACTTGGAGATATGAGGTTTCCGCCCGACAACGGCGATATTCATGGTGTTAGCTGGTACAGCTGGTGGCGTTACAGTTACAGGTAGAGTGATCTGCTCAAGGGCAGCGCTAACAATGTCCCTGACGTGCTTGACACAGCATCCTAATGGGAGTCAGGTATTCTGCCTCTCCTCTTCTCTGAGCTCCACTCACACTGCTTATGGAGACCTTCTCCAAGGTTGAGTGTTCTGGGCTGCATGAGAGTTGGGTGGCCTTTCATGGTCCTTGGATGATGTTTACCCCCACTGGGATGGAAAGCTGCTGATTACGTTCTCTTCCCAGCAGGGGCCAGATCACAGCATATGGGGTTGATCTTGACGTCATTACCAGGACGTCATATGGACTTTTCTGTTTGACAGGATTATTGTTATTGTTTGTAATGTTAGTTGAAACATGAGCATAAGGTTATATTCTGGGAGATTTAACTAGTAGACGTCCTGGTAATGACGTCAAGATCATCCCCATATGGGCTGTGATCTGGCCCCAATCGAGACGTCACTGATTGGTCCAGGTCCTGTCCTGACCGTGCTTGCTGTGTTATGTACTTTTAGCGCCTTTCCCTTGGCACTTAACCTGTGTGTTTCAATTCAGCCCGCCACATTTCAAGGCAAACCCCATGTAAGGAAAACACGCAAAGATATTTAGATTGCACACTAAACATGCAATCAATTCATAATAATTGTGATTCTGTTCACTTGGGTTTCAGTATTTCTCTCATTGCATATCTACATGTTATGATGCTAGATCTCGGACTCATCTGGGATGTTGGTTATCATATTATGTTTATGTTTTATGTTTATTATGTCTTTTCCTGGCCATCCTGCATGCATTGCATACCAATTTCTGAATTTATTAGATTGTTGTAGTTGTGTATAGCTTGCCTCTAGCTTAAAGGCAAGCTAGAGGCAAGCTTGCTTCTTCATGACACGTCACTTCCTTAGGGAATGCATTGGATACTGCTCTCCCTCTCCCCAAGGGCAAGCATGAAGCTCGTGCTTCCAATGTCTGTCAGAGGCCTCAGAATTCATTGTGAAGGCTTGATTCTCAAGAAGTTCTCAATTACTTTGCCCCTAGTGGCAGAGGAGATAATTTCAGTTGGTTTTTTTTTTCAGCGGTGCAAACCGCTCCTATAAGTGGCTGTGCGTGTGTCTGTAGCCTTTTTCCAGTAGGAGCGAGATCATTTAGCGACCTACAACCGGGTCGCGCCCTGGTCGGTAGTTTTCAGCGACCGGGTCGCTAAATCGAGCGGCCGGGTCGCTAAATCAAGCGACCGGGTCGCTAAATCACCGACCGCGCCGCTAAATCACCCGACCTGCCTGCAGTTTTAGGTCGGTAGATTTAGCGACCCGGTTGGTACATCTAGTGACCCGGTCGGAAGATTTTGCGCCCCAGTCGGTCGATTTAGCGACCCGGTCGCTCGCTTTAGCGGCGCGGTCGGTGATTTAGCGACGCGGTCGGTGATTTAGCGACCCGGTCGGGAGGTTGCGTGGCAGGTTAGCCTAACTGAGGTAAGGTTACTGAGGTTAGGTTTAGGGTTAGGGTTAGGGTTAGGGTTAGGGTTAGGTTCCACCGACCAGCGGTCGGTGGATTTGCGTGGCAGGTTAGCCTAACTGAGGTAAGGTTACTGAGGTTAGGTTTAGGGTTAGGGTTAGGGTTAGGGTCGGTGGATTTACCTACCCGGTCGCTGGATTAGCGTCCCGGTCGGTGGTTTTAGCGTCCCGGTCGGTGGTTTTAGCGTCCCGGTCGGTCGATTTAGCGACCCGGTCGGTGGTTTTAGCGTCCCGGTCGGTGGTTTTAGCGCCCCGGTCGGTGGTTCTAGCGTCCCGGTCGGTGGTTTTACCGTCCCAGTCGGTCGATTTAGCGACCCGGTCGCTGAAAACTACCGACCACGTCGCGACCCGGTTGTAGGTCGCTAAATGATCTCGCCCTCTCTCCCTTTTTCCTCAGCGTTTTGCCATAGCAAAATGTGTGTGTGTAGCATAGCCTGTACATCCTAGACATAAATCCTAGTCTGAAGATGTTATGCAAGCACGACCACCGCTCACTTCACATTGGGTGTGATTTTTTTTGTTTAAACACGACTACTGTACAGTATGTCATTTAGCAGATTTTGTGATACAGTGACAGACTTAGCATCATGTAGCCAGTTGATAAATACATGGAGTGGAGTAGCCTATAGGCCTATTCCTGTAAGTGAATGTTTGGTAAACGTAATTTTTCTGCACCTAATGTTTCTCCTACAAAATCTCTGTGATTGCACATTGGCGTGAATAGGATTCTGCTATTTGAATCCTACTTTTAATGATCGGATAAAATCTGCAAGAAACCGAACACATTGTGCTGTAAATTCCTAGATTATATGCATGGATAACTTAATAACTGTGAAAGTGCAAACAAAGTAGGGGATCTTTAATTGCTTTGTGGTTTTAAATAAGTGGCAGTCTGAACAAGCGTGCCATTATGTTTACATGGGCCATTTGCTATCGCTGTGACAACTAGAAGGGTTCAATGAGATGCATGATCTCATTGAGTGCTTGATCAATTGATGAATTGGACACGGGAGGCCTCCTCCCCAGTGCTGTCAAGGTTAACCAGCAACTATGAATTTGTCCCTCGGTCTGTGAGACTTGCATACGACACCTAAGCACAATCCAAGACAAGGACCATCATTTATTCACACGCTGGGGGACACCAGGGGTACACTCGCTCACGGTATTTGATCTCACAACAAGTACACACGGGACAACTCCTGTTCCAGAGCATAACAAATGAAGTGAGTCGATTGTTCAGCTTTGCTGCAATCAGAGCGATAAGAGCTGCAAAACGGTGAAATCATTGAGTGCTTTGGAATAAAATTGTCATTCTCTGTGACCGAAGTGAAACGTCCCATTTGGGACAATAGCCCACTCATCCTTGGTAATAATCAAATGTTGTTCTTGTGTGTGTGCATCGCTTTGGATGCAATTTCCTCTTATTTTGGCTCATTTCCTTTGCAGCAGTCAAAAGGTACTCCAGTGGCGTCAGTTCAGAAAAAGCTAAGGTATGGCAACATGACTGGTGTCTTGCACGCGCGCGAAGGCGAGCGTGCAAGACACCAGTCATGTTGCCATACGTTAGCAACAGGCATGATACAGTATATTTATTTTAAGAAGTACATTCAACTTTTCCCCCGTTTCTACGGTTTCTTGGGCTGGATATGGCAGCCTGGAATGGTTGTTCAAGTGCAGCTAAACTTGGCATTTTAGTAAACGTGCCCCAATTAACAATAATGTATTGCACCTGTGCAGCTGACCTGGGAATATACCATTTTGTCAAGTGACCATTTTGTTAAATTTTGCATTTGTAGTTATTTTACTGTAATTTAACAACACAATAACCAGAATAGATAGACAAAGAGACATTCGTGGATTTATATTTAAAAGTAACTTGTATTTCCCCCCCTGGACCCAGGGTATGGCAGCTGCATACCCCTGCCATACCCAATTGACGCCCCTGAGGTACTCGCTGTTCGCAGTGTGCACGTGTTCACAGCTTGACTTTGGCAATGCAACATCTGACTGTCTGAGGTGATCCATAGTCACAGTATAGTGCTTGTCAGCTGTGTTAGAAGACAGTGATAAATGAGAGTCAGAAAATGAGCAAGGCAGGCTGCCACAGATCAAACACCCCGCAGGGCTTCTGCCCTACCTGTGGTCAGGGGCGTCACAAGGGGTAGGAAAGTGGGACTGAGTTACTGGGGCCCAAGGTGGAGGGGCCTTAATAACTTTATCTATTGAAAAATAGCAGATATACAAGCTCACAGCGCGGCACCGAGTGCTGCGCTGCGAGCTTGTAGATCTGCTATTTTTGAAAAGTTGTGAAAATGTGTGAAAATCTTTGAATATATGTATTTTTTAAGCGAACATTTCTAACTCAAATTTTGCTTCTGGGGGTCCCTGGAACTAAATATTTTGAGATCGGGGTTTGTGGCCAAATACATATCATCTTGGGGGTCCTTGACATAGGTTTCTTGCACACATTTTCACGATTTTTTCAAAAATAGCAGATCTACAAGCTCGCAGCGCGGCACTCGGTGCCGCGCTGTGAGCTTGTATATCTGCTATTTTTCAATAGTTAACATTCATGGGGGGCCCGCAGTGAATCCTTGTACCCAGGGCCCAGAATTTGGTGTGACGCCCCTGCCTGTGGTCAAGAGAAAGGTTGTCTGACACGGTATCATCGTACTGTACATTGTTACAGTACCTCACAAGAAACAGTATTACAAGTCTCTCTTATTCTTGGTGTAATTTCCTTAGCAACTTTTACACCATCACAAGCCAGCTTGTCGCATTAGTATTCTATCGATTTAGTATTGCCCCGTAAATAACGGGGCAATACTAAGTCGATTGAAATACATGCCTGCTCGAGGCAATGCAGGGCTCTTAAAGGCGCCACACCATGTTTTTAGAAATACATAGGCCTATATAAATATTGGTCCATAATTTGGTTGTATACAGGTTTTAGCCTGAACAACCACACGGATATTGAAATGTAATGTTCTGTCCGTCTCTAATTCCAAGCCGTTTTAGATGCAATACCAAAAATACCCTTTGTTGGTAACGGGGCGCTGTCTTTGCTCTAAAATTGGAACGATACAGAGAAGATTAGCATGGTACCATGGCACCATGCTAATCTTCTCTGTATCGTTTGCACCACCCCATAGTCTCAATAGAATCCACCCCTAAAGTACTGCCCCCTTCTCGTCAGTTGCCAGGAAATTGAAGTGGACGGTGGGTATGGAAATGAGCCCCCTGTGACATTGAAAAATGTGAAATTCATGGTGTATTCCCTTTAAAGTATGGCAATATTTGTTGCCACTTTGTTGTTGTTGGTTTTACGAAGCAGCATGGGCATGGCCCAGAGTTATACGATTGGTTAAAACCCCGAGTTATACATGGTTGTATGCTGTGCCGCGCACCGAAAACAACAGATCTACAAGCTCATGATGCATGTGAGATTGTAGATCTACTATCTTTGGTGCACAATACTGCCACACAACTACAGTATAAGTCTAAATCACCCTTAACCGTGTCACGAGCCAGTTGAATTGTCATTATGGCAACAGTTTCACACTCCAGAGGAGATTCTGCATTCCCCGTGTGATCACTATACTGCCTTAGTGCCTTTAGCATTAAGTGCTGGTGTCTGCAGAGATAACAATCTTTCTGTGAATACTGCACACACAATTCACCTTTGGTCGTGTCGGTTGAATAATGGACTTGGCAGCGGTTTTTGTTTTTTTGGATGCTCGTTTTGGATTCGGTTCAAGACTTAATTTGAGAATAACTGCTTCAGGACACTTCTCACTTTCACTCCACCACATCTAACTCTTAACTCTCTTACTGCCACAGAATTTAACAAAAAGCTCCATCCACTGCCAGAATTGTCGCTCATCTTTGAAGGCCTACTGGAGAAATTTGGTTTCGACTATAAAGACAACAATTATATGGCAACGTAGAATAGAATGTCTACTTTGCAACAGAAAAAGATTTCGAGCTTTTATCTTGTTCTGTTCATTAGCTAGAAGCTGCAGAATGTGGCCTAAAAACAGCTCTTTGAGAACATAAAGCTGAGAAAAATGCATTTTTGTGAAGAATACATTTTCAGGCAGAAATCTCTCTTTAGCCTTTTATTGTTGGCTTCAGTAACATCACACCTATGATCAGTGGTTGTTTACAAACAAATTCAAAAAAATAAAAACAAGAAAAAGTGTCTTTTTACACACTTTTAGTGTGTAAGAGAAGTAAGAGCAGTAGTAAGAGCAGTGCAGAACATTGACACAGTGACATGAGCTTCAGCCTGAATCCTGCTTCAGCTTTCAGGGTTCTCTTTATCTCACTGTGACACTACATGTCTACAGAGTGTATATGTGTGTGTGCGTGCGTGCGTGCGTGCGTGCGTGCGTGCGTGCGTGTGTGTCATTCAGCCTGCACAGGGCCTGGGGCTCCATTCTGTTTCACTCCAGCCAGGCTCCTCCGGAAGGGCTCCACCGGGTCTGCTGAACTCGTACACGAGCCCATGGTCGATCTGTAAATTATACAAATACATAATTACTATAAAATACATGAAAAATAGTACACCTTCAAGCTCACAACACGTCACAGCAGAATGCGTGACGCCCTCTCTCTCACACACACACACACACACACACACACACACACACACACACATCCTTGTGTGACTCGTACACGAGCCCATGGTCGATCTGTAAATTATACAAATACATAATTACTATAAAATACATGAAAAATAGTACACCTTCAAGCTCACAACGCGTCACAGCAGAATGCGTGGAGGTTGGGGGCCTACTATTTTCATCAAAAGGCCGTTTTAGAAATGTCAACCCCTGCCTCTCTAACATTCTATGCACTTCCTGCTTACCACACAAATATATATATATATATATATATATATAGTAATTATGTAAAAACAGCATTCATGGTCTGGAGAGGGCACTTTTTACAGATGGATAAAAGGGCAGGGGCTCAAGCCCCCTTTGATGTCTATGTGAGCATGTGCATGGTGCTAAGTCTGATTTACAGAAAAAAGTTTGTTTTTTCTTTACCTATCCTTGTCCTTGGACGACCACGATGTGGAAATGAAGAAGTAGGCTCATCATCATCGTCGACTCATCATCTAAAATCATAGCCAGGAAAATATCAAATAGTTTATATCTAAACAAATCAATTTACAATTTTGACATTTAGCAAATGACTTACAATAAGTTCATATATAACATAAAATGCAGTTATAGTAAATAGTTACCATGCATTTACTGTCACAGTGAAATTCCCTTTATACCCTGTATACCTATATAAAATGTCACAATGCAACATAGCTCTGTTTACACAAAGCTGTACTCCCTCCAACTATGTTCCCCATTTTCAACAGTTTTTATTTGTAACACTTGCTTTGGCAATGTAAACGTATGTTTTCTCATGCCAATAAAGCTCCTTTGAATTGAACTGAAAAGCTACATCATCAGCTACTGATGATGATGATGATGATGACGATAAAAAGAAACCTCTCCCTCTCTCTCACACACACACGCATCGTACGCACGCACACACAAACTAAGCCAATAAATCCTAAATTCCCATCAAATAATCTTAGTAGGCTGTGCAGTGCACGTACACTACACGCGGTACGTGCACGCGCGTGATAGGAACTCCACGTGTGTCCTGAGTAGCGACAAAAACAAACAAAGCACGTGGATCCTAACTGCTTGGATCAAGTTACTGATCCGGTCCGGATACGGAAACATTTCTTGCATGTATGTGTACGTGTAAATAGCCGGATGCAGTAGGCGGGCTCTAGACCGGATCCCAATGTCGGAGTGGCAACACGTCGCAATGGAAAACCGTTACCCACTGACCATCCCCCCATCCCAGGCTTCCAGTTCCACACGGATGCTCTGTTATCACACAGTATACAACTATATACAGTATACAACTATACAATACATACATGCACTGGATTGGAAGTCTTACTTTGGACAGTAGAATCGTGGCCTCTGTTCTCCGAGGGGTCTCTACGCGGAAGCCATTCTTCATTGGCCAAATCGCCCAGTTTGTCCGTCTTTTCGCGGCGGTACATGGGTCTCTGCTGCTGCGGCGATGTGAGCCCCCGGGCGGGGGGATCCATCCTACACGGGGGTCGAGCTCCGTCGGGATCGGTTTCCACAATATCACGAGGCTCTTGATCCATTTTTGGACCCCGGTTCTTCGCGACTGGCACCATCTTAGTCTGGGATCGCTTCCAATTTCGGGCTTTTGATCCGGTCGGGAGCGGATGACGTCCTACGTTCTTCAATCTTTTTATCTTCAATAACAATGGCTACAGTGATCTTTTTCTCTTCTTCATCATCATTATCATCATCATCATCGTCATCATCACGACCACCACCACCATGGGCGCTGGTCCTGGGTCACCAACACGGGTAGGTTGTGTAATCCTAATTCTAACAAAGTTTATTTCTATCGGTCAGGGGGGGTTGGGTCGCACTTCGGCGGAATGATACCAGCAAGTTGAGGCTGAGTTGGCCTAATACATCTCAATATTCTAGTACTGCTAAATACTACTACCTACTACAATTACTATACTACTAATACTATAAAACAACTGATTTCCGACAAAATGATCGCTTTTACCAACGTTTCTCTCTCTCTTTCTCTACTAACAGCCCGATGCATAAAACAATATAGTCCCTCAATGCTGCTAGCAGCTAGCAGTGGCGTCAGTTCAGAACAAGCTAAGGTATGGCAACATGACTGGTGTCTGGTGAAGACACCAGTCATGTTGCCATACCTTAGCAACAGGCACGATGAAAAGTACATTTTTATTATTTCCCCCTGTCAAGGTATGGCAGCTGCATACCCCTGCCATACCCAATTGACGCCCCTGGCAGCTAGTCGCTCTGGGCAGGCGGAGCCAGGACAGTCTGTTTACTTTTTTTTTTATGAAAGGTTTCCGGCTGTCCTCAAAATGACACAGACGACCAATTATGCATTCAAAAGTTGCGCAAGGACGACTTTTATCATAATCCATAAAAAACATCAAACGAACGAACGGGCGTATTGGCACAGAGGTCTCTTGGGGATTGGGGCGAACAGGAACGTTCAAAGCAGTATAAGAGTTAACAATGAGGCAAAACGAGGAGGACATTTCTGGCTTATTGACCTTGTGAGTTTTGGCCAACAACATCAAGAGAATTAAGGATAGCCAAATTGAGTGTTACTCAGCTTATAAATGATCCAGGAATTTAAAGGCTTTGAATGATGGCCATGATTAGGGCTGTCACGATTATTACATAATCGTCTAATCGCAATTATTTGACATAATCGCAATTATTTTGTCATAATCGTCATAATCGTTTCCATGTTGAAAAATGATCATATATTTTCAAACATAATGGAAAAAATAGTGGAAATAGCCGATCTACAAGCTCACAATGCGTCGCGTTGCAATGCGTAGATCGGCTATTTCCACCATCGATGTTCTTTTTTAAGTATGAAGTTGTCAAATATGTCAGCCATTTCTTTGTATATAGGTTACGTGTCATATCAGCCATGTGCAACTTCAAAGGCTTAAAGCCAAACAGAAATGTGATTGTCATTTGTCAACGACAAAAACACAATTAAATCGTTAATCGCAATGTAATGTGCAATGTAAAATGTCATAATCGTGACAGCCCTGTGTAGGGTTGGGATTCGTTAGGATTTTAACGATTCCGAGTCCTTAGCGATTCCCTCTTAACGATTCCGGTTCCTAACGGTTCTCTTAACGGTTCCAATATATATATTTTTTCATATTTTCTGACATCCGTTATACAATTACATAATAAACACAACTTAAACCATGGGGGGGGGGGGGGGGGGGGTTGTCGGGAGCAAAAGTTTATCGGTTACATAAGTGATAACCGTTAAGGAAATGGAAATGTGTTTAAAAATTTTACCCAATTTTAAAAGGGAAAACACACCCGTTTTTTCCTCATAATAAAGCTCCCTATTTTCATTACATTAAAAACAACAATACAACGAGGAAGAAGAATAGGCTATGATACAAATGTTTTCTATATTAAAGAAAGTGTTTTTTTGCAGACATCATGTCTATAATGTAACACGTCACAACAGCAGCAGCGCGATCACGAGCCCTATATAACAGATTAACTCCCAAGTCCCAGTGTACTGTACACGCAAATGTAATAGTAGATTTTATAGTAAATAATTGCATAATTGGTTTTAAGCTCTTTTTTTCCTCTTTAAAACGGGATCGACGCTGACGGGGTCCGTTTTGTAAAATCCAATTTTTGCATTTTGTTCCCTGTTGAAGAACAAGCTTCTGTGACTGTGTCTGTCAGCGTGCGTGTGGAACTTATGGATGTTACACCGACATGGGTTTGGCAAAGAAATGTGTGACTGCATCGCATAGTTGCATTGGGTGATGTTACTCAGACATTGGTGTCACACATTTCGGTTCCAAACGAATGTCGGTGTAACATCCATGCAGGCGGTGTGACAGCGCGCTGTCTTTTCTTTTCTTCATCGGCGACCATTTTGATGGCTTCATGCTTGCTCTTGTTGTTGTTGTTGGCTTGTTAATATTAACACGTGTGTGAGAAGGAGGTGACGCTATCACGCTGGAGTGGAGCGAGACACACGGCCCCCCCAAAGGACAAACGGCTGCGGCCGACTCGCGCTGCTCAGTGACGCGGACATTCCCAGCATTTCTTCTGTAGAGGTGGCCTGACGTCACCACAGCTGCTTGTAATGGAATGCACACAGCTAATGCGCGCTGATGAGACCCGTTAAGAGAATCGGACAGGCAAAAATGATTGACCCGGTTCTGGACCCGCTATCATGGAACCGGTTCCTAAAAAGAACCGGTTTCGGGTCCCAACCCTAGCCCTGTGTGAAGGCACAGCTAGTCATTCATTCCCACAGTCTCATGAAGCCTCATTCATCTGCATTCTCAGAGGTGCAACAGGACTTGGAAAGGAGTCTCAGGCCAAAGCATAAGGAAGGTCAGGGTGTTTAATTTCCCCTGCCGTTTGTTGACACAGATAGATGGTCTCCTTGCTGCTGCCTCGCCCTCATAATTATGCTGCGACTGAGGTTAGGTTTTCACCAATTCAAATCAATAATACATTACAGTTGTAAACTAATAAAGGCATTCCTTCAGTGTGCTGAGCTTACCCACCAGGGACGTGCTGGCCATTGGGAAAAGCGGGACAACTCCCGAACGGCCGGTTCATTCTCGGCCGGTCCAGGCTGGCCATTAGGAAAAAAATACAAATAAAATGTCAGCCTTCGTTCCATTTTGGGGGCTGTGCGGCCAACAAAGTAAATCGTCACTGTCGGGCAGAAACCTCGTATCTCCAAGTTTCAAATTTGTAGATTTTTTCTCAAAGCAAAGCCCTGCTTCATCATACAAGGCCGTTGCACAAAAGTAGTGAAAACAGCAGATCTACAAGCACCTGTGTGCTTGTAGATCGGCTGTTTTCACTAGTTTAAGTCATTTTTAAAATGAGAAATACAAAACAAACGGTTTTGGACATAGAAGGTTTCCACCCGACAACGACAAAATATGAAAAAATAAATAAAAAAAATGAGGGCCTCTCCAACTCTTTTTCCCTGGCTGAATCAGGGGCCCAGCACGTCCCTGCCCACGTTTGGTGAGGTGAACAGCCAGGATTAACCTGTAATTTAACAGAGTCCCAGTGGTACGGATGTGCTTTGTGTTTTGTGGTATGGATTTGTATTTATTTTCCATGGACCAAGGTTCATTTTGTGGTTTGACATATTCGACATGGAGGGAGTTGATGCTTAAAACTAAATACTCTATGGTAGGGCTGAGCGAACTTGAAATCAATATCACGATTATTTCAACCTCGTCCTCGATTACGATTAATGAACCATTGGTGAAAAAAGTGAAAATGGAAAAGGTGAAAATATCCGATCTACAGAGCACAACAAGTTGTGATGCGACGCACAACCTTCTCCTCGTTTAACACTCGGGTGACTGAAGAAGAATCACTTCCACTCTGACTGCATTTATCAGTCAAATTGACAGGTAAATTCTCTCCCAAATGGGGAGCGCAAAAGGTGTGAAATTCTCCCTTTGCTTCTGGGAGGGGGAGGAAGGGGTGAGACATGTCTTTATGACCGATAACTAACAGTCAGAGTGGTATAATGGTATATTATTTCATACTTAGGAAACGTTTCAGAATGGAAAAAAAAAAAAAAAACAATGAAAAGAACATATGTCTTTAGGAAAAGTCATGGAAGGGGAAATTTCTGAGCCCTTCACAGGGAGAGTTATTGCACTTTGCAATCTCAAAATGGGTCAAAATGAGCTGTTAGTCACCCGTCTGTTAACCGATTGACAAGATTAAAGGAGCTATAGTCAACTTTTTCATTGTAGGGCCGACACTTTGTTTACATCCTAGTCTATAGACTAGAATGTAAACAAAGTGTCGGTCTGACAATGGCCAAAATGATTATTTTATCATTATTTTACACTTTTTGTGGTCATTTTTGAATAGAAACACATATATGAGGCTTATTTTTTTATAAAATATTTTCGAAACATTATTTTTATTTTAGCATCCGTTTTTCAAGAAAAAGTTGACTATAGCTCCTTTAAGTAATTTATCGGTGCCCAGCCTTACAGGATAGTTTTTGCGTGTGTACATTTAAAAAAGAGTTTCAAATGCATCTCTGAAATTAGCCAGACTCTGAAGACGCTGTATTTTCAACACCCACAATAATGCTGGAGAGGAGAAATGCAATTTAGTGTCTAAAGCATGCTACTTTCCATAGCAAGTACAGTAAACTGCGGGCACAATACCTGTTGCTATGGCAACCAGTCTTTACCTGTCACTATGTATCTGTCTTTCTTGTGATGAGGCATAATATGTTAAAGGGATGGGACAACATGAAATGTCATGTCACAATAATTGTGATTAACGATACTATCTCGATAATCAAAATATGCTTAGAACTCTTAGAACTGACAGGAATTAATTAGTTAATTACTGGGGTTTTTCCAGTGTTTTTACCTTATTTTCGCAGGAACAGGGAAATCTTGCTATTTCTACGTGCCATTAATTCAACAGCTACTTACCAGCGTCAGGGTTACTGAGGTTAGGGTTAGGGTTTGGGTTAGGTTTAGGCATAGAGGTTAACATTCACCAGTGTCGGCAGGTTAGCTACTCATCAGGTTAACATCCACCCGCGTCGAAATACTGGGACTAGAACAAAGGTTATGTCGAAATATCGACATGCACCCAACAGGAAGGCACCAGGTGTACAAAAGCACATGGTTAATTAATTTCATTAAGCGTCCCGCTAGCCAATCACAGCGGGTCCCGTGAGGCTTGGCCATTGGGACCCTGGGCGAGTGGGCGTACAACAAACTTAAAGCTGTTTGTGCCAAGATGTAGGCCAGATGTAGGCCATATGTAGACCACACTTCAGGTTACTTTAGGCCCTGGACATTTTTTGGGAACCGGACAAAGCAGGTTGGAGCTTAGCTCCTTCTGGGAGCCCCGCTCAAAACCTTTGTCCATGATGATGCGTTCCTCAGTTAGGGTCCGTAGAAAAAAAACAGGTTTCTTTGACCAAATATGGGAAAAGAATCCGAGATAATTTTTCCAAATCCAATAACCTGGAAGTGAATGGGGCGAAATCCTTTGGGATGACGTCATTCTTACGTTGGCGAAGAGCGCCCTCTAGTGCTAAAGTTAATACTGTATGTCAATGGCAGTAAAAGTGTTTTAAAATGGCATCCTGGAATCACTTGAGCTGACATTTTGTTAAAGGTGATACACCATGCATTTAAAAAGTATTTATGTCATATTGTTTATGTCCCAAAAACGTTTTTCAAAAGGTTTGAGGCTAAATTACCACTCCTGAATAGAGAGCCTCTCTCATTTTGCATCTCTCAGCTGCAGTACCACCTTTGGCCTGAACTGCCCCCCCTCTTTTTGATTTTTTTTTTTGTTTGTTTTAAAAAAAAAATAATAATCTTTTTGAAAAAAGAATGTTTTTCTTCAAAAACTGCCGTTTATGACGTCACAAACGGCAGCAAATCTGGACAACCTGTTTTGAGAACCCGTGGGATGCTTTTAACCTCCACCTTCCCAAAACCAGAGAAAGACACAACGGTCTGAAATGGGACTTTGTGAGGATAGAAGGTGCTAGTGGGACCCCAAAAAAAGGTTTTAAAATAGGAAAAGTAAATTTTCATGGTCTATCACCTTTAACAAACAAATATTCTTATTGTAACATATTTTGTACATTATCTTTGCTGGAAAACAAACAGATTCAGACTCTTGCCAACACCCAGTAGGTATGCTGGATTGTTACCACTGGGATGTCTTTGTAAATTGTCTGCATTCTTCCCCGGGGCAGACACATTCTCTCTGTTGTTCCTTCGAAACCATAGTATTTCCACACATACAATTTAACTTTTCTTGTGGAGGATACAATGGAAAAGCTGAGCCTTTAGCCATGGCAAGCTTTGCATCATATTGTGGAAGCCTGATTTCTATTCCAAATGTAAACAGTGCCAGCCAGCCATGAGCATGTCCACTCCCAAACTGGATCAGTATCCGGATATGGATATCGTCGTTGTCGGGTGAAAACCTTGTATGTCCAAAACCGTTCGTTCTGCATTTATCATTTTAAAAATGATTGAAACTAGTGAAAACAGCCGATCTACAAGCACACCACGCCTCGCAACCGCGAGGTCTTGTGTGCTTGTAGATCTTGGAGATACAAGGTTTCTACCCGACAGTGACGATATGCAACTTGAGGATAATGACGATTTAGCAATAAGATTATACCACATTCAAAGTACTTTTAATCAAACAGTAATATTAGTATATCACCCTATCCCTAGACTGTGGCTCTGTGTTCTACTTAGAACAGTACGTACGTACATGTGTTGAAGAATAAGATAATGGTGCTCTACTTTTTGCAGCATGTTCACTGAATAGATCATAATAGGTTTACAGTCTTGTACGTGGTTTTCATTGTCCCCAGCTGCTCAGTCCTCAGGTCTACCCTGTAGGTAAGGGGCGCGTAGCGATATTACGACATCCCATTTGTCCGACGTCCCATTAATCCGACGCTGGTGAATGCTAACCTGGTGAACCCTAACCCTAACCTCAGTAAAACTATGCCTAAACCTAACCCTAACCCTAGACCTAACCCTAACCCTTAGTCGGACAAATGGGTAAGTGCTGTGTCTCTCTTCATGAATGCAAAACATCTCCTCATTGCCAGGTTCATACACACAAAACATTTCCATCACACATACTGTACTGACAGCGATGAGATACATTTTATTGATCCCCATAGGAACATTGCACCGTGCATAGATAAACAACATTTCCCCAACTTTTATGTGTCAACTGTGTTGTGATTCCCACACATTTGTCAGTGTAGGTGAGGGGAATGTTAAATGTACCCAATCAGGTGAAATATACTTTGCAAAATTGTACCCCACAGATTGTATAAAGTTGGTTAGCCAGTAGTTGTGTGTTGTGTGTAACTCTACTGACACAAATAATTAGATGTCTTGAACGTACCCAGCCCTGGAAACCTGTTGTGACCATAATGATTCATTACGCTTTTACTCACATCTTGAAAGTAACCAGTTTCAATCAATAAGTAGTCATCGCATCTTAATATACTTTTTTAATTGAATCTTCAGCTTGCCACTTCTGTGAAGTGAAATCAAGAGCAGTTTGAAAAGCTCATCCTTTTTATCTCTTTAGAGATAATGGCACCCTTTCAACTAACATTGTTAAACACTGCAAATAATATATGAATCTGTTGATAATGACAAATTAAAAGAGTCACGCACTCATGTATTGATCAGCTTGCTCACCATTTGGTTTGTAATGACAATGCATTGCGAAGAGTGAGACACTGATCAGAGTGTTAAGGTTCCCAGTCAGGGACGTGCTGGCCATTGGGAAAAGCGGGACAATTCCCGAACGGCCGGTTCATTCCCGGCCGGTCCAGGCCGGCCATTAGGAAAAAAACAAAAATAAAATGTCGGCCTTCGTTCCATTTTGGGGGCTGGGGCGGCCAACAAAGTAAATCGTCATTGTCGGGCAGAAACCTCGTATCTCCAAGTTTCAAATGTATACATTTTTTCGCAAAGCAAAGCCCTGCTTCATCATTTAAGGCCGTTGCACAAAGTGCTTGTAGATCGGCTGTTTTCACTAGTTTAAATAATTTTTAAAATGATAAATACAAAACAAACAGTTTTGGACATACAAGGTTTCCGTCCGACAACGACGAAATATAACTCATGTGTACAGTAATTGGCCCACTGGCTTGTCACTTGTCATGATCTGAAATGGCAAATCTTTGAGTAGCAGCAGCGCTATAGAGAGAGATCTCTCTCTATAGCGCGCAATGAGGGCCTCTCCAACTCTTTTTCCCGGGCTGAATCAAGGGCCCAGCACGTCCCTGTTCCCAGTACCCAGCGTTGCGTATGTGAAACAAGCTCTTCGTTGTGTGTGAAATAGCCATAGGCTCTCATCCTCCCTCCCCCCACTTCCTCCTCCCCCCTCCCTCCTTCCCTCTCCCCCCCCTCTCCCTTTCCCCCCTCTCTGTCTCTCTGTCGAGGGGAACTATGTCGATGTGTGCTGATGGCAGGGATCTCCATATGGGCATATTCCACATACTGTACACCCATGGGTATCTCCATGGGCATGTGACGTGCCAATTTGCCCTGGCATTAGGCATGTCCATAGCTGGGGTGATAATGTGTGCGTTATCAGCCCATCCATCGTTGCCAGGGTTATTGTGTTGACAACACGTATGCAAATGTCCAGTCCATAAATGGCCAATGCCCAACACAAACAGAAGCACACTAAACTCAACTGTACATAGTACAGTTGATGTATAGCGGCTATACAGTATGTATAGCCTGCAGCAGGGGTCTTCCACGTTTTCAGGTCAAGGACCCCTTAGTCGAGAGAGAGATGAAGCAGGGACCCCCACAACCCATAGATACCATATACTGTAGTTCCTTCGTTTGACAGCACAATCATCAGTGTATTTTGGATTCATGTCAATTTGTATTTTCAGATATTTAACCACTTACACTGTCAATACTTAATAAACTTGACCTTTCACTTTTCACTTGTACTTTTCCCCCTCTACACCAAACCTATTTGCCGAAAATGCCGATCTACAAGCTCACAACGCCTCACAGCGCAAGGTGTTGTGAGCTTGTAGATCTGCTATTTTTGGCTAAAGTACTCAGAATATGGATGCTAGGGTTCAAGTGGTTAAAGGAGAAAAAAAAGCTTCTATCACACAAAGATTTGGAGGACCCCCTGTAGTAACTCTGAGGACCCCCTAGGCGTTCTGGACCCCCTGTTGAAGACCCCTGGCCTACAGTATCTGATAATGACTTGATATTGATATGGATGTGAGTCACATAGAATGTCCCGGTAATGTCCCTGAAAACTATTTCTTGAAAAGAGTGGGAACCTAATATCAAAGTCTATATGCATATAGATGACTAGTTATGAATATAGCAAATGTATTTATATTACTTGCCTTAACTATAATCATTAATCATTAATGCATTATTTTCATTCAATGCGCTGTGCGTGATTACTTTGGCTTCTAATGTTCAATGAAGGAGAACGAGTTTATTATGATTATGATTGAACACTGTGCATGCATATGGTGTGAGGCACAATACCTATAAAGCAGTGAATGGTCAAATGTTGCAAGCTATAGTGATTCAGCCCAAGCCGAGTCTGCCCATATAAATTACATCCGTCAATCCATCCATCCATCTTCAACCGCTTATCCGGAATCGGGGTGGTGGGGGTAACAGTTCCAACTGAGATTTCCAGATTTCCTTATCCCGAGCAACTTCCTCCACTCCCTCAGGGAGTATACCGAGATGTTCCCAGGCCAGCTTGGAGATATAATCCTTCCATCTGGTCTTTGATATGCCACGGGGTCTCTTCCCAGTGGGACGTGCATCGAGGACCTTCCTAGGAAGGCGCTCGGGGGGGCATCCGTACTAGATGCCCGAACCACCTACTGTAAGCTGACTCCTTTCCAAGTGTAAAAGCAGCGGTTCTACTCCAAGTCTCTCTCGGGTGACCGAACCTCTCACACTATCTCTAAGGGAGATACCAGCCACCCGTCTGAGAAAACTCATTTCGGCCGCTTGTACCCGCGATCTTATACTTTCGGTCATGACCCACACTTTATGACCGTAGGTGAGAGTAGGAACGAAGATTGCTCTATATACGTAGATTGATGTTTGGACCGTAGTCTTTGTCAGGGTCTCGACTAAAGACTGTTACAGAATAGACACTTTTAAGAGCCAGCCTGGCTGGCAGCACTGCACTGCATTTTATCACACGTCATCAATAGGCCTATAGCCTTTCTGAATCCCGGCCAAATAGATATTTGATAGTGCTGCAGGCAAGAACTTGTCTCCTCTCCTCGTTGTTCTGTCTCACACATCAACTAGGCAGATTGCAGTCTATCTCTGTCTGAAGAATCTGAATGCTGCTCCTGTGTGAATGTAGCCTATGTCTATCAGGCCTATAATATTTCTGTTGGCCGTGATTCAACTCAACGTAAAGTTCTCCTCATGTTCCTGTCTTGGAGGTGATGAGATCTGCAGCGCGGCTCTGCTTCACGCTGACTGAGAGAGACTGGCGTTGCACCCTAAGCCAGGGACGTGCAGAGAATGTTAGAGAGGCAGGGGCTGACATTTCTAAAGGGGCATTTTGGTGAAAATATCGAAAATAGCAGACCTCCAAGCTTGGAGGTCGGCTATTTTCGGTGCTTGATACCACACTTAACTAAGCATAATCAAGTCAATACTGGAGATGTGGCGTAACGGCATGGATTTCTACACAGTGAAGGCAATTCTTTCAACATATAGGATGCTGCATTCATTTCAGTAGAGTTTGTACAAGGCAATTCTCTTGAATGCTGCCTTCAGGTATGGCATGGAAAGAGGGGCATTTGCATTTCTTCCACCAAAGTAAAAACTGCATTCATGGTCTGGAGAGGGCACTTTTTACAGACGGATAAAAGGGCAGGGGCTCAAGCCCCCTTTGATGTCTATGTGTGCACGTGCCTGCTCTGAACGCTCACAGCCCCCAGTGTGTAATCCATAGCAGACAAATTGCATTCATTTCTCATGTAGGTTTTAAAAGCCGCTTTGATTTGTCTTGCGGTGACAAAAGGGCCCCAGGGTGCCCAGATCAGAGCTAAGCAGGGTGGTCTTCATCAACCTGCTTCTCTTCTCTCTTCGTTTTCATCTTCCCCCATCTCTGATGCTGCCTTCGACTTTACCTTCCCTCTCCGTTTATATCCATTTTAATGGTCTTCAGCCTATTTTCCTATTCTGGTTTTTGTGCGTTTCCATCATCTGCCCTCTCGCATTTCCAATTTCAGGACCCAATCTGTCCCTCGTTGCCTTTCAGATCAGCTAATCTGAAGCCAGCGGGAATTCATTTTCACTCCGGGACCGTTCTGTCCTTTGCAGTCCTTGCCTCAACCTACCCCTCAGGGACGTCACTTCACATGAAAAGTTGTTTGTTCACGATTAAAAAATAAATAAATAGCAGATCTACAAGCTCACAGTGCGGCACTCTCAGTGCCGTGCTCTGAGCTTGTAGATCTGCTATTTTTCAAAGCACGAAATTACGTGTAATAATGCGTTCCCAGTCTAAATGGGTCAAACCCCCTCCCCCTATGAAGAACATTCATGGGGGCCCCGCAGTGAATCCTTGTACCCAGGGCCCAGAATTTGCCCTGATTTATTTAAGATTATGGAATAATTCACTGCCCTCCCATTTCCCTCTGTCCTCATCTACCCCCACCCCCCTGTACCTCTTCACAACCCCCTCCCCCAGTTTCATTTAGTTTCTGACGATCAGCAGATCTAATACTGCTACTGTCTTTCCATGCTGTAGCACCCCCTCCTCTCCTCTTCTTCGGCTTCCTCCCTCTTCCTCCATTCTCTTTCTCTCTGCCCATATTACAGTGCCGTGGCTAGGTATAAGCGGTATAAGTGACCGCCTAGAGCGCAATCTCAAGGGGGGTGCCGCGGACAGTTAATGAGTCCACCCAAACCGACCCAAATCCGACTAAAAACACCCCAAAACCCGCAAAAATCGTGTGCGCGCGAGTGGAGAGAGGTGCATCCGAGAGAGCTGGCAGAGAGCACTGATTAGGCTGGCCACGGGTCTGCCATATTATGTTTAACCACCATGTTTAACGCCCTATTTTATTATGTATATGAAAAGATATAAACATGCTCGCCATGCATTGCATCACAACTTGTAGTTTGACCAAAAGAAGAGGTTGCCCAATGCCTTCTGCCTCCAAAGCAGATTTAATTTAAAGGTCCAAGTTTAGAATATAAATAACTGTTGAAGTCACCTTTTGTATTGTATTTTGTATAACACTTTACAGATCAGCAATTTCACACAGTTTTATCATTAAACATAATAGTGAAACATATTTGTATTTTTCTTTTTTCCTCTCACGGGCACCCTGCAGGGGTGGGCGATATGGTGATAAATATCGTTGAGACGATACGATATCTCCACAATATGCCTTTTCAGAGATATCGTATATATTGTGATACAATGAGGGAGCCTTATAAAAAATCCTGTTGAATTGTTAACACAGAGAGTCATTGCAGAATCCATTTAAACCTGCATTTTGGTCTAAATCAGTAGTTCTCAAACTCAACAAAATGTCAAGGTCTCCCGACTTTCCCCCTTAGAGTTACATTCTTGTAAGGGTAAAATTTAGACCTCCCGAAAGGAACCCAGAGAGTCCCTGGACCCCACTTTGAGGACCACTGGTCTAAATGGTCTGTTACTCCTTTTTCTTTTAGTTTGTGTTACCTTGTAGGTGGTTGTACTGTTAAGTAACTTGAGAAATAACCATACAAACCAACATGAAAAAGAATCGTGATAAGATTGTGTATCATGATACAGCTTGGAAAAATATTGTGATATTGTATTTTTGTCCATATCGCCCACCCCTACCCTGTAGTACATCCATGTAACCCTAGGAGTATCCGTAAACCTCCCTGTGAACAGAAATGTCCAGATGCTTCCAAATGTAACGTTTGCATCACATTATTGCTCAATAGTGCCTTATATTATGCTATCACCTGCCTAACTGACTGGCTGACTGGAACAGATAGGGAGCAGTACTTGCAAGATAACACCTCAGCATGGGGACGACTTCCTTCTTGAATGTACTGGTGAGCACATAGAACGGAATGCAGTGTACAGTGTTTTTTTTTTGTGTGCGTAGGGGTGGAATTCAGAACCGCCGACAGTGCAGTTTGTTGTGTGTAGTGGAGGAATGCAGGACCACGGACAGTTCTGTTTATTGTGTGTACTGTACTGTACTGTGTAGTGGTGGAATGCAGGACCACAGACAGTTCTGTTTATTGTGTGTACTGTGTAGAGGTGGAATCCAGGACCATGGACAGTTTCTTTTTTTTTTCTTGGTGGAATTCAGAATGGACAACACTGTTGTGTTGTGTGTAGGGGGTGTGTGTGCACTGTGCACTGTGCACTCCATGATACAAAACAAGTACTCTGGAGATTTATAGACAAACAGACAGAAACACTGGGCTGTTTGTGGTTGTAAATAGAACTTTCGTCCCTAGTTCCAGATGGGGAGACAGAGGTGCCGGCTACACGGAGCTGGATATTTCTGAAGCTAGACATTTCTTTGTGCGGTTGGGGCTTGCAGCCACACAAAGCTGGATATTTCGCCCGCAAAACTGGATATTTTTTAAACCAGATAACTAAGTGAAGACATTGAAAACATATCCGATTCACTGGATCCGTGTAGGCATGAAGACTTTACTGTGTGTGTGCTTGTCCCCCTAGTGGAGGTGTGGGGACTCAGATTATTTTAGACCTAGATATCTTTGTCGTGTGGACCTAGATATTTTTCTATGTGGATATCTGAAAATCTGGGATATATGAAATATCCAGATTTGTCTGGCCTAGGCCAGAGAGAGAGAGAGAGAGAGAGAGAGAGAGAGAGAGAGAGAGAGAGAGAGAGAGAGAGAGAGCTGCAAGGCTCCCCCTCCCCCAATGATTTTGGCAGAGAAATGTTCATGAAGTGCTCTAATGAAAGCTAGCTACAGTATTTGATTCAAGATTAAAACGTTTTTTAATTATTTAAAACAATATAAGAAGATAATAATGATAACAGCAGATGTAATATAATAATATAATAATTTGTGAGCCTTGAGCCCCACGCTTTATGTTGTTGTTAATTGACCTGTCTGAGGCTATTGGTTAATTAAATGATTTTTACTTCACAATTAAAGCACTGGGCCTCAACGTGATTAAAACTTGATTTATTACAACCACGAGTCAATGATGGCCTTTTTTTTGCCAAAAACATTTTTGGACACTGCTCCTAGAGATTTTGGCCTAAAATCACGCAAAATGGTACACAGTATCTCTAAAGTCATGTCATCAACATGGATCCGTCCCATTTCCCATATTTCCTCCTGATTGCCTATGATTGCCTTCTGAAGTTTGTGTATGCGACCTGGCGATTTAGTTGTAATTGTGATATGGATCTCCCTGGGTCTGAAATGAATTGAATTGAATATTCTTATTATGATATGATTATATGCCTATGCATGAAACTTAAAGGACCACCTCACCTCTGGGACAACCAGATCGTATTTTATTGTTGTTTGTGACACGACCAACACAATTTCTCATCATATGACCAGTTGTTGCATGCTGAAATACTAAACTATCTAAAAACACAGATTGTGAGGTGGTCCTTTAAGTTGTAGGCTTACTTTTATGCTGCATTATTGTCATCCGTGTGTTATTGTTTGCGGCTATAGAGCATCAGCCCCTCAAAATATCTGTACACGTCCCTGGTGAGTATGGAGTGTCATACTGTATGCTGAACATCCTCTCTCAGTGGACTGAGATGAGGGTGAATCAGCGTAGATGTAGGTCACCCCCTCACCCCCCTCACCCCCAACCCTCCAGTGTTCAGCAGAACGCAGACCAGGTGTGAAGGACTCTCTGGACACTGTAGTGCTGACACTGTAGGCCACATGCTTCTCAAACCTCCTTATCGTCGTTGTCGGGTGGAAACCTTGTAAGTCCAAAAAAACGTCCGTTTTTATCATTTAAAGAAAATTAACTGAACTAGTGAAAACAGCCGATCTACAAGCACACAACGCCTCGCACCGCGAGGCGTTGTGTGCTTGTAGATCGGCTGTTTTCACTACTTATGTGCGACTGATGAAGCAGGGCTTTACTTCGGGAAAAAACGCACACATTTTAAACTTACAAGGTTTCTGCCCGACAGTGATGTTATACTGATTTCTGAAGACAAGTATACTCCCTTCCCCTGTCTACAGCATAAAATGTCAAATAAACATTTTCAAGGTATTGATGAAATTTGATTTAACAATTTACAGATGAGAAGGTTCACACAAAGACTGCCAATGTTTTGTCATTACCCATAACAGTAAAATACATATTCTCATTTTCTCCTGTAGACCCTGCAGTACCCCCGCGTACCCCTAGGGGTACACAGGGTACCCCCATTTGAGAAACACTGCTGTAGGCAATCCATTCTTCTGTGAGCTTTGCTATTGTGTCTTCCAGGGGGTTCATTAGTGTTGTGGTTGGCTTCAACCTGCTTTCCCAAGGCTGGAACCTATACCATCAAAACATCTATACAACTATACTATCAAACATCCTAACACAAAGATCTTTAACAGGGGGTCTGGGACCCCTAGGGGGTCCTCAGAATTACCACAGGTGTCCTCCAAATCTTCGTGTGATAGAAGATTTTTTTTTAACCCTGGCGTCCATATAGCAGACCCTGGCGTCCATCTACAAGCTCACAATGCATCGCGCTGCGAGGCGTTGTGAGCTTGTAGATCTGCTATTTTCGGCATAGAGATTTGGTGTAGAGGGGAAAAAGAGCAGACTAAGTACAGAGTGAAAGGTCAAGTTTATTAAGTATTGACGGTTCAAGTGGTTAAATATCTGAAAACACAAATTGACATGAATCCAAAATACACTGACGATTATGCCCTCAAACGTTGAAACTATATGGTATTTATGGGTTGTGGGGGTCCCTGCCTTTTCTCTCTCTCGACTGAGGGGTCTTTGGCCTGAAAACGTTGAAGACCCCTGGCCTAACACCAGCGGCGTGTACACATCTTTGGTTGGATGTGTGTCCTGGGGCCTTTAGAGCCTTGAGAACATGACTTTCCACATGGTGGAAATCATAGGGTCCTACGTGTCTCCACCGACTACTACAGTAGATCTCTCTCTGTCTGTCACTTTATCTGTCTGTCTGTCTGTCTGTCTGTCTGTATGTGAGTGTGTGTCTCTCTCTGGGCGCATTTCCACCGGGCAAAGAACCGGTTCTGGTTCTTTCTCCCGCCTATGGGATGAACCAGAGGTGAGCTTTTCCACCGAGAACCGGAGTTGGTTCCGAACCGTAAAAGTTGGTTCCGAACGGGAACCACAAAATCCTTGGTTCCTCTGGTTCAATCATGGTTCAATCTGGTGGAAACGCAAGCCGGTTGCAAGAACAAACCAAGGTACCAAGAAAGTTGAACGGCACTGGTTCTTGAACCAAGGTTCTTTTGGTGGAAAAGGCCCCAGAGGGGCCTTGGTTCCAGAACCAGTGCTGGTTCAACTTTCTTAGATCCTTGGTTTGTTCTTGCGAACCGGCTTGCGTTTCCACCAGAGTGAACCAGAGCAATTGTCCCCCAGTACAGATGGTGGTTCACTGGAAAAACCAAGGATTTTGTGGTTCCGGTTCCGAACCAACTTTTACGGTTCGGAACCAACTCCGGTTCTCGGTGGAAAAGCACACCTCTGGTTCATCCCATAGGCGGGAGAAAGAACCGGAACCGGTTCTTTGCCGGTGGAAAAGGCCCCTTTGTGTGTCTCTCTCTCTCTCTCTCTCTCTCTCTCTCTCTCTCTCTCTCTCTCTCTCTCTCTCTCTCTCTCTCTCTCCTTAGCTTCCATTGCCATTCACCTGTTACGGTCCACACACACACACAAGACCCCACTTTTTCCACAGAGACCTCCTCCTCCCCCTCATTAATACTCCACATGCACCGTGTGACTCACCCAATCCTTCTAATTGGGTGTTGAGGGTCGTGACTCAGCACACATCTGCACCTCTTATAGCTTGATTGACAGGCGTCAGCGGGGACCAGTCACAGTCAAGGGAATTGTTTTAATCATGTTCACAGGCTGGGCCTGATAGCAGATATAAGACTGATAACGGGTCAAGGAGGAGGCTGGGATTATGGCTGCTCTTCCTCACATTGTGGCTGGCAGGAGGAATGAAACGCATCAATATTCACCATGACAACCTCCTCAGGGCGAGCAACACTTTAAAACAGTAGAGAGAGAGAGAGAGAGAGAGAGAGAGAGAGAGAGACAGACAGACAGACAGACAGACAGACAGACAGACAGACAGACAGACAGACAGAGACATGGGTGTAACACCAAATTCTGGGCCCTGAGTACTTTAACTATTGAAAAATAGTAGATATACAAGCGAGCTTGTATATCTTGAAAATTCTTGAAAATGTCTATATATATTTGTCTCTATATATAATATTTCAAATCCTTCTAAGGTTTTTTTTTTTAAACCTATGTTTCTTTTTCATGTGAAGGACCCCCAAAATGATATGTATTTGGCCATGGACCCCCATCTCAAAATATTTAGTTCCTGGGACCCCCCCAGAAGCAAAATTTTAGTTACAAATGTTCGCTTTTAAAAAGATATACCGGTTTTCACATATTTTCAAAAATAGCAGATCTATAAGCTCACAGCGCGGCACTCTGTGTACACGCTGTGAGCTTGTATATCTGCTATTTTTCAATTGTCAAAGAAAATATTCAAAAAAATATCTTTTCATACTTCTGTAACTTTGGAAATATCCTTAAACTGCGTTGCTGGCTCCGGGCGACTGATTTTCCCCCTTGGGATAATAAAGGTATCTATCTATACTATAATTTTGCGAATGTCTGAGTGAGTGAGTGAGTGAGTGTCTGTCTGTCTGTCTGTCTGTCTCAGCGTTTCTCCTCAGTGGCTGGAGCAATTGATCTGAAATCGCATCACCATCAGCATATGAACACACCTGACAAAACTGTGAAGCCCGTTTGTCACTTTCACAAATCGTATGCTGTATATTAGCATTTTTATGGTGTATCTATATCTATGTAGCCTACAGTACCTTTTGTGACCACACATGTTAAGGGAGGGGCGCTGTTGTTCAGGCCATGCACAATCACACACAAACCCACAAACCCACACACACACACACACACACACACACACACACACACACACACACACACACACACAGGGGGGGGGGGGGGAGTGTGTATGTGTGCAGGCGGGCGGGCGGGCGGGCGGGCGGGGGGGGGGGGGGGGGTGGGGGGTTCTGGCCCTGTTACAGATGTTGTCCAAAAATCATGCAGATCGGTACACAGTATCTCTGTAGCCGTTACATGGAACGGGTATTTCTTACATTGATGCTCCTACATATTAGCATGCAAGCACCAGTTAAAGTTACTTTCCATCCCTCATATACTGTGTGCACAGTGCACATCCCATAACCCACACACTGCACATCATTTCGGAGCTCATATCTTTGAACGGGTAAGGGCTAGTCTATCTAATTCTAGGCCTAAATGGGTTAAAACAGAAGAGAGACAGAGACAGAGAGAGAGAGAGAGAGAGAGAGAGAGAGAGAGAGAGAGAGAGAGAGAGAGAGAGAGAGAGAGAGAGAGAGAGAGAGAGAGAGTCTGGTATGAAATGCCTTAGGGTTGTTGGTGAGATTTATCTCAGTTGAATATGTTGCCCTTTCCTATAGTTGTCTCTTTATCCTCTACGGTTTTGGAGCAAATCCTTTCGTTTATTTCAAAAGAGCCATTAAAAGCAGAGGTTTAAGTACTGAGAGAAAGAAAGCTGGCTTCATCCTTTAAGCTTGTTTTGAAGTTAATATTATAGATTTTGTGGCAGAGTATATACAGTATCTACCAAATAAATCCTTCCTATTGCTTGCCTTGGTCCAAATCCAACCTGTGTGTGTATACTATACATGAACACCTGTAGCAGTTTGGTATAATAATATGTCCCGTCCTTGAAAGGATCCCTGGCTAATATGACAAATATGCCTCAAGTTAATATATCATAATTGTCCTCTATAACTACAATGTAAAATTAAAAACACCTTAAATATTTTATTTCTTCTAGAAATAGCTAATCTTTCATTCAATAGGGGAAATGCCTGTCTCAAGTTGATGATGTCATAAATGTCATGTGTGATCTATCCCTATGGAATTTATGGCATGCATGTGCAAAAAACACATTTGAAATATTGATTTGATGTTCATATTAACCATAGGAAGCATTAAGTTTGTTTTTATTTGCACATGCATGCCATAAATTCCATAGGGATAGATCACACATGACATTTAAGACATCATCAACTTGCGACAGGCATTTCCCGTATTGAGTGAAAGATTAGCTATTTCTAGAAGAAATAAAATAATTAAGGTGTTTTAATTTTACATTGTAGTTATAGACGACAATTATAATGTATTAAGGCATATTTGTCCTATTAGCCAGGGATCCCTTTAAGTATATTTTAGCGTGTATTTATACAGTTGACTGTGAATAACGATGTTCAACCACAATTTCAATGTTGTCATGCATATAAGACAGACAATTTAACAATTGCCTCAAGAGAGCTTGCTATTTTTTCCAGAGTTAAAGTGGTAGAGTATTCCACAAGTTAGCGCCATAGGGCATGGGTCTTTAACAGGGGGTCCGGGACTCCTATAGGGGGTCCTCAGAGTTACTAGAGGGGGTCCTCCAAATCTTTGTGTGATAGAAACTTTTTTTCTCTCCTTTTTTTTAACAACCACTTGAACCCTAGCGTCCATATTCTGAGAACTTTTGCCAAAAATAGCAGATCACAACACCTCACGCTGCGAGGCGTTGTGAGCTTGTAGTTCGGCTATTTTTGGCAAAAAGGTTTGGTGTAGAGGGGAAAAAGAGCAGACTAAGTACAGAGTGAAACGTCAAATTTAGTAAGTATTGACGGTTCAAGTGGTTAAATATCTGGAAACACAAATTGACATGAATCCAAAATACACTGACGATTGTGCTGTCAAACAATGAAACTATATGGAATCTATGAAAAGGTTTTTGGGGTCCCTGCTTCATCTATTTTTCAACTAAGGGGTCCTTGGCCTGAAAACGTTGAAGACCCCTGCCATAGAGGCAGGAAGCTGTCATCTAAGGTGAGGGCTGAGACCTGGGTGTTCAGCTGTAACATGAAATGAGTCTATAAGGTGCTCGGTTATCAAAGGCTTTATAAACAAATAAAAAGGGGTTTAAACTCAATTCAAACATAATACTGTAGGTAGCCACTGCAGTGTCTCCAGGACTGCACTGATATGATCTCGTCTCCTAGTGTTTCATTCACAGCTCAAAGTGTCTACTGGACATGATTAGCTTTGTTGACCTGGATTATCCTAGAGCTGAGGGTAGTAAGCCTTACCGAGCCATGAGGCCCGCAAGGCAGGAGTCTATCTCCTGTTTCTGTAGCGTGAGGTACAAGTACACCCCGTGGACATGACGCTAGTATGTCGCAGGGACTTACCCCCAATCCAACCCTTGATGCTGAGTGCCAAGCAGGGAGGCATTGATTCCCATTTTTTATAGTCTTTGTTATGACCTGGCTGGCCGGGGATCGAACCCCGGCCTCCCAATCTCAGGGCTGACACTCTAAGGCTTCCTACACACAGTAAAGTCACCTGCCCTTTCCTTGTCCTAGGGTAATGAGGGGGGAGAGTGGAATCCAATTCACCCTTTGTCAAGTCCCGCCCGTTGTCCCGCCCCTCTTCGCACCCATTGGTTGATGTGTCTTGGTGGGACAACAGTCCTTTCTCTCCATCCACTACCATTGAAATTCAGTTGCTTCTTATTGTTATTCTGTGTATTAAATTCTCAGTTTAAACTTGGTTTCAGTAAAAGGGAGCCTGTCGGGGGCAGTATAGTGACTGGGCATGTTTTTAAATGTTTTTATTTCTCCAAAAACTATGTTTTAGCAAATTCAACATTAAAAATCTTGCATAACGTCTTCAGACTAGGATGTGAGTCTAGGATGTACAGGCTATGCTACACAGACACACAAGTTTTGCTATGGCAAAAGGCTGAGGAAAAAGGCTACAGACACACGCACATCCACTCTATGAAGCGGTTTACCACCGCTCAAAAAAGGCAACCAGGCAACAAGACAGAAAGAGCCTGCTGGTTGGTCAGTCAGGGACCAATCAGAAGGCTTACAAAGGGTGAATTCATTCCCTATGGAAGTCACATATGGTTCCATGCCTCTTCCAAGCCTCTTGGCTTAAAATGACGACGCCCTACCCCAAGAGGCTTGCCAGAGGGATGAAACCATGTGACTTCCATAGGGAATTAATTGGTTTCCACTCTCCCCCCCCCCCCCCCCTCATTCCCCTAGGACAAGACCCTTTATATCACTCTTTAGTGTGAATGCAGCCTAACCAGAAGGCCACTGAGCTGGTTATTGTTTTGAGCTGAGGCCAGGTTAACCAATTATGCAGAGTGCAAGAATGTTAATGGTTTGATGACAAGCCATCTCATGTCCTCATTTAATAGTACACATTGAAGGCACGTGAAGAATACATTGCATAGCACATTGTATGACAGTGTTTGCTGGTACTGAATCGACTTGTACTTTCACTTATAACCACAATAACCCTGGCATTTGGGCATGTCGTTGTAGGAAAGATGTAATTTATATGTAATTTAATTGCCGATCTACAAGCTCTCATGCCCACACGTTGTTAGTTTGTACACCATCTATTTCCATCGTATTACCCTATCAGGCTCAATTGGTACATTTGGGTTAACACACTCAACAACTTTATCAGGAGATAGTTAGCTTCTAGTTATATGAATGTATAACTGGCAGCATATATGAATGTGTTTGAAGTAAAGCAATACATGTATTTAGCAGGAGAATATATATTTGAATATTATTATTATTAATATTTATTTGTTTTCCTTTTTCTATCTTTTTGTCTTCTTTTTTTTTTACAGGAAACAATACAAAAAAATAACCCTAAATTATAAATAACATACAAGAAATATATATTTTTATTGGATCTGAGCAGCACACATTGTGTCACTCTGTACTCATTGAGCAGAACGAGGTGTAGAAGATGCATGTCAAGTGTATCATGCAGAATTGTGACCATGTGTAGGTTATAACAGCTCCTCCTGGGGTAACGTTATTCCATAGGTCACCTTTTTCAATATAACACTACATTAGCTAAAGTCTGCATGTTTACTTTCCCTGAGATGGATTAACATTTTCTAAGCCTGGAAATGCCATGGAGACAACGATATGATGGTGAGTTCCTTCCTTCATTGCAAAGGAAAGTTGGGAAATTAGCAGAAAGATATCTTTTCTGCAACAGTTTGTTTGTTACTCACAGACAGTCACAGAGACAGGGTGAAGCTCTCATGCTAACAGCATCACAGTGTGATGAGAGAGCAGGGTGAGAGAGTTATAGATTCCCAGTACAAGGGTGCATAACTGAGAGCTAATAGTGTAACGAAGTCATGACATCACTCACTCACCCCCCTGTTCACGGAAGTACTTTCTCTATGGAGAATAACATTGAGTCGTCTTAAAATCTTCTCATAAGCATTTAGTCCAAAAATAAACAAACTGTCTCCGCGATATTGTCAGCGATGTGGCTCTGTATGGTTTATGATAGTCAGTCACTCATATTTGATACAGTCTGTTTCTGGTGAAAACTAATTTGGCGACAGTAACATTAGCATTTTATCACCATCAGTTGGTTCTTCATATCCATATGAGTCAAAGCGCTGAGATAATTTGTTTATGTTTGGAACACAGTTCTTATATGACGCGATATGAAAAAAGTCCATGGGAATTCAGAAGGGGGGGGGGGGGGGGGGGAAACGTGAACCAGGTAGGATGGGTGAATGACGTCAAACTTCGTTGCTCTATACTTCAAGAGTAGAACGGTGTGTGGCTGAGAGTTATGTTTCTGAATTATCTTTAGTACAAGGCCGGATTTCTTTTAAATAATTTGTAATAATTCGAATATACATTTTGATATTCGAATGTACATGTATTCGAGGAATATTCAATATTCAAATATTAATTTGACAGCCTTAATGCACACGCTCGCGTACAGCCTTGAGCATGGTGGCTGTACAGTATTTCTCTCCTTCACGCACACATAACTCGCCTAACGATCCCTGTGACATGTGTGGGATGGGACTTTGATCGCCCTTTGACAGATTTATCCTAAAAATAGCCGTTGTTCAAGGTTGATCTGCCATGTTCGGTGCACAACACACCCGTCCTCAACCATCCAGAAAAGCAATCAGGCTCTTTCATGCATGTATACCAACTAATACACAGAGAAAAATAATCGGTGCCAGTGGGTTGCCTGTAATTACACACATGCTTATGATTAGCACAGCATGTGGTATATACTTTAACCCATTCAGAACGGTACACTATATTGTGTATCATTATTTTATGCTTTAACTATTGAAAAATAGCAGATATACAAGCTCACAGCGCGCTGCGAGCTTGTAGATCTGCTATTTTTGAAAAATCGTTGAAAATTAGAATTTTGACCCGATTCTATAAGTGTCTTTTGAATCCTTCTAAGGTTTTTTGAAAAACCCTATGTTTCTATGTCAGCAATCTGGCCAGCCATCGTCAAAGTAAAGGTCTTTTCTGGAGCTCTGTTCTTGAGAGACTACTATGTCAGTGGTTCTCAAACTTTTTCATGTGAAGGACCCCCAAAATAATATGTATTTGGCCACGGACCCCCATCTCAAAATATTTAGTTCCAGGGACCCCCCAGAAGCAAAATTTGAGTTACAAACGTTCACTTGGAAAATACATATATTCAAAGATTTGCACACATTTTCACGACTTTTTCAAAAATAGCAGATCTACAATAGCAGATCTACAATAGCTCGCAGCGCGGCACCGAGTGCCGCGCTGCGAGCTTGTATATCTGCTATTTTTCACTGGTTAAAGCATTCAATAAATCTAGGCCTAAATGGATTAAGGCATATATACCTCCTCCCCCTCCTTATCTGTACACTCATGAAAGCCTTCATTATTACACTAGCATTCTTTTTGACCTTCCGAAGCATGATATTGTGAATGCCTGCATGATTTCTCTCCACGGCTTACATTTAATCATATGGTTCAATTAAGAAGAGCGATGCGAACGAGGCTGCTGTACTGTATAATTGTCAGCTCAGCAGTTAATTGGGCTTTCATCATCTCTTTCATATAGTCACACTCCTTCTAGTGCGTCGTACACAACGCCGCTCTGTCAGAGGCCCCACATGCTATGCTTTGATAGCCTCTTCTCAAGCATGAGCCTTTAATGTATCGCTTTACCATGCCTTGTTTGGCTTTGAGGCTATTAAACTGTTAATGCAGACCGGGGGATTTTCAAAGTGCGAGGTGCGGTCCTCTGGTGCAGGTGCCGGAGCATTCCGGGACATTTCAGCATGGTTTAATGGTTTCTTATGGCTCAAATGTGTAGATTCCACATTGTAGTCGTTACATTACATTTTGTCATGTATTTTGTATCTGTTTATCCCATTTGAATACATTTTTAAACACATTTAGCCTACTGTGTACATATTGCTAAACAGAATCCACCAAGCAGGGATAATATTGTCATGTTTTCTTAAGGGGTGGGTCACCCACCTCATACTTTGAACACTCCTGATATACTGTACAGCAGGGTTCCCCAATAGGCGGCCCGCGGGCCATTTGCGGCCCGCGGGGGGTTACTGTCTGGCCCACACCAACCCCAGTAATAATGGTAGTATAAGAGCAGCAACAACACTAGTATATCGTCGTTGTCGGGGTGGAAATCTCTTATCTCCAAATTTGTACGTTCTTTCGCAAATCATACAAGGCCGTCGCACAAAAGTAGGTGCGAGGCGTTGTGTGCTTGTAGATCAGTGATTTTCACTAGTTTAAATCATTTTTAAAATGATAAATACAAAACGAATGGTTTTGGACATACAAGATTTATACCCGACAACGACGATATCTGAACTGTCGCAGTCGCTGGAGTAGCGGGAACGCCGCCGTCGCCCCCTGCAATGTTGTGGCCCTCGGCTTGGTACCCTAGACATAATTCGGCCCTTGGGGAAAACTAATTATGGAACCCTGCTGTAGATGGTTAATGATGACAATAGAGAATAGAACGATACAGAGGTTCAGTCAGGTTGTTTTTGCAGATTACTTTTCTCTGTGGTTATTAAAAATAATCGCAACAAGGGCGATCTCTATTTGCAGGTTAACTTTCACCAGCGTCGGCAGGTTAGCATTTCACACGCGGGGGGGGCGGAGTGTCGGCAGGTTGGCATTTCACCAGCGTTAGTATTACTCCGTTTTACTCCGTCCCCGCGCCACCGTTGAGATGCGTCTCCGGGACTGGGACGCCAAAAGAGATCGTCCTCCCTCAAAGTTATGTTGACATACTTAAGATGTGCTGACTCGTTAGTATACATTTAAGTTGGTGCAAGTTTGCAACTTTTGCTGCACTTTAAAAGGAAGTGTAGACCAGAGCGGAGGAATCTTATAAAAGATTAATTCGGTTATCAAACTCCACCAGAACCTCCTTATCTGAGTACAAACACAGTGGGCAGGGTGGATGGAGTGCTACGGTGGTGTGGTTCAGTACAAACACAGTGGGCAGGGTGGTTGGAGCACGGACGTGTTGGGCCCCTGATTCAGCCCGGGAAAAAGAGTTTTAGAGGCCCTCATTGCGTGCTATAGAGAGAGATCTCTCTCTATCGCGCTGCTGCTACTCAAAGATTTGCCATGACAAGTGACAAGCCAGTGGGCCAATTACATGAGTTATATTTCGTCATTGTCGGGTGGAAGGAAACCTTGTATGTCCAAACCCATTTAAAAATGATTTAAACTAGTGAAAACAGCCGATCTACAAGCACACAACGCCTCGCACCGCGAGGCGTTGTGTGCTTGTAGATCTGCTGTTTTCACTACTTTAGTGTGACAGCCTTGTATAATGAAGCAGGGCTTTGCTTTGCGAAAAAAAAAATACAAATTTGAAACTTGGAGATACAAGGTTTCTGCCCGACAGTGACGATTTACTTTGTTGGCCGCCCAGCCCCCAAAATGGAACGAAGGCGACATAATATTTTAATTTTTTTCCTAATGGCCGGCCTGGACCGGCCGGGAATGAACCGGCCGTTCGGGAGTTGTCCCGCTTTTCCCAATGGCCAGCACGTCCCTGGTGGGAGTGCTGCTGCGGTGTGGTTCGGTACAAAGTCTACTTTGTTAAACTGAAAATCAGTTAAGCAGACAGAAACAGCTACTAATAATAATTTGGTCCCAACTCCTTTGTATTAGTAGTACAGCGCTCATGAAGCAGAAAGCGTCTTGCTCTTGGACACTTCGACACATAAAAAAGTAAAGAGAAATGATAAACGCTCGCGCACTGAGGGCTCCAATGTGACAAGTGCTTTATTGCACCAAACAAACACTTGGACACACAGCCTGGAGCTGGGGCGCAAACAAACAGGGGACCTATTGTTTCCACAGAACCACCACTGTCATCATAGTAGCAGCGGGTGTCCGTTCATATTTCACTGACTTTCATGCTTTGTTGACTCCTTTCTCGTCTTTTTCCAGTGTCAGTCACAACATGTTCAGCTGGACAGATTTACCTAGCCACGTTAGTCTCAAGGGTGAGAATGACCATAGCTGTTTGTCCAGTCACACATACATAACCATGACTTACTATTCAAGACACCTGTTTAACCTTTACACATAGAGCTACCAAAGATAACTTTCTGACCAACATAATGGTCAGTGAGCCATAATTGCATGCATGTGCCGAGGCAAGCACATGTTTGACCAGTATGTTATATGAACTATGGATCTCCACGTATACATTTATCCTGACCATTAAGTCTCATGCACTCTCATGCACAACCACCGAGGCCTCACACATGTGATGAGATGCGCACACGCCTGTGACCACCTTATCTCTGCTATGTGCATGTAAACACACATTGCTGGTAGAACATAATATAAAAGCAAGGCCTGAGGACTGAAAACCTTGCACTTGCTCACTGTATTTTCCAGACTCCGCAAGCTAGCCAGTTGATAAAAAAGTGTAATACAACTACTTTTTTATTATTATTATACAAAGCCCGTTTTTTTTTTACTGTCTCATCTTTTCAACCGCCTGCATCAAACCTCAGTCAAGACACTTCACCTGCCTTTACCTCCACTATTTACTATTTGTTTTGCTACTTAATTTTACTTCATTTCACCATTTCAGGCACGTTGTGAGAGGGGTAAAAAGAAGTTGTCCCTTCTAAATCAAGACTTATTGATTCATTTTGGAGAGAGAGAGAGAGAGAGAATCCAAAGTACACTGATGATTGTGCTGTCAAATAATGCAACTATATGGAATCTACATGTGGGGGTCCCTACTTCATCTCTCTCTCTCAACTAAGGGGTCCTTGGCCTGAAAACGTTGAAGACCCCTGACTTAAGTATTTTTACTTTAACTCAAGTATGGCTTTCAAGTATTGTACACTGTCTCTTGCGAAGCTGGAACGTAGCTAATAAGTCAACCAGACTTGACCTTAAAGTGACCCAGTTATTTTCATTTAGTGACATCCCTCAAGGACCACTGAGAGTCCCCGGTCCCCAATTTGACAATCACTGTTCTAGGGGATCTAATAGGCCTGTGGCACTGCCACTTAATAGCCTTTGCTTATCAGAATGGGCCTGGAGGAGACCTAGACAGTGCTGAAAGGGGAAAAAAGACGAGAGAGAGAGAGAGAGAGAGAGAGAGAGAGAGAGAGAGAGAGAGAGAGAGAGAGAGAGAGAGAGAGAGAGAGAGAGAGAGAGAGAGAGAGAGAGAGAGAGGAGAGGAGAGAGAGAGAGAGAGAGAGAGAGAGAGAGAGAGAGAGAGAGAGAAAAAGTGGAAAAAGATCAAGACGGCAGTGGTTCACTGTCATTAGAACATGGAGGTTTGTTCTCCCCCAGAGCTGTCGAAGAGTCCTTGAGCAAGACACTGAACCCCTAGTTGCTCCCGGTGAGCAGGTTGGTGCCTTGCATGGTTTCCTCTGCCGTCGGTGTATGAATGTGTGTGTGAATGGGTGAATGCAATGCACAATCACTGTAAAGCGCCTTGGATAAAGGCGCTATATAGATAGATATTTTAGATAGATTTGTTTATTTTTGTGTCGTGCACCAAAAAAGGTGCCCAGCCCACATGGACTTACAGGACACATCATTATAAATGATTTCATCGGTACCATACGTTATACAGGTATACATTTAAAAATAAAATAAAAACAAACAGACAGACAAAAAGACACTTTCCCAAGCCTTACACACATACTCTGCCAAAAAGAACATACCTTTACTAAAACATAATTCTTTCATAATCGTCCAACCTAAAAAAGTTAATACAAACAGATGACATTTTACCAAATAATCTATGTCTTAATGGACAATAAAACAAGAAATGAACCTCATCTTCAATTTCCTCCAAAATCACACAATAAACAAACTCTGTAAATGCACCATTTACCTTTTAAGACGTGGCATACTGAATGTTGTTGTAATTCTGTGTGATCTTCTTGTGCAGTGCTTTCCAGTTCCAACATTGCTACACCCAGCAGACGCCGCACATCATCTCCTCCTCATTACCGACTTAATTAGTCTAATGAGTTGAGTGCAGGAGGGGGGGAAAAAATAGAAAGTTTGGCAGGCAATTACTGTAGCATCCAGCAGCCTTTACCGGCTTCATCTGCTGATGGGCGGAGATTGGGATCGTTGGACGAACAGTCTGGCCCAGCATGCCATGTGATTCTGTGGGAGTCTGCTATCGATCAGAGCTAGCCTTACATTAAGACGCATTCTGCCGAGACTTTCACATTGTGACTGGGGCGATGGCAGAAAAGCGTCTTACCGACTAGTCAGACAGGTCGGGGGCATGGTCTGCAAAACTGCTATTGCGGCTCTACACATGCACAAATGCAAAATATAGCTTCCGGACAAGTTCTGCAAGATGTATGCGACTTGTCAGGAAGCCTTGTTTAATGTACTTTTGGTACATGTTGATACCAATACTTTTGTACTTTTACTCAAGTAAACTTTGAATTCCAGACTTTTACTTGTAACAGAGTATTTCTACATCACAGTATTGATACGTTTACTTGAGAAAAACATTTGAGTACTTATTCCATCACTGACTGTGCGTGAACAGGGGGACAAAACCCCAAACCCTGTGCTCAATTCCATTGAAAAAAACACAGTTGGAAAAGGATAGAATCATTCTGTCCTTGACAATAAGCAATCCTACGGAGAAAGAAGATAGCAGGGGCGCTACTGGTATCCCTCAAACCACCGGTGCTCATGAAAGGGAATACAATGAGCAAAAATAGGAAAAAAATTGCCACAGAGGCACAAAAATCCAGGTCCAGGCACTCAGGTGGATTTGACAGTAACACCAGGGTTGTAAGGGTTACTTTTAAAAAGGAATCCCCTACAGTTACAAATTACTTGCAAAGAAAATGTAGTCAGTAACGTAATCTGATTATCACAATTTAAAAAGTAACTACTAGTTACTTTCAGTTACTTTTGAATTACTTTTTAGCAAAATTCTCTTTAATGAAATAAAATAAGTTTTACCATTGATAACTAGACAAGAATATTGAGCCTATGAAATTAGGAAAAGGACAACAGAATTTGACTTAAGCGAAATGGCAGTACTTTACGCTGATTCGACTTGATTATTTTATTGTTTGCTGTTATAACTTATTTGTAAAATTGATGAGGGCAAGGGGAGAATGTAATCCAGCATGTAACCCCCATCATTCAGATCCGTTACTGTAATCCAGATTACACATTTTAAAATGTAACCTGAGACTTTACAAGTTACCTGTTTTTTGTAATCTGATTACGTAATCCCGTTACATGTAATCCGTTACTTAACAACCCTGAGTAACACCCTGAAGAAGCTGTTTGCCGAAACGCGTTGGTGTTTTTTAATAATGTTCAAGCAATCCTACGGTTTGAATGCTGTACACGTACACATGGGGCAAAAATAATGATGAAAAAATACGCTTTTAGTTTGTTTTTAGTCTTTTTTTACTTTTGACTTTCCCAGGTGGGAGTCGACTTGTGTAATGAAGTCGACTTGTCGACTTTTTGGTTAATGCCCTACTTTGTACTGACTTCTGGTACTCGCCACCTGTTGACTGAAAACCTTTCAAGTGTGTTTGTTTACTAAGAGTCTAGAGTGAGAGAGGCCTCTCTGTTTATTATTATTGGCTTTTCATCACAGTAGAGAGCTTTCTAAGTAATGGCATAATGAATACAATGTCAGTGTGACTGGCTACGTGCCTTAAGGAGAGGTACTGTGTTGGTTTCATGGTTGAAAACCAACACATGCATGCACATTGCACAGTACACATACAGTAGAATAAAGAAATTAAATGCCTTATTTCCATTTTCCAACAATGGTTTTATTGAAATAATGACACCTGGTTACAGATGGACCGCTTTTTTGCATGTGCTGCGTGCATGCATGGTATGTCTGTTAATTAATTTGACACATCCACCAATGTGTCAAATTAATTAACTCTAATTTCAAGGCGTCTTCGTCGATGTATAGCCTATATACCTCACATGTTGATACCTCGATATAGGTACATTTTCGATATATTGCCCAGCCTTAGTTGACAGTGCCAGCACTTATCCCCATTGATTGTACCTTATTCTGAAGACGCACGGAAGCCACGAGTGCGTCCACGCTGTGCACATTCACGCTGTTATATATATAGGGAGGGTGTATACAGTTAGTGGCCGTTGAGCTTGTCACATTTTCTGGGGCAAGCTGCCCATATCACGCGTGTCACGCAAGATTTCCACTGTCCGCCACTAGGGGCAGTAGTGTTCTGCTGCCTTGTTGCTCTGCCATGTGAGCCTATACATGCTATACATGAGCTTCAACTGGACGATGTAAAACGTGTGGAGAACACACCATTTTTCCCAGTTGAGCTTGTATTTCACCCAGTAGGTATGGGAGTTTGTTCAAACTCTCTTTGGGTGTATGTGTTCTGAGTACAGTATGTGTCTCTGATGTCTTGGTATAGTACATGGGCATGTACTGTAGTTGGAAAGTGTAGCTATGTTTCCACCACATTTTGTGTTCAGTGAGTGCATAGTCTGGGGTCTCTCTGTCGAGCTGCTGTCTTTCTCTATTGCAAGGCTGTTTTCACTGAGTCTGTACCTAGGCAGGCTTTCCTCAATGTCCTTAAAAACACAGGACAATAGTTTACTTTTGTTTTTGTTTATTTGGTTGTCGATAGGTTGTCAAAAATGTTAAGTAACTTTTGCCACCTTTCGGATGAAGACATTTCATATGGCCCATGGACTATGAGTGGTCTGTTTTCCTGTTATGTTGGCATTTCATTGGAGCAGTCACGTTTGTAGCCACCCCTGTGGGACCACTGCCTGCCAATCTAGATACCTTTGATTTATTTAACGCATTCATAACGGGTACACATTTGGTGTATCATTATTTTATGCTTTAACTATTGAAAAATAGCAGATATACAAGCTCACAGCGCGGCACCGAGTGCCGCGCTGCGAACTTGTAGATCTGCTATTTTTTTTAAATCGTGAAAATTAGAATTTTGACCCGATTCTATAAGTGTCTTTTGAATCCTTCTAAGGTTTTTTTTTTAAAACCTATGTTTCTATGTCAGCAATCTGGCCAGCCATCGTCAAAGAAAAGGTCCTTTTCACTTAACTCGCTCCCTGCCAATTAAATATGGGCTTTTTGGCTCATATTGCCATAAATCTCCATAGACTTCCATGTAATTTATAGTGCACAGATCATGCACGCCCATGCACAGATCATGCACCATGTTTGTGCAGGCTGTTCACAGCTTTCAAACAAAAAAATCAGATTGGAAATCCGTTCAGGCATTCTTGAGAAAATAGCCATTATGTTTTACATGTTATGTAAGCAAAGATGGCTGCCCTGTATGAAAGATGGGGTTGTATGGGGGGTGGAACATACAAAATCGCGATTGAAATCATGTTTACTAGATTTAATGTTTTTTTTTTTTGTTTTTTTTCTAAGTAAAAGTCGATTTAAGTCGTTTGGCAGGGAAGTCCATAGTGAGATAGTTGATCTGAAAGTCGTTTGGCACTGAACTAGTTCACTTAACTGGAGCTCAGTTAGTCTGTTCTTGAGAGACTACTATGTCAGTGGTTCTCAAACCTTTTCATGTGAAGGACCCCCAAAATGATATGTATTTGGCCACGGACCTCCATCTCAAAATATTTAGTTTCAGGGACCACCCAGAAGCAAAATTTGAGTTACAAACGTTCGCTTTGAAAATACATATATTCAAAGATTTGCACACATTTTCACGACTTTTTCAAAAATAGCAGATCTACAAGCTCGCAGGGCGGCACTCGGTGCCGCGCTGTGAGCTTGTATATCTGCTATTTTTCACTGGTTAAAGCAGTCAATAATTCTAGGCCTAAATGGGTTAACACAACAGACAGGTGGTTATGGTGATTTGAGTCCTAATTTGATTAGCTTCAGCTGCATTGCTCACATCATCATGGCGTACTATCAGCATTATGCAGCCTGACATACCTGTTGTTTTTAAACTGAACTTGAAAACACACAAGGAATCACTTCAGCCTTGGTTCACCTTAAATGTTGTTGTGGATTTCACATTGGACTACAGTTAGCATTTACACTTCTATATTGATAGAAAACTATAGCCACACAACATAGCTATAGTATACTGTATCAATCAGATTGCATAGTTTGACCACATTTCTCTCCACACATGGCACAGTGTGCTGTGCAAAATCGTCACTGTCGGGCAGAAACCTTTTATCTCCAAGTTTAAAAATGTATGTTTTTTTCGCAAAGTAAAGCCCTGCTTCATCGCACAAAACTTGTGAAAATAGCAGATCTACAAGCACACAACACCTCGCAGTGGGAGGCACTGTGTGCTTGTAGATCGTCTATTTTCACTATTTTAAATCTTTTCAAACGGTTTTGGACACAAGGTGTTCCACCCGATAACAACAATATGGTACACAGTATAATCTGTACCACTTGGTTCAATCTGTATGATGAGGTGGGAATATGAAGGGGTATTTTGTTTGAACTGAAAATGTATATTAAAGTAGGACTCTTTAAAAAATAATCTTAAAATAATAGTTAATATGTTTATTGCGACCGTCAGGTCGCAGTTACTATCAAAACCTCCACAAACTGTGAGTCCGTCCGTCCGTCAGTCAGTCCGTCCGTCAGTCTGTCTGTCACACGTCACATGTCACACTTTTGCCCTGCTCATATCTCCGCAACCGTTGCCCCGATCCATGCCAGATTTTGCACACACACTCCTTGCCTGCCAAACTACAACCTCCAAGGACCCCCGGAGCTCCAGGGACCCCCAGGTCCCTGGGGGACCCCCAGATGTAAAAAATGACCAAATGTGCAAAAATGACCAAATGACCACCCCAACGGGGCTGCTCACGGGGAATTCCCGGGGACCACCGACTCCTGGTGCTCCAGAACGGATGCAAAAGTGGTGGCGCCCCCAGTGGAGGACCCCCTGCCACTGCAGCGCACATAAAATGCCGTAACTCGGGCTAGGAGCGACCGGGAGAGCCGGGGCCGGTACCTATTCGTCCGCCTCGGCGGCGCGGAGAACCCACCCCTCATTTCTCACATGGCCCTCTTCTAGCGCCACCATGTGGCGGATTCTTGCAAAACACATTTTTGGACACTGCTCCTACAATTTTTGCCCTAAATTCACTCAAATCGGTACACAGTATGTCTACACTCATGTCATCAACATGGATCTGTCCCATATAGCGCCACCTTCAGGCCGATTTTTTAAAACACATTTTTGGACACTGCTCCTACAATTTTTGCCCTAAAATCACGCAAATCGCTACACAGTATGTCTACACTCATCTCATCAACATGGATCTGTCCCATATAGCGCCACCTTCAGGCCGATTTTTTCAAACACATTTTTGGACACTGCTCCTACAGATTTTGCCCTAAAATCACACAAATCGGTACACACTATGTCTACACTCAGCGCCACCATCAGGCTGATTTTTTTCAACCACATTTTTGGACACTGCTCCTACACATTTTGCCCTAAAATCACGCTGCGACCTGACGGTCGCTTATCTCCCGATTAGGGAGTCTTACTGGTGATCTCATTGTGAGAATGCGCAATTATAAGCCAATCAAATTAATTGACTGTACTTCCACTTACTGTACTGGTCAGCTGTTGTTGGGGGGCGAGGCGCAGATTACACTGTGACATGAGTTTCAGACTATTTCAGAGCGTTTTCAGAGAGACCACATGACCTACTGCAGGGCTCCCCAATAGGCGGCCCGTGGGCCATTTGCGGCCCGCGGGGGTTCTGTCCGGCCCAGCAGCAACAACACTAGTACAGTGTTTCTCAACCTTTTTTCTGTCAGGGCACACTTTTCATTGCCAAAAGATCCCAGGGCACACCTAGATATATGGCATGTGTGGCTATTTTCAAAATGTTTGCCTCTTTCTTATATTATTTTAAAATTGGCCAATGTTTTACCAGCTTTTATATAGTTTGTTGATTATTTTTGATGCTGTAATGGTCTATTTTATTTTATTTCTTGTTCTTGAGGTATTAAACAGGTTTTAAAAGTCCTTAAATCGTGACTTCACTGCCAAATTTCAAAGGCCACACCAAAGGTCCGCTGCACAATGCTTGAGAAACACTGCACTAGTAGGTCTATATCTGAATTGTCGCTGGAGTAGCAGGAACGCCGCCGTCGCCACCCGCAATGCTGTGGCCCTCGCCTTGGTACTCTAGACATAATTTGGCCCTTGGCGAAAACTAATTGGGGAACCCTGACCTACTGTATCATACTATTATAATTTCGGGGTGTGTCAGCGGGCTTTAACAGGTTAACTGTATGTCGGCTGTAAGGCTAGGGCTCCACCAAAAAGACGCCGTCGTGCCAGCGTCAACAAATGAACCGGGACGAATTTGAGCATCCGACGTTGACGTTGACGTCGGCAGAGGAGCACCCTTCGTTGATTAAAACGGGACCGTTCCCAGCGTTGACGTTGACGCGACGCTCGACTCGCTCGGTGGAGCCGGCGGGTAACAATCCTCTGGCTGTTACACCAAGATTAATGTTGAGCCAGTGTGTACATATGCAATGACAAGGTTGGACTCCGTCGTTTTCCCTGGACAAATGCCAGATATAACCAATGATGAGACATGCAGCCGTACAATATGTCATCATTCAACCGTTGGTTGTCGAGGTGCTGTCCAGATAATAACGTGTCTTCATAAATCATCGGCTGACTTTTAAGGGGAAACCTGGTCTTATTAGGAGTTTCGGCATACATCCAACTTGGGATGGTGAAAAGGCCCATTTCTAGAAATACAGATGAGTTTATTGTTATACGATGCTCATCATGATCCATTCAGAGTCGGGACCAAGAGGCACAGTTGCTGTAGGTTTCTCTGTGCTTTCACCAGAACAGTCCTACACCCAGTTTAACCATTTACCATTTAAATCTGCTGAATCTGAAGTAAACAGAAGAGGAGTCAATATAAATCGGGAGGTAAGCAACTGTCACGTCGCATACACAAACTTTAGAAGGCAATGGTAGCCAATCAGGAGGGAATATGGGAAATGGGACAGATGCATTTTGATGACATGACTGTAGAGATACTGTGTACCGCTTTGCGTGATTTTTGGGCAAAATCTGTAGGAGCAGTGTCCAAAAATGTGTTTTTAAAAAATCTGTCAGATGGTGGTGCTAGATGGGAGAGATGCATTTTGATGACGTGACTGTAGAGATACTGTGTACCGCTTTGCGTGATTTTTGGGCAAAATCGGTAGGAGCAGTGTCCAAAAATGTGTTTTGCAAGAATCGGCCTCATGCTGGCGCTAGAAGAGGGCCATGTGAGAAATGAGGGGTGGAGGTTGTGGTTTGGCAGCCAAGGAGTGTGTGTGCAAATAAGGGATGTCAATTGTCATCTTTGGCTTTGAAATGGTAATCGATTGTAAAAAATATATATCCGGCATGTCTACTGCTCAATGTTTTATGCTGTCAATGGTATTGATACTGTACATGTTCAGAGAATGTGGGGACGCATCAACCTCTTGTCCTTCTAAACGAGTCAAAACAGGTTTTGTTCATAGCATGACCGAAAAAAACAGCAACAGGAAATACTGCAGCACAACACAATTCAAGCAGCGTGGTTCCTTTTCTGGTGTGAACGCACATTAAAAACTACTTGACAACAGACAAACAACTGCTGAGTTTAATTTCAGTTTAATAAGCTTTCAGCTTTTCAGAGGATATCGATTTTTCACCAAAAAAAAACACCATGCTCCAGTCATCAGTGAAATGGCAACAAAAAAAAGTTTTGTTGTTTAATTTCGCAGCGAGAATCTTAGCGAATCAATATCATTGACAAAACACTAAATAATAAAATAAGTACTAATTCATCAGCTGATGGCTAAATCCTTAACATCTTTGTGAAAGGACTTTATTTCAAGATGGTGTGTGCTTACAAACAGGAAAACTACTGTACAAAAAGAAAAATCTTTTGAATGTCAGGATAAATGATATTCGGGATTAAAAGCCAATTACCCCTAAATGCTGGAAGTGTCTATTTGCATAATGCATGGTTCAGATTATCCGCAGCCATTTCAAAGCGTGCTACACATTTGCCATTCATTAGAATGAGGTTTTTATCGGCTTAGTTTCATGTTGTTGTCTAATTCAAAACAGACAGAGCAACATTGGTGATGATAAGCTTCAGGGCATGTACTGTAACCAACCGGCTTAAAGTAATGTTGCCATGAGCTGACTAGGAGCCTTTAGGAAGAGCAACACGTTCAATATTACGCTGTCATGTTCTAATTGCTACTTGTGCCTCATCCAGAGAGAACAATGTCAACGTTTACAATCCCAGTGCTACAGGTGAAATACAGTCAGTCTTTCAGGTCTAGAAGAGCAGGGATTCTCAAAGTGGGTTCTGGGGACCCCCAGGGGCCCTTGGAGGAGTTTCAGGGGTCCCCAGCAAGATGAGTTAATATAGCATCACAATCAGTTTAACCACTTTAACCCCATTTTATGCTTTGGCATTACAAAATTGCCAATCTACAAGCTCACAATGTTCGATGGGTTGTGAGCTTGTACTGTCGATCAGGCTGTTGTTGATTATAATTCTTTATTATTTTGATGTGAAACATTTGGAATAATTCCTTGGCACAAAATCCTTTCAGATGGGGGTCCATGGCCGAGTACATATCAATATGGGGGTCCTCGACATGAATATGTTTAACAACCACTGGTCTAGGGCAGTGTTTCTCAAAGTGGTTTTCAATGACTGTGGGTTCCTTTAGGAAGGTCTAAATTGACCCATACAAGTCTGTAACACTGACCGAATACAAATGGAACCAAATGGACCCGTTATAGGGTTAATTTGGTCCCATTTGTATAGAGTTAAGGGGAGACCTTGGAATTTAAAAGTTTGAGAACCACTGGTCTAGAGGATAAAGTGTAACAGATGTTCATTGTTATAGACAGCAGCACAGCAGACAGTGTTAAAGGTTTAACAGGGGTGTAATGATACAGTATCTCTCATTCAGGTCGCTGTACAGTAATAGCCTAGACAGAGCTTTAAATGTAGGCAGACTAAAGGGCCGTTTATAGATCCGTACGTTTGATTTTGTGTACGTTTTGGGTGAGAGAGCACATACGTTAATTACGTCGGAATGCATAGTTCCTCTACGTAATGTGCGGGCCGACCCGCCCTCCGCTCCAATTCCGCTCCCGTTGGGACCGCGCGCCTGTATTGCACCTCGTAGCACACGAGAGCAGAGCTGCAGAACAGAGCGATTCGAAACGCAAGTGAGACGGATTTTGGCTGAATGAACCACACTCACTGAGTAGCACCACACTCACTGTCTCTCCAATCTGGTAATGAATCAATAACCAACAGGATTTAATGTTTTCCGTCTCATTAAAAGGACAATGTCTACATAAAAAGGAAAGTATGATGGCGTCTTTTTCGACATATTAGGCTAGACTCCATCCAGGCTCACTGTCGTTTCACTTTACCACGGAGCTCTCCATGTTTGTACCATATAGAGGTATGGTTGATATTTACAGACGTTGAAGAACGACATCTTTCCACTATTTTTGCAGAGGAAAAGTTATTTTCCTCACTACTGTCCCCACGGTTGACAAAAGTATTGCCACGGGTAGTTCATGTGTACGTACGTTTTAATTGGTTTTTATACGTTGGGTTGGGTGTTGTCCGCTAGCCTACAGACAGGGAGATAGAACGAACACCAAACAGACCAAACGGAAGAAATCTCTCTCCCCCTCCGTTTCTAGTGTAGTTCCTTATGTATTGGTACTTAACTATCTGCAGATGCATGTGCGGGCTCTGGTAGCTCGGAGTTGCAGCCTTTGTGTTTCAGTCTCTATCCCAGAGGTGTTTCTTAAACCTCTTTACTCTTCCTTACACATCTTACTTAATTCTTCTCCAGGCTTCCAGCCAGAAACAAGTTACTCTGTGCCTTATAGTAGAGGAGTCCCTCTCAGCATACAAAGGATAATTGGGAGTACGCGTTTTGTACAACTGGAGGGCGAATGAACTCAGAGTTTGGTTCCCTCTGCTTTCCAGTCGTCTACAGCAGTGGTTCTCAACCTGTGGGTCGGGACCCCCAGGGGGGTCCACACATTATTTTGGGGGGTCCCCAGATCATTGACTTAATATGCAACATTGTTTTCTCGCTCAACAGTAAACAAACCCAACATACAGTCTAGGTGTATAGAGGGTATCTGCACATTTCTAAAGTGACAATTGAAGGACCTTTTAATACCTCTAAATGACAAATTAAACCTTGGACAAATTGTCAAATATTAGAGGCATAAATTGTGAAAATTGTCGATCTACATGCTCACAACGCCGAGGCGTAGTGAGCATGTAGATCTGCTATTTTCACAGTAGAACCGTGTTATACAAAATGTAATGCCTCAACTCTTAGTGCTCGTCAGGGTGTGGGGGGTCCCCAGTTAAAATATGATTCTTTTGGGGGTCCCGGCCTGAAAAGGTTGAGAACCACTGGTCTACAGGGCAATCTATACTCTCATATATTCTCAGTACTGCACAGAGGTGAGACAAAGCAGCTCGGTCACGTTGACCCCCGAGGATTCATCTTGCCCTCTTGTTGACATCTTTTGATTGGTGGTGTGATTTGCTGTGCTGGACAGTAACTAGATATATTGTACAAATGGGGGTGGAGGATGGAGGAGGGGGTTAGTTGGGTCGGGGGGGGAACAAGGAACAAGGTGACCCCAAACTGTAGATCAAAATACCAAACAACTGCTAGGGGACAGCGTCCTGCATGGATGACCAGGCGTCATCTTTCTCCATTTGGCTCCGGCTCACACCTGTTATGTAGGGGTCATTCACCAGCAGCACTCATGGCTCCACTGGGATGGAAAGCCCTGAACGGTCCAGTCATTTATCATCACGAGTCAACAGAATTCCATCACTTCCCTGAATGGGCAGTATAACTCAAGTTCCGTGCTATGAGAACCAGCAGGTTTAGGTTAAACACATGGACACTAGCGTCACTATTCTGGGGGCAAAGAAATAGCAGACCCGACGCGTTGTCAGCTTGTAGATCTGCAGTTCTCGGCAAAGAGATTTTGGTGCAGAGGTAAAACGTATGGGCCCAAGTAGGGGTGTAATTCCAGTAGGAGCGAGATCATTTAGCGACCTACAACTGGGTTGCAACCTGGTCGGTAGTTTTCACCGACTGGATCGCTAAATCCACCGACTGGGTTGCTAAATCTACCGACTGGGTCGCTAAATCCACCGACTGGGTCGCTAAATCCACCGACTGGGTCGCTAAATCTACCGACTGGGTCGCTAAATCCAGGTCGCTAAATGATCTCGCCCTCTCTCTGTAATAGTGCAGTTTAAGGGACAAATCTGTTATTTGGATATAAACAAGTAAACACTGTGATTCTCTCGCAAATAGCTAGATTTTCTGAGTGGGTGTGTCCGAATGGTTCTCTCCTGAAAAGGGGACTGGTGTGATGTCACACCAGGGCTCATTTCCATAGTACCGCCCCTCCACTTCAGTTTCCTGGCAACTGAAGAGAAGGGGGCGGTACTTTTGTTGTGGATTCTATTGAGACTATGGGGTGGGTGGGGTAAAGTGGTGCTAAAATTGGAACGATACAGGGAAGATAGGCATAGTGCCATGCTAAAATTGGAACGATACAGAGATGATACAGATGCTAATCTTCTCTGTATCATTCCAATTTTCGCCCAAAGACAGCGCCCCGTTGCCAACACAGGGCATTTTGGTATTGCATCTGAAACGGCTTGGAATTAGAAGGCAGAACATGACATTTCAATATCCGAGTGGTTGTTTAGGCTAAAACCTGTATACAACCGTATTATGAACCAATATTTATATAAATTGTACATTTTTAAAAGCATGGTGTGGCCCCTTTAAGATGTTTGAAACAAGTAACCAAATCTTATTGCAAACGTGCCCTTGAATTCTTTCCAGGGTATTGATTATGTTGAAGATGGACATAATTATGTAGATTGACGATGTAAGCTGTTAGTTGTCATATTAGTGAGTCTGGTCTCTTGTTGAGTCAGGGCCCCAGACGCACTGACATTTTCTGTACTGGACCCCTGCCTGACCACACACACACACACACACACACACACACACACACACACACACACACACACACACACACACACACACACACACACACACACACACACACACACACACACACACACACACACACTTCACAGATCAATCTAACCAAGCTAAACACATAGTTCCTTCTCATAGAGTTATTTTCCAGTACAATGCTGAAATATAGAATGTTGTGTCAGATATTAAATTTGAAACATAATGTAACACAACATAACCTTTTCGGGGGAAGTATTGATGTAATGTAATGTAATACAGCAGTAACTGGCCTAAATCAATATCACATGAAAGAGAGAGAGGAGAAAAAAACTGGTTCTGGTATGGTTTCAGTGTTATGTCATTCAATCACACATGCACACGTGCAGGCACATACACCAGAGGCAATTGGCTGACTCAGATCGAGTGCTAGCCCTACCAATAAGTGTGTTCATTATCTCTATAATGAACACACATATCGTCACTGTCGGGCAGAAACCTCGTATCTCCAAGTTTCAAATGTGTAGATTTTTTCGCAACGCAAGGCCCTGCTTCATCAGACAAGGCCGTTGCACAAAAGTAGTGAAAACAGCTGATCTACAAGCACACAACGGTGCGAGGCGTTGTGTGCTTGTAGATGGGCTGTTTTCACTAGTTTAAATCATTTTAAAAATTATAAATACAAAACAAACGTTCTTGGACATACAAGGTTTCCACCCAACAACGACGATAATATAATAGTGTACGCTAGTGCATGTGTGTGTGTCCGCAGCTAATCTCCCGTGAGTGACATTTCTGGTGCATGCCGCCAGCAGACGAAGGACCTCAATCCCTGAATATTTGTTTTCCAATCCATCAATGACAGCTTGTCAGGTTGTCCGGCTTATGTGATCTACACTACTAACCAATTATAACAGCCCTGTCGTTCCGGTTCATGGGATGTCATCTGCAGGGATTTTATTCTTATTGGTGAAGATTACTACACCCTCCAGAAAAATACGATTATGTGATCGCATAATTCCCCGCATAATCAGCCAAATGCCGCAGATTATGCAGGGGTCACATATGTTCAAAAAGGCAGCATGATCACATATTTCCGCCCGCACATTTCGGAACTACGTGCATATTTCACTGCATAAAATCATATAAAACCCTGCATAGTTCGATTTCACATATTTTGCATATTCTACAACTTTCCGCAAATTCACCGCATAAAATCACATAAAACCCAGCATATTTCATCGCGAAATCAAGGATTTCTCCCCGCATAATAAATGAGTTTAGAGTTAGACTGCATAATCAAGGATTTTTGCCCGCGTTTTTCTGGAGGGTCTAGATTACAAAGATCAATATGTCCGGTTAGGGACTGTGTGCTGTGTCTTATGTCTGCTCTATGCACTGTCAGAGTAAAACCAGGAAATGCCAACTCATGAAATGTGTTGGGGTTAGAACAGCTTCAGGTGGTTAAAGTTCAATAGCCGAGAGGCTTATGGACGTGAACCCCTTTTTGAGCTTTTACCCCTCAGGCCGGGAACACACACACACACACACACACACACACACACACACACACACACACACACACACACACACACACACACACACACACACACACACACAGACAGCTTGAAATTAATGGACACCACCGCTCAGTTCACACTGGTGTGATTTTTGTGTAGTACAGTACATTATTTTTTTTTTAATTTTGGATAATATTTGAAGTTTTTCAGTAAACTTAGGTCAGGCTTTAGAGGGCGTTTTTAGAATCAGCCTCAGGCCTGAATGGGTTAAACCATTTCTGAGACGGATAATCACCATTCAATGGGATTATCAATTAGAAAAATTCAAGTCACTTCCTGCCAATGACCAGCGTGTATCATAAGAGTTCAAACAATGCTTGATGCTTTTTGTTTGTTTCTGAAAGTCTGAAAATATTTAAGAATCACACAACCTCTGAATCAAAGCCTATTATAAAACCAACTGTGACTCACAAAGATGCATTATTATCATTGTGTCATTACTTTTCTAACTTCCAATCTAAATCCCACACGTGAGACTTCCTTCAACATTAACTGTCACGAAAATATTTAAGAATCACACAACCTCTGAATCAAAGCCTATTATAAAACCAACTGTGACTCACAAAGATGCATTATTATCATTGTGTCATTACTTTTCTAACTTCCAATCTAAATCCCACACGTGAGACTTCCTTCAACATTAACTGTCACGAAAATATTTAAGAATCACACAACCTCTGAATCAAAGCCTATAACAAAACCAACCGTGACTCACAAGAATGCATTATTATCATTGTTGTCATTACTTTTCTAACTTCCACTCTAAATACCACACGTGAGAGTTCCTTCAACATTAACTGTCACAACGGAAGGGGAATGTTTGTGCACCAACACACAGTTGGATAGATGAGCTAATTAGGACAAAATAAAACTGGTGTAAAGGGCTTCCCACAGCAACCATTATAACTATAATGACAACGATACGTGGCACATAGAAAGGGAATGATGCAGAGCCGGGGTGCTGTGGACCATCCACTGTGGACCATCCTCCACTTGAGTCAGAACCATTAACTCTTTATTATTGCGCTTGATGATGATGGCACATTAGGATTTCAGCAGAAAATATGGTAGGGGGGAGAGGGGTAATGTAAGACACTGGGTAAAGTGAGACACCCCTTGTATCTAGGCAATAGAACACATTTATGTGGTCATGCGACCATTATATTTTAATTATAGTGAAAGTTACAAGTATGGTTCGTGCAATATGAAATGTGAGCTTACCAAGGGCTTTGGAGAGACATGAGACTGCAGTAACTTCAGTTTAGAGCACTGCAGAGTGGAAGTCTGCGCATCTGTGACCAGCTGATGCTTGTTCACGCATCGTTAATGCATCAAAGAAGGCAATTATGTGTCTGCACTGTCAAATAGGTTGACATCTATTCTAAGATATCATCAAAGCCAAGTGGTTGGCCTTCACTGGTGTGATGTAGCTAGGCTAGGGTCTAAACAAGAAAGCATGTTTACAGTTGTTGCACAGAAATTAAGCACTTTTACGTGGGGATTAGTCCGGTGCTTAATGTCTGATTTAACATACTTGCTTGGTTTCTCCCAATAAATCATTATCACTTTTTTTCCTAACCAAAAAGAACTTAAAAGACCCTGAAAAAAATCCAATGTAAAGTCATGTAGACCCCCCCCCCCCCCCCCCCCCCCCCCCCTCTATAAATGCCATCTGCGCCCCTGCCTTCTTAACCTCGCCAACATATTGAATGCAGCACTTACTGTAGATACACACGGTAGGAACACATGGCGTGCCTTGAAAGGATTTAAAATAAATTACACACATGGTTCCTGTAATGTACGTCTTAGATTATAAAATAACTTGACAGGAGGACCAGATTCAGAATATCAACGAGTCAATCATTTACTATGTGTCTCTCAGGCGGGTTGCAGAACAACATGAAAACACCGGTACATCATGTGACCTTCATATCCGGATCCCCACTAAGGGTGCCCCTATAGCTCAATACACTACATCCTCCTTCTTAAGTTTTTTTTTTTTTTTTTTTTTTTTTTAAACAGAGGAAGGCATCACACATCAACAAAAGACAGTGAAGAAAGTTTCAAGAAACATATCCACCAATCTATATAAACAAAGGTACTTGTGCACAGCACAAAATAACAAAGGTGCATCACGCAGAAACAAAACAAAAAAAAAAAATATATATATATTTTATGCAAATACTCCTAGTAACCACAGAACTGCAGTAAAGATAAACATCACATCAGTAACAATGCAACAGAACTCCCAAGTCCCAAAAGTCCCTACTCCTTAAACCTTGCTGGAGTTTTGATCAGTCTCCCTGATCTAGTGCAATAAGGCTGCTTGAGAGAGTCAGCAGTGTCACTGTTTCCCTGGGGAGTGTGTGTCGAAGTCTGCACACATGAATTGTCCTGAGTAACAAAGCTTGGGTTGTCACAGTCCATATCCACATTTATGTCTTGCTCATCAGCAGAGGATGGAAACTCTCTCTCAGCAGTCTCCCTGAGATGTCTCCTGTTCCTTCTGAACATCTTGCCTTCAGGCGTACGTACCACATAGGAACGTGGTTGTTCGTGCTCACTCATGACTACAGCTGGCTTCCAGCTGTTTCCAGACTGCATCCTCACATTTTCTCCAGCATGCAGCTCTGGCAGGCTTTTAGCATGACGATCATAGTAGCTTTTCTGTTTAGCTTGCTTTTCTTTCAGCTTGTTGTGAACACTGAGTGCACCTTCAGAGGTGAGTAGTGAAGTGGACGCTGGCAGTTTTGTCCTCAACCGACGCCCCATCAGCATCTGGGCAGGTGACAGGCCCACACCTTCCAGTGGTGTATTTCGGTACTCCAGAAGCGCTATGTAAGGGTCACCAGACTTTTTGAGCAACCTTTTCACAGTTTGTACAGCTTTTTCTGCCAGTCCATTTGACTGCGCATAGTGTGGACTTGAGGTGACATGATTGAACTCCCAGCTCTCTGCAAAGCTCTTGAATTCTGCACTGGCGTACTGAGGAGCATTGTCACTGACCAGAATATTAGCAATCCCGTGCCGGGCAAATATGGACTTCATAGCAGTTATAATGCCCTTACTAGTGGTGTCACTCAGCCTCATTATCTCTGGGAATTTTGAGAAGTAGTCGACACATAGCAGATACTCCGATCCATTGCTGTGAAACATGTCGGTGCCAACCTTCTCCCATGGTCTATTTGGCAGTGGATGTGAGATCAGTGGCTCTTTTTGATTGCTACTCCTGTGCTCATTGCAGACAGCACACTGGGCAACAACTTGCTCAATTTGGGCAGACATGCCTGGCCAATAAAGCACATCTCTGGCCCTTTCTTTGCATTTGACCACGCCCAAGTGTGACTCATGTATTTTTTCAAGCATCTCTGGTCTCAGTTGCAGTGGCACAATGAGCTTCTCTGACTTGAATAGCAGACCAGAGGCAAAACTGATCTCCTCTCTGAATGTCCAGAACGGTTGCAGATTCGCTGACACAGCAGATCTGTCCTTAGGCCAGCCACGCATTGTCATATCCTTTAGTTCCTGCAGTACTGGGTCCTGTGCAGTTGCATTTCTAAACACCTCCTGCTTTTCTTCTGAGACAGGCAACTGTGGCGTGACCCAGTTCACCTGAAGTTCCTCTTCCAGAAGATCCTCTTTCTGCTCACGTAGATAAGCACGGCTCAAAGCATCTGCAATGTGAAGCTCCTTTCCTGGCTTGTATGACACTGCAATGTTGTACTTTTGAAGTCGCAGCAGCATTCTTTGCAGTCTCATGGGAGCCTGGTGCAGTGGCTTTTTGAAAATGCTTTCCAGTGGCTTGTGATCGCTTTCGACTTGGACCTCTCTGCCATATAGATATTGATGAAATTTTTCGCATCCATACACTATGGCTAGGAGCTCTTTTTCAATCTGAGCGTACCTGCGTTGACAATCTGTGAGTGCCCTTGAGCCATATGCCACAGGTCGCTCATCCTGCAGTATTACAGCTCCGATTCCCTCAGAGCTGGCATCCACAGACAGCGTCACAGCCTTGTTGACATCATAATATTTTAGAGTTGGAGCTCCAGTGATCAGCAACTTCAGCATTTCAAAGCTCTCACGTTGAGGCTCCTCCCAGTGCCATTCTGTTTCTCCCTGCAACAGCGTCCTCAGAGGGGCAGATATTTCAGACAGATTAGGAATGAATTTAGCTAGATATTGAACCATTCCCATGAACCTCATTAATGCAGGCTTGTCAGCAGGTGGGGGTATTTGGACAATGGCTCTTATCTTTTCATCATCAGGCTTCAGCCCATCTGCACTGAGTGTATGGCCAATGTACTTGACCTCTGTCATCCTGAATTTGCACTTGCTCTTATTGAACCTCAGTCCATTCTCGTCTGCTCTCTGGAGCAGCTTTATCAGTCTCTGATCGTGTTGCTCCAATGTGTCCCCCCACACCAGCAGATCATCGATGATGTTGACCACACCATCCAACCCCTCGATCATCTGCGCCACAGCTCTCTGAAACACCTCGCTCGCTGACGAGATGCCAAAGGGTAGCCTCTTGAAGCGGTACCTTCCAATGGGTGTGTTAAACGTGCACAGCTTGGAGCTCTCCTCATCCAGTTTTATTTGATAAAATCCCTGGTTTGCATCCAACACAGAGAAGTATTTTGCATTTGGCATGCGTGACACCACTTCCTCCACTGTGAGGAGTGGATAGTGCTCCCTTCTTATCGCTGTGTTCAGATCTTTAGGATCCATACAAATCCTTATCTTCTTGGGCGTGACTACTGTCACCATACTGTTCACCCACTGTGTTGGCCCATGTTGCCTTGTGATTACATCCGACTGCTCCATTTTGTGAAGCTGCTCAATCACTCTGTCCCTCAGAGCAACTGGGATCCTTCTGGGTGCATGTATCACTGGTCTTATTTCAGGGTCTATTTTAATGCTGTGCTCACCTGGTAAGCAGCCAAGCCCAGAGAACAGATGCTCATAGTCTTTTGGCATTGTGCCTTCTTTTTCCATGCTGTACAGCCTTTTCACCATTTTCAGCTGTGTGCTTGTTTCTCTTCCTAGGATCGCTGGAGCATCTCTCTCTATAATCTCAAAGTCAATGCTGTGTTTTTGACCCTTGTAGAGACATGTGACTGATGCTTGGCCCAAGGGCTCCATCTTGTGGCCTGAGTATGCCACCAACTTGCAACTGGATGCACGCAGCTTGCTGCCAACATCTAACATGTTAAATGTTTTGGCTGACATGACGTTACAGTCAGCTCCAGTATCAATTCGAAACGTGACCTTTTTCTTGTTTATTAACAGCTCTTCAGACCATCTGTCTTGGTCACTTTTTGCATTTTCAACAGCTTTAATGCTTCTCATTTCTATTGTTCCAATGAACATCTCCTCTTCATCACCATTATCACTGTCATGCTTCTGTTCCACAACGTGCATTTTCTTATTTTTGTGTTGACTATTTGCACGACACATTTTTGCAAAGTGATTTTTTCTGTCACATTTCCTGCACGCCAGGCCGTAAGCTGGACACTTTCCTTGTTCATGTTTGTAGCCACATCGATCACAGTCAATTTTATTTTCACTTGTCATTGGGCTTTCTCTTGTGAAGCTGCTTCCTTTTTTGTAAGCCTTTGCTGTGTTTATTTTGTGCACTTCCACTTCATCATGCAAAGCTTTCATCTGGGTGAACGTTATTTCACTGGCACGGCACATATCAAGTGCTTTATCCAACGTGAGATCAGCCTCTCTGAGCAGTCTGGCTTTCATTTGGTCATCACGTATCCCACAGACAATTCTGTCACGTATCAGTGAGTCACATAGGTCGCCAAATTCACAGTATTTAGCTTTATTTTTCAGGTCCGTGACATAGGCATCTATTGTTTCTGACGGACCTTGTGCACGGGTGAAAAACATGTGCCTTATGTAGGGCATATTCTTCCGAGGCTCACAGTATTCCCTGAATTTCCTTTTCAACACATCGATCTTGTTCCTCTCATCCTCCGTGAAGACAAATGTGTTACTCACTTTTATGGCATCGTCTCCCGCTACGTGCAGGAACGTGGCGCATTGCACTGTTTCTGACTTCTCTGCTACTCCACTGGCCACACAGAAAAGTTCATAACGCTGCAGCCACGTCTTCCAGTTCTCCGCCAGATTCCCCTCCAGACTCAAGTTCGGTGGTGGCTTAAAGTGTGCCATTCTCTCCAAGTTTCTTCTGACACCATGTAATGTACGTCTTAGATTATAAAATAACTTGACAGGAGGACCAGATTCAGAATATCAACGAGTCAATCATTTACTATGTGTCTCTCAGGCGGGTTGCAGAACAACATGAAAACACCGGTACATCATGTGACCTTCATATCCGGATCCCCACTAAGGGTGCCCCTATAGCTCAATACACTACAGTTCCAGCTCATCAAAGTCACAGAACCTGTCTTAGACCTCTCGTCCAACTCTATTTATCAGTTGAATAATACTCTTCTGCAGCATTGTCCAAGGCTCCCAGACATAGGCAGACTCAGCACTAACTGCACACAGGCGGGGTTTGTTTCTTATTGACCTTTATTTAATCACAGAAGACGATTGAGAGCACACTCTCTTTTGCAAGGACGCCCTGAGTTTCAGAGAAAATGTTAATCTCGGTTTAAAATGCAGAGACGGTCTTATCTTACTGTTGCTTTGCAGGTTCAGTTTCCATTAGAATCCCATGAGGCTTGATATTCACTCAGTTCAGGTTCAAGGTACGGCGTTCAGAAGCAGCAAGGTGTCTTCCTTTTCAGACAAAAGTGATAAAAAACGAAAACGCTGCAAAAAACCCTTCTCCTGCTGAGCCATCAGATTTCAGTGTGTAGTAAGAGGTCAATCTTATTCAGCTGACAGCTCCTCCAACAGAACCTTGAACGATCTGTGTTGTTTAGCTTTGGTGAGGAGGCCATTTGTAATCTTTATGACAGGGGGTCATTAGGCCTACATGATCAAAGCAGCCAAACACTTTTGCGCATATTGACTGCTGCAGAATAATGCGGTGATAATGTTGAATCTTTGAGAAATCTGTGTATTGGGAAACAAAGCCAGGGGTCATCGTGGATGTTAAGGGGCTAGAAGTTCGGGATGCCCTGTGGCCCTCGAACCAACGTCACACTGCCGATTCGACCAATATGACTGACTCATGTCAGGGCTCTTGTCATAGTAGGCGTTGTGCCTGTCTGTCTCCCGTTTGTGCCCATATATGGAGATCTCTGTATCTGTCAGTCCGTGTCCCTTTTATCAGGGCCGGATTAACCCCTTGTGGTGCTCAGTGCTACAACCCGCTTTGGTTCCCAGATTCTAGATGTGAGGGCCCAAACCTCTTGTAGATTAAAAAAAAAGACCTCTGTCTTTTTGTTGTTGGGGAAGTAGTGACAGGAGTTTCTTCTATCATGGTTTCCAATGTCTATCTATTCAGCAATATTACTCTCTTTCTGGCTATCCTTGGATACCCAGAAAGAGAGTGATATTGCTGAATTGAATTCTAGCTTTAAAGACAGGTGAACTTTTCACAGCTATTGGGTTTGATGCAATGTATTGTCATGTAGCATGAAGGGAAGTTGACACACAGGGGGTCAAAACTGGCTCAAACTGGCTACTTTGCGTTGCAATTCCCAGACAGCCTCACCACCTACACTCAGCTATGGACGCCAGAAATACAGTATATCATTAAATGCTCCACTTAAAGCCATCACATAGACCTTTTAATAATAACAACTCATAGTCACTGTGTGTGTGTGTGTGTGTGTGTGTGTGTGTGTGTGTGTGTGTGTGTGTGTGTGTGTGTGTGTGTGTGTGTGTGTGTGTGTGTGTGTGTGTGTGTGTGTGTGTGTGTGTGTGTGTGTGTGTGTGCATGCTGTGCTTGCTGTGCGTGCATGTATGTACAGGTTGTGTGCTTGTAGATCGGCTGTTTTCACTAGTAGTTTAAATCATTTTGAAAATGATAAATGCAAAACGAACGGTTTTGGACATACAAGGTTTCCACGATATTCAACTGTATATATACAGCTATATATATATATATATATATATATATATATATATATATATACTGTATATGATTTGTAAGCCATGTTATCTTTCTTGCAGTCTCTACACAAACTCAGCATCTCTCTCCCGCTTACGCACGCACGCACGCACGCACGCGCACACACACACACACACACACACACACACACACACACACACACACACACACACACACACACACACACACACACACACACACACAGACTTGTTTCTTGTTAGCACTTTATGCCTCATGGTTGGGGACACTTGCTTGGCTTTGCGTATTGATTGGACTGGCAGTGTAAGTAGAGAACTCCACAGATTGTGCATTGTGCTCCTGGGGGGGGGGAGGCGCAGGAGAGGAAGTGTGTCTGTGTGCGAGTGTGAATAGACAATGAATAGACAGAGCAGCGAGATCGTCGCGATATCACGACTGATGTCTGCGAGTGATGGCGATGCGAGCTCTATATCCAAAGATCCAAAGACGTTCAAGTCCGACAGAACACTTGCTCTGGTGTGCTAGATCAGTGGTTCTCAACCTGTGGGTCGGGACCCCCAAATTATTTTGAGGGGTCCCCAGATGATTATAACTGAATGTGCAACATTGTTTTCAACAGTAAGCAAACCAACAAAAGTTGAAGTTTAAAGAGGGTATATGCACATTTCTAAAGTGACAATTTAAGGACTTTTTTATAACCTCTAAAATGACAAATTTAATATTGGTATCTTAGTGCTCGTCTGGGTGAGGGGTCCCCAGTTAAAATCTGATTATTTTGGGGGTCACAGCCTGAAAAGGTTGAGAACCACTGTGCTAGATGATGATAAGACATTCAAAGTGCTCGGGTGGCACAGGGGTAGAGGACCTGTCTACCACCACCAGTGTTGTGTTAGTTACTGAAAAATAGTTACCGTTACTATTTAAGCCTACTTCATTTCAAAAGTAACTCAGTTACTTTACTGATTACTTACACCAAAAAGTAATGTGTTACTGTGAAAAAGTAACTTTTTAGTTACTTTTTAGTTGGGTTCCCAATCCCAATTACTGACCTTATAGCCTTCATTTTCATCACTTGACATGCATTGCACTGAACTCTGCTAAGTAATGTGGTCTATACCAGTGGTTCCTAAACCTTTTAGCTTGTGACCCAAAAGAGAAATTAGACATTTGCCCATGACCCAAACGAGTCTTTTCACTATTTCTTTTCACTATTTCTTAAATATTTGTGTTCTAAATTATGGAATTTCTTCGATTGTATCGTTTATTCATGGAATTACTTACAAAATAACTTTTTTATTATTATTTGCAAGCAATGTAGGCTACAACAACCCGACATTCTGTGGAATGCCTACCAAAACCTGAGGGAAAATTACCACCAGTTTCTAAGCTTTCTTCTAACAAAAATATCATGGTTTGATGAACCTTAATGAAATAGACGCGACGACAGATTTGACCGCGAGTCGGGACACATGCATGGATTAGACAATGTCAATCATCTCATCAATAACGCACAGCTGTCCACTGCACGCAGCGGACGGGAAAAGTCAGCTACTGTAAGTGATCGCATTATATCATATTGTACCTAGTGGAGGCTATCTGTAGTCACGTTTGCAGTCTATATGTCTGCACTAATCCATTGGTAAAGCACAAACATGCCCAGTGCCCACCACAGCGCGTCTCAGCGCGGCCATGTCTGTCATTTTGGTGTCAGTGTCTCATCTCCCCTCTGCCTGCATGTGAGATTCAGAACTACGCTCTGCTCTCTAGCTGCATACAATAACGCAAAATAACAGAGTAACGCACTATAGTAACGGTAGTTACTGAATAAAAAAAAAGAATGCGTTAGAGTACTCGTTACCGAAAAAAAAGATTGGCGTTACAGTAATTAGTTACTTTGTGTTATTGACAACACTGACCACCACAGAGTCTAGGGGTGCTTCTTTCTCCTCTGTCCCTCCTCCACCCCTCCCATCCTCTCCTACCCTTCTTTCCCCTGCCACCCTTCATGTGTTAGCCGATGATAAGACATTCAACGTGCTTGGGTGGCACAGGGGTGAAGGACCTGTCCTGTCCACCCACCACAGAGTCTAGGGGTGCAGCTCTCTACCTCTCTCTTCCGTCCTTCCTCCATCCCTTCTTTCTTCTACCACCCTTCGTCTGCATTCATTTCAATAAAAGTGTATCACGTTGATGAAAAATGATTTATTACAGATTGAAATGAAAAATGAAATACATTTTGGCGATTAGAGTCCATTAACATTAGACATAAGATTAGATTTAATAGGGAGAGCCCCCCATGGAGTCTAGACACTGATGGTGGCAGTGCAGGTGAACCTCAGTTTTAACTCTTGACGGAGACAAGGTGGAGTTGGGGATGGAGGTTGGTTGCTTGCTGCAGTCCAATCGCCTGATTGGCTGACTGCAGATTGACTAGAGGTGCACACCCTTTGAGCTGAGAGTGACAAATTAGATCTTTTTGTTGAACTTACGCCAAAGCTACATTTTCTTGCTCCCTCCCTCCATCCCTCTTTCAGACAACCTCTCAACCTCTCCCCGGCCTTAACTCTCCATTGCTGGCTGTGTTACTCGTCTCCGTTCCGCCTCAGCATCCCTCTGTTCCTCCTCTCCTCTCCGTCTCTCTCAGGCTGTGTGTTTAGGATTCACAGGACGCTCCCTGCATCATGAGCCGTAATTAGATGTTCTCTCACTGTTGCTTCGCTCTTTCACTTCCCTACGCTCTCCTCCTCCATCGTTTCACCTTCGGACGTCGGCAGAGAGAGAGAGAGAGAGAGAGAGAGAGAGAGAGAGAGAGAGAGAGAGAGAGAGAGAGAGAGAGAGAGAGAGAGAGAGAGAGAGAGAGAGAGAGAGAGAGAGAGAGAGAGAGAGAGAGAGAGAGACCTCTGTTGGTAACAGAGCATGTTGCAATAGGTGGAGGATGTAAGCCTGGAGGCCACTGCTGTACACCTCGGGATTTATGTGGAAGCTTATCGAGTAAACTGAAGGACTGCACACATAGGAGCTGGTCAGTACCTCTCTAGTGCCACCCTTAGGCTAATATTTATGGTTGGATGTAAGAATGGCTTCTATGGGCTACTGGCAGGGCTTTTAGTCTATGGCGTATGTAAGACATTACAAACCCTTTGCGCCTAGCACCATGCCCTGGTCTAAATAGGAACATTTGAGGCGAAACACCCCTGACACAAGTCGTCCAAATAGGGCCCAAAGTTGGCTTTTTGAGATTAATCAAGTCACCAGATTACCAATACTGGGAAATCGAGCATTAACATTTTCCTGTGTTTAGTCTCTGATGTGTGCACATGTGCTGGTCGGGCCATGCTAATGGTTGTGCTAGAATACATACATTCTGATATGTCCCTGCTACTGCTGGTTAGAATGTGTGCTGGTGTCGATTACAAGCAGGTTAGTCGGGTAGTGCAAGGCACCGGCGCCTAACTCTGTCCCCACTAGGGGGAGCACAAATCCAGGATTTTTTTTTTGGCGCCGCGAAAAATCGGATATTTGCGGTTCTAAAGTCCGCCCCGCGGTCCGCGGGCACCCAACAAGCCAACACACAATGTGCGCACAACACAACCACACTGACCACAAATCCACAACCATGACCAAAGATCTGCAACCAGCAGCTACCAATATTTACAAGCAAGCATCTCATCACACGCACGCACGCACGCACTCACTCACTCACTCACTCACTCACTCACTCACTCACACACACACACACACACACACACACAGACACACACACACACGGAGGAGGAGAGAAGAGGCTCCACAGTGAACAGTTAGTTAAATAAAGCCATGTCTTACCTTGAGAAAATGACAAGAAAATATCCAATTTTATATTGAGGTGCCCAGAAGAAAGTTCCTTGGAGGCACACAACACAACGTGTCATGTCATCCAGCTTCTTTGAACAGCGTCAAAAGGTTTAGTTCACGTATGGTAAATGTAAAAGCTATCCACATGTCCTATGGATGTCTGTAGTTAACCCCAGGTAGCATATTCCACTGTGAAACAACTGTTTCATTCTGTTATTTAGATAAAGCCATGCATGCCATGTTGTTTGTTGTTGTGCAGCGCTCTGTCAGCCAGAGGTTCAGACAGTCACTGATTGGTTGAGAAACCAGTTGTTACCTTTTCCACTGTTTGTAGCAATAACTTGGCTCGTGTCATGTGGTAACTTAATTATTCAAATAGTCCATACAACTTCTGTGTAGATAACGATGATTTATTACTTCCAGGGCCAGGCAGGAACATACAGCATAAACGTCATGTTTTCACTATTAATCCACTTGTATTAACTTAACTTCTCACTAATATATTCTCCCCAGCATCACACCCGCACATTCACTTCCGCGCCGGTTCCAAGGAAGGTTAGGCAGGAACAGACAACACCCGGAAGTTGGCACACCATGGGACGCCGCCATGACACTTTTGGGTGGCGGAAGTGACGAAGTGCTCATAGACGCTAATGTTATTTTGGGTGGCCACCGGTGGCCACCCGCCACCCATGGAGCCTAGATGACGTTGGTGACTGTTCTTGCTGAGACCTTCTTTGGCCGGTTCCAAAACACAGCGTCAACGTCATCCCGTACTGCTCCTAAGCCCGCCCCCTTAAAGGCACAGGCTTGGCATATAAGACAGTAGACCTATACCTCCCGCCCCCCATTCGCTGTGATTGGTTTAGAAGCCATGCTATGGGTGCTTCAAAGGGTCAAACAAGGCGAATTTCTGACGTTCTTCTTCTTAATCACATTTTGTGATTATATGATCGTAAATAAATAAAAGGAGGGAGGGGGAGCCGGGCTCCCCCGACTGGCAGATAGGGGGAGCCATTGCTCCCCTTGGCTCTATTGAATAGGCGCCAGTGGTGCAAGGCCAAGCACAGTTTAAAACGTATTGACTGCACATTGTGTGCGGCGGTTCACGGATCGCGTTCGCTCCACGATCCAGCCAAGGTAAGGAACAAAAAACAACAGTCCTGCATTATCCATAGCGAAATCGTCTGCATGCCACGTGGTTGTTGCGTAACGAAGAAGTGAATGTGCTTGGAGACAGGATACAGGGTGTTGGTTGTCCAGCCCCCTGTTTCCGGTCTAGTAACATCCGTATCCGTTTTTTGTGAATAGTGCCTCTCCATAGAGAGAGAATTATGGCGGATCGGCGATCATACTTTAATTGTTTTATAACAATTACAGCATATTGACAGCTCGTCATACTTCAAACTTTCAAATCAAATCAAACTTTATTTATAAAGCACATTTAAAAACGACAGTGTCGACCAAAGTGCTGTACAACAGGAGAAAACAGTGCGGCAAGAAAACAAATCAACAAAACACCAAACATAAAAAATACAATTTAAACAGACCAAGAAAAGTGAGCGACATAGAACATGAGCTTAGCTGTGATTAAAAGCCACGTTAAAAAAGTGAGTCTTGAGAAGGGACTTAAAAACTTCCATGGACTGGGCAGACCTGACATGCAGGGGAAGGTCGTTCCAGAGCCTAGGGGCGGCAACGGCAAAAGCACGATCGCCCCTAGTTCTAAGTCGGGCAGTAACCGTTGGGGATAGGAGAGAGAGTTCAGCTGACCGTAAAGTCCTAACTGGGTTATAGCGTTCGACTAATTCAGACAGGTAAGTGGGGGCCAGCCCATTAATAGATTTAAAAGCTATTAAAAGAATTTTAAAATCGATTCTAAATCTGACTGGGAGCCAGTGAAGGGAGGCCAAGATTGGGGAAATGTGGTCGCGCTTTTTGGTTCCAGTGAGGAGGCGAGCAGCCGCATTTTGGACTAGTTGTAGACGCCTAATTGACGATTGGTCAATACCAGAATATAGAGCGTTGCAATAGTCTAACCTAGATGAAATAAAAGCATGAATCAGCATTTCAAGCTGCTTGGGAGGGAGAAATGGTTTGACCTTAGAGATTAGCCGTAGTTGGAAGAAACTAGATTTAATTACAGAGCTGATTTGCTTATGAAATTTAAAAGAACTATCAAAAATAAAACCAAGGTTTTTTACAGAGGGGCGAAGGTTGGAGGTGAGGGAACCCAGGGTATAGGGGGAGGAGGGGGAAGTGTCTAGGCCGAAGATAATGATTTCTGTTTTATTGTCATTTAGATGTAAGAAATTTGAGTCCATCCATAGTTTTATGTCATCTAAGCAGTTGAGGAGTGGTTGAAGGGCATGTAGTGGATATTGATAGTGAGTGGCATGTAAATCTGGACATCATCTGCGTAGCAATGAAAAGAGATATTGTGCTTGGCTAAAATTGTTCCTAGGGGTAGCATGTACAATAAAAACAGAATAGGGCCTAGAATGGAGCCCTGGGGTACTCCAGAGGTTAGGGGAGCTGCGGAGGATGTATAGTCGCCCAGTTGGACGGAGAATGATCTTTCGGTTAAATACGATTGGAACCACTCTAAAGCCATACCAGTGATGCCTACATGATGCTGGAGGCGTGAGAGGAGGATCCTATGGTTCACGGTGTCAAAGGCCGCTGAAAGATCCAGCAGGACAAGGATGGCAGGGCTGCCATTATCCACAGTTAAAATCAGATCATTAAAAACTCTTAAAAGGGCTGTTTCAGTGCTATGGCCCGGCTTAAAACCAGATTGAAATTTTTCGTGGAGACCGTGAGTAATTAAAAAAGATTGCAACTGAGTATAGACGATTTTTTCTAAAACCTTGGAGAGGAAGGGTAATTGAGAGATGGCCCTGAAGTTTGAGAAATTGGTTGGGTCGAGATTATTCTTCTTTATTAGCGGGTGCACCACGGCATGTTTAAAGGCGGCCGGGATGCATCCTGAGGTTAAGCATGTATTCATTAATGACAAAACATTTGGGCCAATGGCGCAAAAAACCTCTTTGAGAAGGCGGGAGGGGATACAGTCTGAGGGGCAATTAGTGGACCGGAGATGGGAGACCACATCAGAGAGGGAGGTGATGGATATAGGCTGGAACTGAGAGAGGGTGGCAGCAGGCCTTGGAGAAGATGCAGGATCAGGGGCAATAAATGTATGGGCTGAGCTGAGATCACTGATTTTATCAATGAAAAACTGTTTAAAATTCTCACAAAGGGAGAGAGATGGAACTAGAGGCGAAGCATCACGGGGGTTTATGAGGGAATTAAAAATATTAAAAAGCACCTGCGGTTTGTGACTATTATTTAAAACAAGGTTAGAGATAAAAGAAGATTTAGCAGCTCTAACAGCTTGTTGGTAGGTTGTTTGACTCTCACGGAGGATTTCATAATGAACCTGGAGTTTGTCCTTTTTCCAGGTTCTCTCAGCGCGCCTACAAAGGCGTCTGAGAGCTCTGGTGGACTCATTAAGCCAGGGCTCAGAAAGTGCTTTTGTGCGCTGAGGTCTAAAAGGTGCAATGGTGTCCAGAATAAAAGAGCAGGTGGTGTCAAAATTTAAAAAAAGAGTCTCGACATTGAGGGGACCGTTATCAATCATGGCAGTAATTGTGGGATCAGTGAACATAAGGGAGAATTGAGAAGCAGTGGATGGATTGATGGAATACTTATCATAGTTAAATACAAACACTGCCAAGTTTGAAAGCTTCAGAAGCCTCTGTGAATTGTTGGCTCTTTGCTCGACCCTGTGGCCTCCAATCCAAGCATCTGTCACTCATTCTCGTTGGGACTTGTGGTTTGGAACTAGTTGGACTGACTGGAACTTTTCTGCCTGTCTAAATCTCTGTATCGCTGTCTATTTCGGTTTGTGTATGTCTTACTGTCTGGGTTTACCTTTCAGCAGTTGTGCGTAGCTTGAATCCAGGTTCTTCAGATGCGAGGATAAAAGGGAAAAAAGAGGCACTGAGAAGCTGTCATGAGATTCTCAATACAGTTTGGTTACTGTATTTGTGACAGTGTATTGAAATGTCATGGAGGACATGACAATGACACAGGACTTAACAGGAATTAAATGACATACTGTATGAATCTCACCCTGTGTTAATTTAAATCTATTACACTCCTTACACATGGCTAAATTAACAGTTGCTAAGTAGTGGGGGAAAGAGCTAGCGAATAAAATTGTCTGTGGAATGTTAGTTATAGTTCAAGGCAGCCGATTGCTCTAGCTGTGGGTCTAGAAAAGGTTGTTACCAATGATTCATATTGGCTGGAGTTGGCACTATCTACATGTAGCAAATAGGCTACTGTACATGAAAGAGCATCTGTTTTGAATGGTTATGCAACCTGCCCAGCCCCATGAAGGGAAGGGGAAATTGCTTCTACAGATTCAGCTGATGGCTGCTCAGATGGCATTGATGAGCGTGCTACGGGGGGATCAACTGACACTTAAATGTCTCAATCAGTACCACTTACTAGGTGAGACGGGGGTCAAACTGGGCCACTTACTAGGTGAGATGGGGGTCAAACTGGGCCACTTACTGGGTGACACGGGGGTCAAACTGGCTACTTTGCGTAGCAATTCCCAGCCTGTCTACCTACACTCAGCTATGGATGCCAGAAATATATCATTAAATGCTCCACTTAAAGCCATTACATAGACATTTTAATAATAACAACTCATAGTCACTGTGTGTGTGTGTGTGTGTGTGTGTGTGTGTGTGTGTGTGTGTGTGTGCGTGTGCGTGTGCGTGTGTGCGTGCGTGCGTGCGTGCGTGCGTGCGCCCCATGTTCCCTCCCGCACAGAGAATGTGCACAGAGAATGTGCACAGAGAATGTGCACAGAGAATGTGCACAGAGAATGCCAACCTCCTGGAATTTACCCCCCAAAAAATAATAAAAACCTCACCTGGGGTGACAGGGCTTTCTCAGTTGCAGCCCCCACCCTCTGGAACCCACCCCCACCTCACATAAAAGCCGCCCCCACCCTTGCCGTGTTCAAAGCCTCCCTCAAAACCCGCCTTTTTAGACTTTCTTTCCCCACCCACCCAACTCTACTGTCCCTCTCTGCCATTTTAATTTGTTCTGTGTCCCAGCCAAGTTTCTTTTTTAAGTTTTAAGTTTATTTGATCATCATCACAGTATAAATAAAAATACATCAACACAATCATACATCAACAAAAAAACATCGGTTGCACTGTTACGGTGATCAGAAGGAATAGATGCCTATCCTACGAACGTACCCATAGTTTCAAAAGATTCAAACAGCAAAAAAGAACAAAGAAAAGAACAAAGAGAAAAAAGAGAACTAGCTTTTAGCCTTTTACATTTTTCTCTTTTTTATTTCTGTTTTGTAAATTGACTTTGGGTACCTTGAAAAGCACTGTATAAGTCTGATGTATATATCGTCGTTGTCGGGCGAAAACCTTGTATGTCCAAAACTGTTCGTTTTGCATTTATCATTTTAAAAATGATTTAAACTAGTGAAAACGGCCGATCTACAAGCACACAACGCCTCGCACCGCGAGGCGTTGTGTGCTTGTAGATCTGCTGTTTTCACTACTTTTGTGCAACGGCCTTGTCTGATGAAGCGGGGCTTTACTTTGCGAAAGAACGTACACATTTGAAACTTGGAGATACAAGGTTTCTGCCCGACAACGACGATATGTATTATTATTATTAATGTGCAGGTGCTAGTATGTACATTTGCATGGGTGTACACACATTCAAAGTGACATTCTCGAGTCTCTCTGCCCGAACTCGCTCGCTAGCTCTTTTTGTCTGTCCCCAACCTGTGCTAGTAAAGGCATCACGGTGATGAAATGCCGTCTTGGGATTATCTGGGCTCTTCCTTGCAGTTTTTACAGCACCGTTAGAAGTGTATTTAAAGATCAGATTTAGTGAGGGGGGGAAAAAAAGACTGTCTGTGCCCTATAATGTGCATTTGACATTTTATCTTGTGGGGATAAAACCCCTTTTAAGTGACCCTGACATTTTCATTTGCACATATATCCTCTTGATTCCCAGCAAAATAATCGTAAATACACCGCACACTTTGTTCCCAGAGAGAGCAGGCATTTCTGTATGTCTGGCAATATCTAGACGGCCCATCTCAGGACACAGTTAGAGCTATCACTGCTTTTAGAGTTAGAGAGCTATATCACTGCTAATAGTGTTAGGACAGTAGTTGAAATAGTGTTGAAACAGAGATACACTTTCTAACCAGCTGCCCCTATACCAAGACATCAGAGACACATACTTCCCACAGATTACACACACCCGAACATGATGAAAAACTCCCATACCTACTGGGAGAGATACAACAACAATGTGTGAACACAGCAGCAAGATTTGTGAACTGTTGCGACAAAAGCAGACTAGAAACACAACCACCCTAAGGACTACAAACCATGGATTGACATCTAGACCTACTGCACATACAGTATGAAACAGAGCTGATACCTTAAAATGCATTTTGAGGAAAATAATGCTGCTATTTGTACCCTGTGTATATATATAAAATGTCACAATGCGACTAGCTCTGTTTACACAATGCTGTACCCCCTCCAACTGTATATGTTCCCCATGTTCAACTGTTTTTATTGTACTTGTGACACATGCTTTGGCAATGTAAACGTATGTTTTCTCATGCCAATAAAGCTCCTTTGAATAGAATAGAATTGTTAGGGCTCTGTCACTGATATTACAATTAGTGCTCTATCACAGCTATTAAAACACATTGGCTGCCGCTATTAAATGCATTCAACTTAGCCTACTGGCGCGTGTGCGTTGTGCTCGCGGACACCGGCATGCGTGACGGGCGCACATGAGATCGTTAGCGTGGTTCCAACCGCGAGCGAATCTGTCGCTGCTTTCAGTCATAACGTGCTCCATTTTTTTACATGCATTGTCTATGGGGCTTCAAATGGCCGTTCTAAACGCAGCGCTGTGCACGTGATCTCAATCGGGAAATGCATGCGAGCAAATCAGCCGCTAAGCCTGATGGGAAATGTAGTGTTTTTGCTCACCTGGTGCCAAAACAGCCCCTATTTGACACTGGTTTACCTGGTAACCATGCAAGCACTGCCAACCAGAGTTATCTCTCAAAATGGCTGCCAATGTGTTAAAGTTGGAACTCAGTTATAGAGCGCTAAGACTGACGCTAGTTGCAGCTCTAATCAGAATCAGAATCAGAACTGTATTGTCACATCACAGGTGTACAGGAGTAAAGAAGTGGGACTTCTCATACTGGTGAAACATAGCTAAGACCGCACCTGACCGGTAGCCTTAATTTCAGTACCTACCCCCAAAAAAACCTTGTTTTGATTATTTTTTGAAAAGTTAGTTTGGTATATCCAATTATCCATCTTTTTAGTCCAACTCACAGGTTAAGACGACCTGCCTTACCTTACCAATCAACAATGGCTAAAGTGGCTAAAAAAAGAAACGTCGATGCCGAATGCCGGGCGTTCAACAAAAAATTGACTGCTTAGTATTTATTTACATTAGTCGGAGCTAAAGCCGCGTGTTTAGTTTGCGGGGAGCACATCTTGCGGGCCCGGCCCTCCACAATATCTTTTCTGTTGTTCATGTGGCCCCATGGAAACAATAATTGCCCTATGGGGATAAGTTGGATAACATAAACCTCAACATCACTGACTGATAAGCTATGCTAAGCTCATTTACGAGTGTCTGCACTTCTTGTCCGTCATTTAAAAGTTATTATCGGAATTCTTCGATCGACCCCTAACTGCTATTAGAGTTGGAGAGTCGTTCATTACTATAAGCTATAGTTATAGCGCTATAACACAGCACTAATACTGTAATTGGTTGGGCCTCTACTAGTTACGGCGTGGTTCTCCACCATTCATTCTGTATAAGAGCAATACATCCATGAATGCCACTTCAAAAGAGCATCTAATTAAAAAAAAAACACACACAACAGCAATCCATTAGTTTCCCCAGTGACTGCAGAGGCATGCGAGTGATGAGTCAGACTTTGCTCCCTATTCCCTTCGATCGGATGGAGCGTTTACTCGCCACCAGTCTTCTCTAAGCTATCCCTATTCCCCCTGTTGTTCTCGCTATCTTCTCATCTATGTCTGTTTACCCACTGAGTCCCTCTGTAGTCTGTGCTATGGGACACAGAGGTACTATGAGCTCTTAAATGTCCGGTAAGTATGTTCCTACAAAGCTAGTTCAGAGAGAGAGAGCCCCTGCCCCTTTATCCGTCTGTAAAAAGTGCCCTCTCCAGACCATGAATGCAGTTTTTACTATGGTGAAATAAATGCAAATGCCCTCAGCATTCAAGAGAATTGCCTTGTCCAAACTCTCCTGAACTTGAATGCAGCATCTTATGTTGAAAGAATTGCCCTCTCTGTGTAGAAATTCTTGCCGTTACGCCACATTGCCAGAATTCACTTGATTATGCTTAGTTCAGTGTGGTATCAAGCAGTGAAAATAGCTGACCTCCAAGCTCACAACGCGTCGCGCTGCGACGCGTTATGAGCTTGGAGGTCTGCTATTTTCGATGTTTCCACTAAAAGGCCCTTTTGGAAATATCAACCCCTGCCTCTCTAACATTCTCTGCACGTCCCTGAGAGAGAGACACTAGAAAGCCAAGAAAATGTGATGATAAAGAAGAGCGAGAGGCAAAAAACTGCGATACAGAGAGAGAAAGCGAGAGCTAATGTGAGCATTATGTAATGGAGGCCCCGAAGAGACAGTCTGTCTCTTCCAATCGCCCTCAGCGCTGCCAATCGAGGTCCGGCCAGCTGCTACATCATGTCAATGTGGTGGGAGTGAGTGACACTGCACTCCCTGTGAGAGGCAGACGAGGCAGCCAGTCAGGGGCGTCACAAGGGGGGGAAAGTGGGACTGAGTTACTAGGGCCCTTAATTATTTTATACTTTAGCTATTGAAAAATAGCAGATATACAAGCTCACAGCGGGTCCTGAAAATGTGTTCAAATCTGTGTTCAATGTGTTCAAATTTTTGAATACTGTATGTATTTTTTGAGCGAACCTTTGTAACTCAAATTTTGCTTCTGGGGGGGGGGTCTCTGGAACTAAATATTTTGACATGGGGGTCCATGGCTAAATACATATCAGTTTGGGGGTCCTTAACATGAAAAGGTTTGAGCACCACTGACATAGAAACGAAAGAAGGGTTTGAAATATTCAAATACTTAAAAAAAAAAAAAATCAAAAATAGCAGATCTACAAGCTTGCAGCGCGGCATTCGGTGTATATCTGTATATCTGCTATTTTTCAAAAGCACAAAATAACGTGTTCATAGTCTAAATGAGTTAAACCCCCTATGAAGAACATTCATGGGGGGCCCGCAGTGAATCCTTGTACCCAGGGCCCAGAATTTGGTGCGACACCCCTGGAGGCAGCCAATAGAAGGCTCTCATGAATCCCCACTCTGAAGCTACTAATGATTTATTTATTTGGAAATTGTAGAGCCGTGGGAGGGCTGGGAACGATTGGTAGGGAGGTTATACACCAATACCAGTGTGTGTGTGTGTGTGTGTGTGTGTGTGTGTGTGTGTGTGTGTGTGTTTGTGTGCGTGCGTGCGAGTGCGAGTGCGAGTGTGCCCTGTGGGAACATGAAAAGGCTAATGCCCATATTGACACGCATGGATTTCATTTCTTTTTTTTTTGTTTTGTTTGAAATAATTGATAGTGTCTTGACTGCCTCAGGCAAGATCTTAGCAGCCGCATAAGACTCCTGCTGTGCAGAAATTGGTGTTTGATCGCAGGGCATAAAGGCAATGCAAATTTGGAATTTGGAAATTCTATTAATTCATTTCCCCTTATTTTGCTCTTGCATATCGTCACTGTCGGGCAGAAACCCAGTATCTCCAAGATTCAAGTTTGTTTGTTGTTTCACCAAGTAAAGCCCTGCTTCATCATACAAAGCTGTTGCACAAAAGTAGTGAAAACAGCCGATCTACAAGCACACAGCGAGGCGTTGTGTGCTCGTAGATCTGCTATTTTCACTAGTTTTTTAAAACAATAAATACAAAACGAAAGGTTTTGGACATACAAGGTTTCCACCCGACACCGACGATATGTTGTTCTCCCCCAGAAGGCTAGGGTCGTTTATGGTATTTAAATACCTGCCAGCCGTCTCTGCTTGATTTCACACCAAATGAAATTATGATTTCATGAGTGATCCACCGTGACACGGTGCTCGTCAAGGTGCCGTTTCCTTCTGCAGTTTGACATTCTGGAGGTGTCAATATGAACGCCATGTTAGCAGAATAATTTTCTCTTGTTGGATGGTTTCACTGCATCAATGAGCTCTGTGAACGTTACGTGATTCACTTTTGCCTATTAATGTCAACGTACCTACCTCCTTACTCAACTCTGTGCTGTCTATGTAACCACTGCTGGGATGGGCGGTCTCAGTCATGTGACGATGGAGGACAGACACGATCAAGGCTATCAAAAAGAGAGTTACAACCAACCAGGCCTGGAATCTCGTCATTTTAGGGGCAAGGCCACTTGACCTTTTGGCGTTGTCCATTTCTTGAGGGCACAAAGGCCAAATGCCAGGGCAGGAAGGCCATCAAATAAAACAAGGTTGTAGTCCACTGAAATAATTAATTGAATTTAAGGGTTAGGGATGATTTAAATGTAATATGTGGACTACCGGTATCTGCAGTGAAAAGTATAAATTATGGTATTTACAATCTGATCCATGCTCAGCCCTGCACCAATCATAGTTACTTGAAAGATGAGGTCTCTGGGATTAGGAATTCAGAATCTCAACAAAAGACACTGGTGTCTACATGACAGGAAAGAGAGACAGATGAGAAAGTGGTACAGTCAGCTGGGGCATTAAGGCCACTGTGGCCTCAGGGCATGCCAAACTGAGGGGCAACGACGGCCATGGCCTTCATTGCCTCCCTGAAATTCATGCCCTGGTTACAACATCGCCATAGACTGCATGGAGTGTGTGTGTGTGTGTGTGTGTGTGTGTGTGTGTGTGTGTGTGTGTGTGTGTGTGTGTGTGTGTGTGTGTGTGTGTGTGTGTGTGTGTGTGTGTGTGTGTGTGTGTGTGTGTGTGTGTGTGTGTGTGTGCGTAAATATCTCGAGAACCGTCCAACTGAGAGACCGATGAATTGGTGTGTGTGTATCCTCGAGGTTATGTTGTGCTGAGTGGGAAGTCGGTCGCATCAGCGGTTGTCCAGAGCTGAAACTCCCCAAATCCCTGCGTCTGTCTGTCTGTCTGTCTGTCTCTCTGAGTCCCTTTTATGCCCATATATGGTGATCCCTGTCCCCTCTGACAACGGATACAACAGGTGTTGATTGCATAACCGGAGAGGCGTGTGTCGTTCCCAAACGGCATCAGTTCCTATAATATTCATCAATATTCAGTTGTTTATTACCAAAACCAACTTACAGTTGGAATTAGTTTAGGTGTGCAGCGAGATCAAATAGTATGATAATAACTCTCTTTCTCAAAGGGTCTGATGGGTACTTTTGTATTACCCTGGAAGGTAATTAATTTAAAACAAGAATAAACCAGTTCACACAAGAAAGACTGTATATCCGTTACTGTTAATGTATTAAATCAAAGTCAACGTACAAGGGTGTCACAGTATAATCATCTCAATCTCAATACAAATACAAATGCATTTATCATTTCACTATGTGGTTTCAGGAGACACAGAATGTCACATTCTCATTGGACAGTTAAACATAACAAGGATGAGGAGGAGAGGGTTTGGTGGGCTCACGTAGCAAGGGCAAAAGGAATGTTTTGGCTTTCATCCAAGTGAGTGTCTGTACATTGTGACATTTCTGACCACCATCACCTCAGTCCTTCCGGCAGTTAACGACACTCAGCACACGTATGAGTCAAAGTGTTCAGACAGCGGAATGTCCTTGACATTTAACGCTGTCTATAAAACATTAACTCTTTTACTGCTTCGGACGTTCCCGTTCGCCCCAATTTTGACGGCGGCGCGTTGCCAATACGGCTCGTTCTTTTTACCTCGTCTGATGACTGTAAGCTGATGGGGGGGGTCGCGTCGCCGTGTACAGTAAAAACATCTCCCGTAATGCTGCTCTCAAAAATCCACCGCACGTTAGCAATAATGGAGTCCCAAATCACTTCCTGGCTGTTTTCTGTGGACCAGAGCTAGATTATGCATTTCTATGCTCTGAATGTATGGCAACCGGAGCGGCCCGATTCACATTAATTCTTGCATAAGGCTGCCCTCTGCCGCCAGTATGGCCAAAGTACACATTTTAGCGTCCATTGTAAAATGAATTCGTTTAGAAAGAACCAATAGATCATTTTCTATAACATCGCAAAGGTAAGCTGCTTTTTGCTGGCACCAGCCCCAATAAATAAATAATAACATCTGGCAGTAGGACAGTTAAATACATTGACAGAGACAGACAGATTATTTACTCTAGATATTATAATGTCAATTATACCGACAGTCTGGACATCACGACATACCATTGTTTTTGTTCGTTCAATTGAAAAAACTTGTGAAATGGGACAGAATGAGTACTACCTTAGGTACTTTAAAGGGGAAGACCACCCATTTTCAATATTGAAATATGTCATTAACATACCTTAGAGGAGTTGTGTGGAAATAGAAAAAAAGTTCCCCCTCTTCTGTGTTTCCTAGAGCTGGAGGATTGATTTTGGGGTTTGTATTGTAAAGTACAACTTGATGACATCACACATTGTACTTTACAATACAAACCCCAAAATCAATCCTCCAGTTCTAGGCAACACAGAAGGGGGGGAACTTTTTTCTATTTCCACACAACTCCTCTAAGATATATTAATGACATATTTCAATATTGAAAATGGGTGGTCTTCCCCTTTAAGTATATTTTGATACCAATACTTTTGTACTTTCACTCAAGTCATTTTTGAATTCCGGACTTTTACTTGTAACTGAGCATTTCTACAGTATAATTGATTTTACTTCAGTAAAATAGAGATGTGCCGATTGATTGGTGAGTGATCTCGATTGGCCCATAATGCCTCTATCGGCTTTGACAATCTACAAGCTAGATCAGCTATTTTCACACTATTTATCTGTGGGTTCTGAATGTAACCTCAGCTTCAACTCCTACAAGTTGAATTGGATACTAAAGGACCTCAGTCTGCAATCTCCTAATGTTTATACTTAATATATAATGTCAATGTTTTGTAAGAAGAATCATTAAATATATAAATGCTGCTACAGTAACTCAATAAATAGAAGAATTTATGGATTTGACACTGTAATCGGGAATTTCGGTATCGGCAGATACTCTTTCCAGTTGATTGTGATCGGAGCATCTCTACAGTAAAACATTTTATTATTGTTTTTCTGCCTAATAGCCGCAATCATGCTGAGAGAAGAGAGCAGCTTGTTGAGTGGAGGGCAATCTGGTTATTGATTGCTGTGCCTGTGGGGGGAATGTGAGCAGAGTTTGTTTCTCTGCTGCTGGCTGCCGGCTGTAAACACAACACATGATGTGTGAGGCAGCTTGAATCTGCCTGATTAATCTGGGGGCTCTTCTCAAATCAAAACACAACCTCTGACTCACTCACTCACACACACACTCGAGGCCATAATATTAAACACTACTGGTTGCTAACGGCGTGTCAAAACAGCCGCCCCCGTCATTGTTCAATGTACCTAACACCACATTGGCAACGTTAGTCGCGCGCCAGCGCATGTTGACATCTCGCCTGGCGTTGCGATCATACGCCGCTGTTCTATTTTCCAGGCATCACCGCGCGGTTAACAATTATTTGTGTATATGCTCAATTGGTTTTTGCAGTTGGCCGTCATTTCACGCGTGTCAATATTGTGTCGCTGCGCAGGCGGTTTGAATTGGCCTCTCTCTCTGTATAGTTCTCTCAGCTTTTCTCACTGCTATGTCTTTTGTCTACTCTGCGAGTTACAATTCAGTTTAGCCGGACATATTCATGGTCTTTGATCATCCTTGTATCTTCTGCTGCAGATCCCTGGTTGTTTTAGGGTGGATTATTGCATGTAAATCGCTCTCTCTCTGCCATTTTACGAAGTCGACAGAGCTTCAGCTTCGCTGTGTATCTCCTCCTCACAGAGAACCATTGTGCTTGTTCATCTGTTTTATTGATGATGATCATTACAATATTTTTGCTCTACTTACTGTACTGTAAAGACTCAAAGGCAGCTTACAGAGACTGTTAGCATAGAAATGTAATGGAGTGAGACTCAAAGGTGGTTCAGAATTCGTCAGCAGTTAATGTAAAGGGTCAGGTTGTAAGGGTGCTGACAGGGGTGGGAAAATTGTTCGCCTCTTATCTTTAATTATCTGGTAATACATTCCTGACCAAGATGATTACTGCGGTGTTCATTGCACTGCTGGCTGTGTGACGAACATCACACACTTGTTTAAAACGGCAATGAGGATGTTGATTGGGTTCAAGTCCCTCATTGACTTTGTCACGGAGAGAAAGTGTTGTTGGCCTGCTCCTCAGTCCTCATTAATGGAGTGCCATCGAAATGAAAGTCTCTCTGTCTCTCAAATCAAATTCAAATGTAGTTATCTTGCCCTTAATCACACTGTAATTACACTGTCAAATATTTTTATAGGCTTACATCTAACAAAGCCTGCCCTTAGTTAATCGGGTAAGGCAGGGGTCTTCAACGTCTTCAGGCCAAGGACCCCTTAGTCGAGAGAGAGAGAGAGAGAGAGAGAGAGAGAGAGAGAGAGAGAGAGAGAGAGAGATGAAGCAGGGACCCACCCCCACAACCTTTTCATAGATTCCATATAGTTTCAATCATCAGTGTATTTTGGATTCATGTCAATTTGTGTTTTCAGATATTTAACCACTTGAACCGTCAATACTTAATAAACTTGACCTTTCACTCTGTACTTAGTCTGCTCTTTTTCCCCTCTACACCAAACCTCTTTGCTGAAAATAGCCGATCTACAAGCTCACAACGCCTCGCAGCGCGAGGCGTTGCGAGCTTGTAGACCTGCTATTTTTGGCTAAAGTTCTCAGAATATGGACACTAGGGTTCAAGAGGAAAAAAAAAACTTCCATCACACAAAGATTTGCAGGACCCCCTGTAGTAACTCTGAGGACCCCCTGGGGGTCCCAGACCCCCCTGTTGAAGACCCTTGGGGTAAGGAATGAAATAAAACCCGAAATGAAAATAAAAGTAAGAAACCTGAGGAAGGCTCCTACAATGTGGTTCTGCCTTCCACCGTGGACAGGTGATCAATAGATTCTGCATAAGCGTAGCAGTAGTATGGCTGGGAGTCTCTTAGCTGATGACCAAAAAGCCTAATATCTCCTCCATCCAAGGTGGGAATTCCCCTTTAGGCTAGTGGTTAGGATGTTGGTTTTCCGCGTGGGATACCCAGGTTTGATTCCTGGGCATTACATTGGTGCTGTGAGTGAGCCGGATGGGGTGTTCCGGTGGTGTGAGTGTAGCAGTAGTGAACCAGTAACCACCTGATGTATGGCCAGGGGGATATAAAATCCAATGTACGGTGAACAAAGGCTTTTTTGCACTATTGCTGTGACATATTTCGAGCTAAAAGCTCTTCATCTGACTTTACTCAAGCACCACCACCCGGCCAACACTTCCACTTAAACACAACACTTTGATTCCAAACAAAATATGTCAAAGACTACGAATTGCACTGCCATGAGACTTGCTGAGCTTTGGCCAAATTTCCACTTGCACGCGATATTATTTAAAATTGGAACGGGCGGATTGCCATGTCTCTTTACGGAGTGCATCCAACCCTGACCATTCCAGTGACCCCATAACCATTCCTCAAGTGCCACCTAGGAGTGTTGACGTTTACAAACCCATAACGATTTGTCTTTTTCCCCCTCCCAGCATAAATCATAAACCAACATTCACTTACACCACGACAGGCTAGGGCCTGGACAAGGCAAAAACTATTGAAACAGCATGAAATGCAGCCTAGACATAGAAGCACAATCCTATGCAATGGTACGACTGACTCAGTGTTAAACCATCTTAATCAGTTGCTCCCTATTTTATACAGTCTATGGTTGCTAGTATAGCAATGAGACCTCTCAAAACAAGCAAGAAAAGATACAGGACTGATCATTAAAGCTGTCAGCTTCGATAAACAAATGGCATACGTTTTACTGTATCGGTTTTGAAACCCTCATGCCATTTCAGCATGAAATGGCATGTAGTTAATGCATGTAGAAATGGCATATAGTAAATGCCTGGAGAAGTTATGCCATGACCTACTGTATGTACAGGTACAAAACAACGTCATTGTGATTTCCTAACTAATTAGGATTTAGGCGGTGAGGTTTGTTTATTTGACTTTAACAGCAAGTTAAAGGCAGCACACTTTTAATAGTTCATGATTTTCCTTCTCACTGTTAGTGGAAATTTGGTGTCAAATTATTTTGGGACAGTTTATTTTTTGCATGCTCCTTCGTTAGAAGGCATCGCTATTCTGGGCATGTCCTATAATAGGTGAGCATTGTGCCAAAATAGGAAAACGTGTCACATTGTGAGACACACTGTGAGCTTGTATGTCACTTTGAGACACGTACACTGTGAGCTTGTAGATCTGCCTTTTCAGCCAAGAGATGTAGATAGTAAAAAAGGAGAGGACCTTGTTTAGAGCCCTGGGGAATCAATACGTTTAAATGGTTAATGGTTACATGTTGTATGCTTCTCATAGGAATAATGACAGATAAATTAACTACATTTGTCTACTCCTAACCTAATATTACATAATCTGCTCTTGGCGGTCTGTTATTAATGTGCAGTGATTTGTTGTTGGAGACAGGATGTGATAGAATGTGACACAAGTAGGACACTGGGCATCTTTCAGTTTTCTTTCAGATTATGAGAGTGCAGAGTAATAGTATAACCAGTAAGACTCCCTAATCGGGAGATAAGCGACCGTAGGTCTCGCTAGAAGAGGGCCATGTGAGAAATGAGGGGTGGGGTCTCCGCGTTGCCTTGGCGGACGAATAGGTACCGGCCCCGGCTCTCCCGGACGCTCCTAGGCCGAGTTAGGGCATTTTATGTGAGCTGCAGTGGAGGGGGTCCTCCACTGGGGGCACCACCACTTTTGCATCCGTTCTGGAGTAGCAGGAGTGGGTGGTCCCCGGGAATTCCCCGTGAGCAGCCCCGTGGGGGTGGTCATTTGGTCATTTTTGCACATTTGGTATTTTTTTTACACCTGGGGGTCCCCCAGGGACCTGGGGGTCCCTAGAACTCCGGGGGTCCTTGGAGGTTGTAGTTTGGCAGGTAAGGAGTGTGTGTGCAAAATCTGGCATGGATCGGGGCAACGGTTGCGGAGATATGAGCAGGGCAAAAGTGTGACGTCTGACGTGTGACGGACGGACTGACTGACTGACTGACGCACGGACACCTGGTGGAGCTTTCTGTAGTAAGTGCGACCTACGGTCGCAATAAGCTTTCAAATGAGGTGTCATACATTGGAATCTGGAACTAGTTGAAGAATATAATGCTCATTTGACAGTTGTTAAACCTAAAAATCAAGAAGCCTGTGAAAGATCTGTGTTATCTCACGCCTCTTTTTATGGCGACCGTTAGGTCGCACGTTACTATGAAAAGCTCCGCCCGCTGTCCGTCAGTCCGTCTGTCACTCCGTCAGTCTGTCCGTCACGTCACCTCACATCATGTCACACTTTTGCCCCTGCTCTTATCTCCGGAACCGTTGCCCCTATCCATGCCAAACTTTGCACACACACACTCATTGGCTGGCAAACCACAATCTCCACCCCTCATTTCTAACATGGCCCTCTCCTAGCACCACCATCAGGCAGAGTTTTGCAAAACACACTAGTGGACACTGCTCCTACAGATTTTGCCCTAAAATCACGCAAAGCGGTACACAGTATCCCAAAATCATGTCATCAACATGGATCTGTCACATTTCCCATATTCCCTCCTGATTGGCTACGATTGCCTTCTAAAGTTTGTGTATGTGAAGCTTATCTCCCGATTAGGGAGTCCTAAAACTGCTCTTTGTCATATTGAGTGGATTCTTCAAAAGCCGAAATTGTGAAATAGGAGACAACACTAAAAACCAAAGCTATTTCCTTGATGTGCACAATGTCATGTTTGCCTACGGCAGTTACATCACATCCTATGATATCCTGTCACAGGGTGTTCAACTCTAACCTGATATTACATCATCTGCCCTCAGTGTGTTTGATGTGTCTTGGATTCTGCACCTCCCTTCACACGGGCATCAGTTTGATCACGGGATTTGGAAATTACATTTCTGGGGCTTTTTTCTTCCATGCTGCCACTGTGGAAATCAACACTACACTGTTGCACTGAGCTCTACATTGCTCTTAAAGTCGACCTGTGATGTTCAACTGTTTCCTGCTGGGAGTGATGCATGTGTCCATTTTATGCCCATATATTAGAGCAGGGGTCTTCAACAGGGGGTCCGGGACCCCTAGGGGGTCCTCAGAGTTACTACAGGTGGTCCTCTAAATCTTTGTGTGATAGAAACTTTTTTTCTCCTTTTTAGTGTCCATATTACGAGAAATTTCAAAAATAGCAGATCTACAAGCTCACAACGCCTCGCGCTGCGAGGGGTTTGAGCTTGAAGATCGGCTATTTTCGGCAAAGAGCTTTGGTGTAGAGGGTTAAAGAGCAGACCAAGTACAGAGTGAAAGTTCAAGTTTATTAAGTATTGACAGTTCAAGTGGTTAAATATCTGAAAACACAAATTGACATGAATCCAAAATACACTGATGATTGTGCTGTCAAATGATGAAACTACGGTATATAGAATCTATGAAAAGGTTGTGGGGGTCCCTGCTCCATCTCTCTCTCAACTAAGGGGTCCTTGGCCTGAAAACGTTGAAGACCCCTGATTTAGAGATTCAAAATTGTCCTCTTTTTATTCACCTGTTTTCCCAAAATCGGGGCCTTCGTCTTGTTTTCTCTCTGTCTGTCTCTGTCACGCATACAGTATGCCACAGAAACACACACACACACACACACACACACACACACACACACACACACACACACACACACACACACACACACACACACACACACACACACACACACACACACACACACACACGCACGCAGGCAGGCACATGCAGAGACATAATGTCCAACCTTGTATGAAATAGTATTTTTTTTTCCCCTTAGCAATGACCTATGTATGATACACCACTGTACAGTGTAGTCAGTGGCTCTCAATGTGACCCCACACTAGAAGTGGTATTGTTGTTGTTGTTGTTGTTGTTGTGAGTAGCCTTGAATGAACTGTAATAATGTACCATATGGTATGTCCTTAGATCAGCCCATCTTTATGCTCCAGTATAGAAATGCTAACCAAGGAGTTCTCAACTTATATGGAGCCAAAAGTGCTTTGGTATGAGAGATCAATAGCGCTAATCTGTGCTAATCTGATATTGCTGTAAGATAACATTTCACTGAAAACAAATAACACAAACAAACTTAAAAAGGTGTTTGTGAAATAAAAATGTTCATAATATTGCCAGAAGTCAAAACTCTTATGTTTTCTTCTTTTGATTTGTACCCTAAACATATTATTGTAAGGCAGCCATCACCTTATCATGTTGTAAACAACTTGCTTGCATGTCTTTGCTGTCTAAAGGGCCATTCCCACAGGGCACGATAACTATAACTATATTGTTCAGTACAGTATGTTCACCATTGTTTTTTTGTTTTTTTGGTAATAGTTGGTGTGAACACTAGCCATCCACTCGGCTTAGAACGATTTTTAAAACTATATTTTATAGTTTAGTTCTAGTTCTCAGTGTAAATGCTCTTTATTGTGTTGCCGGGGAAACAACAAACCTTACGTGACAAGAGGTGCTGTAAAAGTGTGCCATCGAGCCCTTCTAAACCAGTCTTGTTTTAGACTTGTTTACCTACAGTACCTACTGTTGTTCGTTGTCAACAGAGCTCTTGGCCCATGTACAGGGACCATTGATGTGTCCTTTGGCTCCTAGTTCACTACCTGAGGGGAAGAGAACATGATTCAATTGCCAGTAAATGAGTTGGACACAGGCTCAGGATAATAGCCATCAGGAGATTCAGGACATTTGCTGATGGTTTGTGGCCTGCGGTTACTGGCTGCCAAAACACTGGATGAAAAAAGAGTCAAGTTGAGTTTTGTATTCAGCCAAGAAATGCTAGGAGTGCAGCAGGCCACATCAGTGAACATGGCAGGCCACTGAAAAGCCCACATATGGCCCTATTGTACTGGGCCAAAAATACCTTCTGGTAGAGTAGAGGCAGTGGTATGAAAAAGTTATAGGATAGTCTCTGTCTCAGTTGAGTTGACTTTATGAACGTCTAATGTAAGGGATGGATCCAACTGTAGATGGACGCTGTGCGACAACATCGCAAAGCTGCCCAGATGTCCTATAGCATACATGGGCAACTGGCGGCCCGGGGACCACATGCGGCCCCAACCTTCACTTAATGCGGCCCGCAGGTTAATACTGGAATACTGATATATTATTGATTTCAGCTGTGTTTTGAGCTTGTAGATCGGCTATGTTTGCTTCTTTTGTATGAGATACTAGAACGTGACAAAGTAGAACGCAATGTGGCCCTCTGGAGTGACTTGACTTACTTTTGACTTAATCCTCTTGGCCCCCTTGGGAGCATAGGGCGTCCACCATGGACCTCACTCTCCTCAGTGCAATGGTTTTTGCTTCTTGCCAGGAGGTCCCTGTCTTGGACAGTTCATCAAGCGTGGACCGCCTCCAGTTGGATTTTGGTCTACCTGGCTTCCTCTTGCCTTGAGGATTGTAGTCTAGGGCTTGTCTTGCTATGTTTCTTCGATCCTTTCTAAGTGTATGTCCGATCCATCCCCACTTTCTAGCTTTGATTTGTGTGGTAATTTGCTCCTGTTTCATGCATCTCCACAGGTCTACATTTGAGATATTGTTGGGCCACCAAATCCTCAGTATGTATCTGCCATAAAGGAGGACAGGTTTAACATTTGTGTTGAATATTCAGATTTTCGTGTTTCTGGAGAGTTGGGAAGACAGCCATACAGGTCGGAGTGTTCTGAAGGCGTGTCTTGCTTTGCTAATGCGCAGCTCGACATCTTTATCAGCTCCTCCATCTGTGCTGATGTTACTTCCGAGGTAAACAAACTCGACCACATCTTCCAGGGGTTGTTCCTCGATAGTGATCGGTTGGTGGTATTTGGTGTTGAGCCTCATGACCTTGGTCTTCCCCACGGCCCTCTGGAGTGAAGGTGGAAATATAGTGGCCCTCGCCATCATCCAAGTTGCCACCCCTGTCCTATAGAATGTGCTATTCCTTGGGGGCACACAACACAACGTGTCATCCAGCTTCTTTGAACAGCACCGAAAACTTTAGTTCACGTATGGTAAATGTAAAAGCTATCCACATGTCCTATGGATGTCTGTAGTTAACCCCATGTAGCATACTCCACTGTGAAACAACTGTTAATTCGGGTATTTAGATAAAGCCTGTGCCATGTTTGTTTATCAGCGCGCTGTCAGAGAGACGTTCAGACAGTCACTGTGATTGGTTGAGAAGGACGTCGAAGCGAGTCCCAAACCAGTAGTCCTATACCTCCCGCCCCCATTCGCTGTGATTGGTTTAGAAGCCATGCTATGGGTGCTTCAAGGGTCAAAAAAGGCGAATTTCTGATTTTTCATATAGCGTTTTACAGAAAGTGTTTATACGATCATAAATAAATAAAAAGCCTATTAAATCCAAGGGCCCCCATTGGCTCAGGGCCCTGTGCACGTACACACCATAACCCTGTGCATGTGCACAAGCCATAATCAGTCCATGTCTAATGTCAACTGAAGACTGATTAATCGGGCGGTGTTAGTGAGCCTGTCTTAGTGAGCCCACCTACAGTAGGTGTCCGGTAGATTCCATAAGATATTCGATAGGAATTTGTAATTTTTTAATGCCTCATTTAGCTACTATGTCCCTGAATTTCACATGAAAACCACTAGCCTAGCCGCCTAGCATAGTGTGGGTAGAGAGGCGCGCTTGCTCTCTTTAGTGACCAACGCAGCTGATTTCTTTATTTGATGAGACAGTGCAGTAGTGCTCGTTAAATGCACGGTTGGAGAGCCTGTTTTCCATTGAGAGCCTGACTACCTGTTGTATAATATGTGGGCAGCGTGGCCTATGGGTAGGTGTATGACTCACGTTATGAATTACTTTCTCGCTCTGGCCCTGGTCTGACAGACAGCAGACCAGACTGTCAGTCATCGTGACGTGAGGAAAACTGATTATACTCATATCTACCTGTGTCACTGGAGCTGACAGGAACACACACACACACACACACGCATGCATGCATGCATACATGCATGCACGCACGCACGCACACACGCACGGACACGCACGCACGCACGCACGCACGCACGCACGCACGCACGCACGCACGCACGCACGCACATGCGCGTGCACGCAGGATTCAATCCATCACCCGTCTGGCCTGTAGCCATACTGTCACGACCAGACAAACCTCCCTTGTGACCGACACGCACTCTGAATTCAGCGCTCAGCACTGGAACTCAATGAGAGGTCAATGAGACAAACATCTGATCGTGATACAGTACATGCCCCCCCTGTTGTACCCATGCTGTATTTGGAGCTGACAGATTATTTTGCTGATGCAACGATGACACGTCGAGGTTAGGACACACACTCCTTATTTGGGCTATTATGAGTCATGGTCAAGCATTACAACGAGACACATAACGGTCGCATGCCATGGCCAATTAGGACAACCTAGGACAACTGTTAACTTACTCTACTGGAATAAAAGTTGTACTGACTGACCTCTAAGTATACTCTTCCAGGGAGGGTTGCTTGTGGCGTCTTGCTGTGGCACCCTTTCTTGCTTCTTTTTAATTCTTGATTTATTTGCACTGACTATGGACACTTATTGTTTGGCCCTGCACTATTGGGTTGTGTTGGTAGAATTGTGTACTACTGCTGTGTTGACATGGCGGTGAGATACTTGTGTTGCACTGACTAGTATTGACTGTTATGAACACTTTTGTTTGGCACTGCATTAAGTTGTGCTTTAAGTATTGCTATTTGTGTGAGACGTGACACTTATGGGCGTTGAATGTTTCTTGGACACTTTATGTATATATTCTTCTTTTTTGTGACAGCTTTTTGACACTTTATGTTTATATTCTTCTTTTTTATTGTGCCTTGCTCTTTTTTTGACTGTACACAACAGTACTTTTTTACTTTTTCTTACTTATTTATTCTTTGTAACTTGTAACCTTAAAACTGCTGTGCTGCCTCTGGGCAACTGATTTTCCCCCTTGGGACAATAAAATCTATCTATGTGACATGAGTGTGACATAAAAGATAGCCTAGATAATGGCCTACATCTGGTCTAGATAATGGCCTACATCTGGCCTAGATAATGGCCTACATCTGGCCTAGATGATGGCCTACATCTTGGCACAAACGTCTCAAAGTTTGTTGTACGCCCAGGGTCCCATTGGCCAAGCTTCGCAGGACACACCATGATTGGCCAGCAGGACGCTTGACAAAATTAACTCATGAATAGCACCGCTCACTTCACACTAGGTGTGATTTTTACATTCCAGCTGCTGAAGCCCAACATTACGCTTTGTTTGTCCTAATGCTACAAACTGGCTCAGAACGAGGTGCATGAACCAGACCTGAACATGTTGTTCCATGCTGGTGGAAAGGGGGGAAAGGCCTTGGGCCCCCATGGAGCTCACTCATTAGAGCTGGCTAATTATCTCCAAAAGAGACTGATTGAGCGAGAGGGGGGAAATGCTTAATTTGAGTTTGATTAAGTCTGGGTGTGTCGTGTAATTATGATGTGCATGCCTCTGTGCGTGTGCGTGTGAGTGTGTGTGTGTGTGTGTGTGTGTGTGCGTGCATGCGTGCGTGTATGTGTGTGTGCGTGTGTGTGTGTGTGTGTGTGTGTGTGCATGAAAGACAAAGAACACACAAGACGTGTCCCATTATGACAAAGACGGGCCGTGAATGAAGATGGCTACAGGGGTGTCGCACCAAATTCTGGGCCCTGGGTACAAGGATTCACTGCGTTACTTTGTGCTTTAACTATTGAAAAATAGCAGATATACATGCTCACAGCGCGGCACTGAGTGCCGCGCTGTGAGCTTGTAGATCTGCTAAAATCGCGGGGGGAAAAAAACGTCAAGGTTTTTTGAAAAACCTACCGGTATGTTTCTATGTCAGCGGTGCTCAAACTTTTTCAATGATATGTATTTGGCCACGGACCCCCATCTCAACATATTTAGTTCCAGAGAACCCCCCAGAAGCAAAACTTGAAAATACATATATTCAAAGATTTGCACACTTTTTCACGACTTAAAAAATAGCACTTGGTTCCGCGGGTTAGGGTTAGTGAGCTTCTAGATCTGCTATTTTTCAATTGCAAAAATATAAAATAATGAAGGCCCCCCCACCTTGGGCCCGAGTAACTCAGTCCCACTTTCCCCCCCATTGTGACACCCCTGGATGGCTCCACATCTATCAGAGTTGAAAATAAAAGGAGCCATTATGCTGTTTAATGGCCACTCCACTGCGCTTCCATCTCCCAAATGAGACCCGCTGGCATTTACAATAAATCCCATTCATTGCAACTAGGCTTTTCTTGCGTTTGTTCGGGGATTGAAGCTAATTCTTGTTTGCATGTCAGAACACACTGACACTGAGAGAAAGACCTGACATTTCCATGTGAAATTTTCCTTTGGCCTTTGCACTCTGTTTTCATGACTTCTTGGAAGCCATGAAAATAAATGCATGTTCATAATGGAAAATGTCCCATCATGGCATAAAATGCCTCGGGTGTTGAGAAATTAAGGATTTCATTCCAAAAATGATTTATATGCTAGGAATACATTATGTGCAAAAGGAATCCGTACATATGACGTAATACGTAGGAAAATATTCAGGAAAAATAGGTGAACATACTGTATGGCAAAACAATTGCTGAATGGGTGAATGAGCTTGTAGATTGGCTATTTGATGTACAACAAACGGGGAAATCTCGCTCTTTCGAACGACCTTCATTTCGACAAAGGAGCGTCTGGAGGGTTAGCGACTCACCCCACGGAGGTTAGGTTTAGGGTAATGGTTAGAGTTGGGTGTCGAACAGATGACACGTAGTAACAGCGAAACGCTCCCCAACTAACAAACTAACATGAAAAAAGTTATTAAAAAAAAAACACGGCTAGATCACGTATTAGGAGGACAGTCAACAGAAAAAAAGATGAATCTATCATGGTTAAAATGGAGTTTGAAGTTACGATGGGTTTGTATAGGAATGATCCCTGGATGGGGAGTGTCTGATAAAATGAATCAAATTCAAATATCTAAATATTGAATCAAGCAAATTCAAATCTGTCCAGGGTGTTCACAAAAGCCCGAGTAGACGATACAATGACCAAAAGCTTTTTTTGAAAGTGGAATATCCCTTTAACCCATTTAGTGCTCCAGACATGAAAGGGTTAAAAATCCAAGCTGCCGGCTGCCTGCTCCGTCTGCGGCCAGTCTCTTATTTTGAAGGCCGGAAGTAGATCACGCTCACAATTCCCTACTTGACGATGTTTGAGATTTACCTGGAAGTGTTGTCGTCCAAAGCGTAAACAGTAATGGCGGATCGATGCCTTTCAGCTTGTACTATTTTAGCGAGAATCCAATGCCATCCTTGGCATCAAAAGTGTTTTTTGGAGAAAATGGACATCAAAGATGAGAAAGACCGTTGGCTTCCATGTTAAGGGATCACTATTGTGTGCACGTGGATGTGCGATGATGATGAATCGGCGAGTCCACCCGTGCCAGCACTTTCCAACGGACGGTACGTAGCCCTTGCCAGCTTTACTGTATATACAGTAAATATTGCGCGTATACTCGGGATCGGCACTATAAATACTCGAGTATATTTCGCGAGTATACTCGGGATCGGCTACAAATGAGTTAATAGTGTGTGCTACCATGATGACTAATGACTTCAATAGTGTGTGCTGCCGACCATGCCAGCTTGCCAGGCAATTATGAATCACAAGTGGTGGCATTTTGGATTATACGTTTGCACATGCCTTGAAGAGCTGGCAGGCAACCCCCAGGCATACAGGCTACAGCTAAATGGATGTGCCAGTTGAACTTTGAACCTTTGTTCCTCTCTCATTGTGGACAAAGAACACACCAGTGACGTCTCTACGACCCCTGCCTCCAGTGACACTAATTAATTACAATAATTATTATTCTCTAGCTACGGTACAGTATGCAATCAAATGACTAATTACACTGCCTGACTACTTTAATCTGAGAGGAATTCATTTAGGTGAAAACGTTGTGTAACAACTTAAGGGGGGCAGGGACCAGTACAAATACAAAGAAGCTGGTTCCATGAAAGGTAATATAATAAAACATTTTAAATACATAGATCAGGGGTCTTCAACGTTTTCAGGCCAAGGACCCCTTAGTTGAGAGAGAGATGAAGCAGGGACCCCCACAACCTCTTCATACAGTAGATTCCACATAGTTTCATCGTTTCACAGCACAATCATCAGTGTATTTTGGATTCATGTACTGTACATTTTTTGTTTTCAGATATTCAACCACTTGAACCGTCAGTACTTAATAAACTTGACCTTTCACTCTGTACTTAGTCTGCTCTTTTTTCCCCAAACCTTCTTGCCGAAAATAGCAGATCTACAAGCTACGAGGTGTTGTGAGCTTGTATTTTTGGCTAAAGTTCTCAGAATATATGGACACTAGGGTTCAAGTGTTTAATATAAAAAAGGAGGAAAAAGGTTTCTATCACACAAACATTTGGAGGACCCCCTGTAGTAACAACACACTAGTACCAGTACCAATAAGACTCCCTAATCTGGAGATAAGCGACCGTCAGGTTGCTTACACAAACTTTGGAAGGCAATGGTATAGCCAATCAGTAGAGATTATGGGAAATGGGACAAATCCATGTTGATGACATGACTTTAGAGACATCAACAAGGTAAACGAACGAACGCGAACGAGCGCCGTATTGGCGCGGAGGTCTCTTGAGAATTGGGGCGAACAGGAACGTCCAAAGCAGTATAAGAGTTAAAAAGCAGTGCACTCGCCTGTCGGCTTGTTCCTGCAGCAAGGCTGGTGTGCCGATAACCACGATAATGCACACCCTTCCATGTAATATTGCTTAAATAACACACATCAAAAATCATACCAGGAATACCTGTGAACCTTAGCAACGTTCTATAAAGTGCTGGATATCTCAATATTGATGAGCATTGAGTGGGCTAGTTTGACATTATTGGCAGTTACTGCCAATAACTGCCTGATGGTGAAAACTGTCAAATATGAACAGTGTGTGACTTGACTTGTGTTACTTATTACGGTAGTGTGGTAAAAAGTGTGAATACTTACCCTTGTTCAAAACCGCTCTAAAAGAGCACTTACTCTACAGGTGGCTGCAATTCGGAGCTTTGTCTTTGTTGAGCTTTCTGTAGTGTGTATTGTCAGATATGGGCCCTGTACTACAAAGGAAGTTCAACATACCTAGGATATCTGAGGCCACGTTTAGTCGACAATGGTCTCCGGAGAAAACGTCAAAGTTTTGTTGTGTTCTCACTTGTTATTCCTGGTTTACATGGAAACGCTGTAATGTGCCTGCCATGTCGCTAGGTGGCGGTGACGCACTGCCGGATAGTGTACTCATGTCTGCACGTGAGCCATGACATCACACGTTTTGTCGTTTCCTGTGTTGGCGGCATATCCGACAGTTTTCTCGGTGTGAACGGGATCTACTACTATAACGTGAGGATGAGCAAGTGGTCACTTACTATACACTGCAGTAGGCCTGCAACAGCAGTACTCAAAACCAGCACTTTACTGGGTCACCTTGAAATAACTGGTGGTAGATTGTGTAAACGACTTCCAAAAGCATTACTTGTATGGAATGATGTTGGTCATCCGGAAGGACCATGCCTCGGTCTCCTCTAGTTCTGAGAACCAGAGGTTGAGGGAATGAACATCGTTCTGTAAAGGTCTCTGAGGTACACAGACAGAGACGGTCGCATTAATGCACGCGGGCACTCCAGATGATCAAGTGGGTTTCATTGTGCACATTGCGGCCATGCCGGCAATAATTCATTTAATTGTGTGTTATGCTAGCATTATTTTACTTTTCGTTGGTGCCAGGTGCACCATTTTGCTTAATGGCTACTTTATAACGGCATTTGATATAGGGTGTTTAAAAATAAAGTGTTCCTCTGTGAAACAGCTACTCTATGCCCCCCACATTGTCTGGCACCTGCACTAAATGCATCATATTAAATAAACTAGACCTGTGCCCGTCGGGCCTACTTTGGAACGATGCAAGTTGAGAACATAGTTGCCATAGAACTCGCTCGACTCGACGCCGGTCACTGAACTCCCTCGGGTCACCTGTAAGTCGAATTTGAAGTCGGTGGGGCGAATGGTTTTTCAGATACGTGGATTACAGATGTACAGACAGTACATGCATACCCATACATACATACATACTAGGGGTGTAACGATACATTTTAATAGCGATTCGATACATATCACGATACATGGTTGACGATACGATACATGGACGATATTGGTTCATTTATGGCGATATGATACGATTCGATTCAATGATTTAAAATCGATATTGTAACTATTTAGCAAAGAAATTACATCTGTGTGCAGGTTTTTAAGGGAAACATCTATTATTATGGATATAAATAAGTAAACAATGTGATTATCTGCCAAATACAGGGACATTGTATATTGACAAACCTGCACCTTGACATGAACCCAGATATTACACACATTTATCGATAGGCCAGTGTAGCTATATGGAAAGGAAAAGTAATTAAACCCCTCCGTTTCATTTTTTCTTCTTAAAAATGCTAAATACAATGCACAAGTAGGTAGTATCGATACAATCGATTCTTTGCACTGCCGATTCGATACGATACAAAATCAAACTACAGGTATACGTTTCGATTTTATCTGTTTTCATTTCGGTATACTTCGATGTTTTAAGTTTTCGATACTGTCACTAAATCGTTACACCCCTAATACATACGTAAGTACAGAGATTCAATTCAGAGCATTTAAGAAGATGACGATTTTAAACATTTTTATGCAGGCTAAAAGCACCACAGTTACATCTTCCAAATTGCCATTCAACACCGTGCCAACATATTATTGCCATATTCACTGTGCCCTTCCATGGATGTATTGCCATTCACAAATGGGTTTTTCATATGGCAGGGCAATAACTTTCATCCTGCGTAATGTGTGTATGTGCAGGGTTTTACAAATCACTTTAAAACATTGCAGATGCCGTGATGCCTACCTCCCATGCGTTTGCACAGAAACTGGCAGTCACATGGACTATTTGTGGAAACTTGCTTTAGAAAAGCAATAAAAGCCACACGAGACCGTGGGTTTTTGTAGACGCTAAGAGGGTCCCACTTAGTGCCTCACTTCATTTCTTAGTCGTTTTAAAATCCATGGTAAATCCAAGGCCTGTGGCTTATTGCTTTATCAGAATACACTGTATACTGTATAAAAAGCGAGAATAGACAATTTTATGCAGAAATAGAGTTCTACACACACATACATTCATTCTCAAAAAGCGCCTGCAATGTAATGCATTTGAAACTACATTGCAGTGCACATCATGGGGTGATCACTGCTTGCCTCCTGTGAATTGTTTTCTTTTTTTTTTGTTTCTATTTATTTCGTTGCTGAGTGAGGTCAGCAGACAAAGTGACGTGAGTGAGATGAAAAACCCCGGGTGAAATGTGCCAATCTCAACAGGAAACAACGGTAGATCTGCTATTTTTGGTGAAGAGAGCTGGCCGTAGATGGAAAAAGAACATCAAGTACAGTGCAAATCAGGTCTCAGTATATTATATAATGATATTGATGAATTTCAAATGTTGTCAGATTATTCTGCGGCACCCCTGGCACGACACCCACTTTTGGAAACCCTGTTCTGAAGACACTTTATATAGCATGGTTGGCACCCCAAGTGTTACGCTTGTGTCTCCGCGAAAAGAACGATTTTCCCCTGGGCCGCTGCGTTTCGCTGCGCAACACGCAACAATAGTTTGAGAACCGTTGATATAAACAGTTGGAGTAGCTGAGTGAACTGTGAAGACAGCGAGAGATCTGCACGCACGCTTTCACACACACACACACACACACACACACACACACACACACACACACACACACACACACACACACACACACACACACACACACAACGTTTGTGGCCATTACGTGTCCAAAAGTCGTGTGCAATGCAATCTTGCTTTGTAAAGCTTCTAACCAATGAAGGGCGCGGGTCCTAGCAATACCTAGCGATACCTACCGATACCTACCTATGGTTGGGACTCGGTCTGCGGCTCTGAATGTGGCCGTGGAATGTGCGTGGAATTAGCCCATTCGTAAGAGAAGATGCTAGCATTATTTTACTTTACTGTTTGTTGGTGCCAGCTGCATCATTTTTTGGGGCATCATTTTGCTTAATGGCTACTTTATAACAGCATTTGATATACAGTAGGGTGTTTAAAAATAATGTCTGGCACCTGCACTTAATGCATCATATTAAATAAACCAGACCTGTGCCCATTGGGCCTACTTGGGAACGATGCAAGTTGGGAACAACTGTTATGCAATACCTGTTGCCTGTCTGTGTCCCTTTTGGACCATACACAGTAGAGATCCCTGTATCTGTCTGTCCTTGTCCCTTCTGTGTCCCTTCTAGATCCATGATGTTATCAGTATATTGGCATATGGGCCTGGTCATACAGTACTGTATATGGGCATATGGGGGGTATCTGTAGTTGTGCAAAGTCCTTGTTCAGCGGTAAACGTCTGTAGAGAATGTCTGTAGAGTGCAAAACTGTGACTGTGAAAAGTGGACTGAAGTAATCGAATGGCAGAGAATTTGCCGTATCAAGCTACGGCTGGGTTTGCCATGGCAGTTTGGGCCACGGCCAGAGCCTTTTCTGGTGGTTCTGGACAGCCGCCTACCTGGCCGACTCGACGCCGGGCACTGAACTCCCTCGGGCCGTCTGTGTGTCGAATTTGAAGTCGGTGGGGCGAATGGTTCTCGAGATACGTGGATTACAGACGTACATACATGTACCTATACCGGTACATACGTACTGTACATACGTACGCACAGTCGTACTGAGATTCAATTCAGTGCATTTATTGTAAGAAGATGAAGATTTTAAACATTATTATGCAGGCTAAAAGCCAAAATGCCTTTCGACGCTGTGCCAACATATTATTGACATTCACTGTGCCGTTCCATGGATGTATTGACATTCACAAATGGGTTTTTCATATGGCAGGGCAATAACTTTCATCCTGTCTAATGTGTGTATGTGCAGGGTTTTACAAATCACTTTAAAACATTGCAGATGCCGTGATGCCTACCGCCTGGTACCCCCCATGCATTTGCACAGCAACTTCCCTGTGCTGGCATTCACAGGGACTATTTGTAGAAACTTGTTTTAGAAAAGCAATAAAAGCCACTCAAAGCTGTTGTTTACCGTGATTCTGTAGATGGCTAAGAGGGTGGGAGGCAATTTTCTCCGCGTAGTGAATCACTTCACTTCTTAGTCGCTTAAAAATTCATGGTTAATCCAAAGCCTGTGGCTTATTGCTTTATCAGAATATATAAAAAAGGCAATCTTATGTAAACATACACAGAGTTCAACTCAATGAGTTTTCATCTGAAAAATTAACAAATACATTCATAAGTAAACAAAATTAAACACCACTTCCTCATCTATTTCTTAATTCATTCTGTGGAGAGTGGATCCAATATGCTTCTCTCTTTAAGAGTAGGTGAATCTTCTTTTCCAGGGATTCGATGCTTTGAAATCGCAGTCTGCACATCTCATGTCCTATGGCTATGACATTGAAATGGCAGGCTACAGGAGACATTTCATCATGATTAATGATTAATGTTGCTTTTCAATGCTCTCTTCTTCTGCCGATGTAACAAAAACCACAAGGACATTTCAAAAGATAAATCACATACTTGTTCTTACATGCAACCCCTCCCCTTTTACCTTTATACCAGCGTGAGGGTGTACTAGGAAAGAGTCACCTTTGATCATGAAAGAGTTAGGCTACCTGGGGGTAAGATAGTTAAGAAATGCTGAGGTTGTATATAAAATAGGAGGAGTGGAAAAAAAGTCTTTCCCACCATAGAATAACTTAGAAAGTATGCCATAATATGTTTATTGACTGCATGCTTGGCAGCAGCAGCGGCTCCAGAGAATTGTGACTGGGGGGGGGGGCAATGGGGGAGCTGGCTTTTTTAGAGCAGGGGCTAATTCATTTTGGCAACAAACAATAATGAATAGTACTAATATGACAAACGAGATTCTCTCGCTTAAAGTATGGATAATGGAACAGACCAGATCATTGGCAGAGCTCCAAATCTGAGTACTGTAGGTGATCGGATAGGGTTTTTGTGAGGCTGAAGATGCTTTCTAGCATAAAAAGTACAGTTTTATAGTATGGTTTACATAGAAGTCAATCAATTGTCTTTCACATATTCATATATATATTTAATTTATGTATTCCATAAATATTTTTCATCACAATTGGGTGTGTGGGGTGGGGGGGCTTAGGGGGTGCTAAGCCTTCACCAGGGGGGGCTAAAGCCCCCTCAAGCTCCCCCCTGGAGCCGCCACTGCTTGGCAGACTGAAAGTTAGGGGAAGTCGCATTTTATAATACATTTGATTGGTCACACGGGGTTGAATTTGGGGAAAGGGCAGTATAGTCCTATCAATCTCTAAACCAGTGGTCTTCAACGTTTTCAGGCCAAGGACCCCTTAGTTGAGAGAGAGATGAAGCAGGGACCCCCACAACCTTATCATAGATTCCATATAGTTTCACCGTTTGACTGCACAATTATCAGTGTATTTTTATTCGTGTCAATTTGTGTTTTAACTTTTCAGATATTTAACCACTTGAACCGTCAATACTTATACTTAGTCTGCTCTTTTCCCCCTCTACACCAAACCTCTTTGCCGAAAATAGCTGATCTACAAGCTCACAACGCCTCGCGCTGCTATTTTTGGTATAAGTTCTCAGAATATGGACGCTAGGGTTCAAGTGGTTAATATGAAAAAGGTGAAAAAAAGGTTTCTACCACACAAAGATTTGGAGGGCCCCCTTTAGTAACTCTGAGGACCCCCTAGGGGTCCCGGACCCCCTGTTGAAGACCCTTGCGCTAAACTCTAAACAATGTTTTAGTTCATCATAACACCTTGACGTGGCTATAGCCTATATTTCATCACATTCTCCATCATCTCTATCCGTACAATAACTTAGTAGAAGTCTAGTTCTCCTACTCTGCCAACTCAGCCTGGAACACTCTACAGCAGGAACTGAATCTTCCCAGCTTCCCTTTTTTCCCCATTTAAACTTCTATTGCAAAAGCAGGAGGATGTGGTTTTGCGCTAGAACAAGGGTCTTCAACAGAGGGTCCGGGACCCCTATGGGGTCCTCAGAGTTACTACAGGGGGTCCTCCAAATCTTTAAGTGATAGAAACTTTATTCTCCTTTTTTATATTAACTTCTTGAACTCTAGCATCCATAATATATTCTCGTTAGCCAAAAATAGCAGATCTACAAGCTCACAACGCCTCGCAGTAGATCGGCTATTTTCGGCAAAGAGGTTTGGTGTAGAGGGGATAAAGAGCAGACTACTAAGTACTGAGTGAAAGGTCAAGTTTATTAAGTATGTTCAAGTAGTTAAATATCTGAAAAATACAAATGGACATGAATCCAAAATACACTAATGATTGTCAAATATGATGTCAAATAATGAAACTATATGGAATCTCTGAAAATGTTGTGGGGGGTCCCTGCGTCATCTCTCTCACAACTAAGGGGTCATTGGCCTGAAAACGTTGAAGACCCCTGCACTAGAATATTTGAATCCTACTACTGTATGTATTAGCAGTTTACACTTACATTTCCTGATATGTTTTTATCTTGTCACGGTATTTCATATATGGTGTGTCAGCAACTTTGCATGGGATTAGCCACACCTATTTATACGTACAGTGTACAGTACTGTAGGCTAATTTGTCTATTTGAAAATAGTCGATCTACAAGCTCACAATGGGTCGCTTTGCAACGCATTGTTAGCTTGTATATCTGCAATTTAAAGTTTTATAAATGTTATACATTTGAAAACTCGTGAAATGGGACCTTCTTGCATAATGATGAGTACTTTTACTTCTGGTACTTTAAGAAGGCCTATATTTTGTAACAGACTACTTCTACAATAGGGTATTGATACTTGAACTTAAAGGTGATACACCATGAAATTTCACTTTTCCTATTTTAAAACCTTTTTTTGGGGTCCCACTAGCACCTTCTATCCTCACAAAGTTCCATTTCAGACCGTTGTGTCTTTCTCTGGTTTTGGGAAGGCGGAGGTTAACTCTCCTACTGCCAGATTATTTATTTATTTATTGGGTCTGGTGCCATCAAAAAGCGGCTTACCTTTGCGACGTTATAGTAGATAGACAGACAGATATTTATTTATTTATTTTTATTTTTTTGGGTTGTGCAATAGTGCACTTTGGTCTGCCAGGCAGCAGAGGGCGGCGTCATGCGAGAATGAATGTGAATTTGCCTGTTATGTGTTGAAGAAGAAGAAGACCAGTCACTGGCCACAGAGCCTTGCAGCCAGAGGAAATCAACAAGGAAGTGAATTGTTCTCCGTTGATCTAACGCATAATGGATTTTTTACACCATCACCGCGGAAAATGTGTTTACAGTAGACGGCCGCGCGACCCCTCATCAGCTTACAGTCATCAGACGAACGAACCGAACGAGCGCCGTATTGGCGGAGAGGTCTTGCGAAATCGGGCGAATGTGAACGTTCAAAGCGTTGGGAGAGTTAAAAGCATCCCAACAGGCTGTCCAGATTTGCTGCCGTCACTAACGTCATCGACAGCCGTTTTTTTAACAAAAAAAAAATTCAAAAGATTTTTTTTTTTTTTCAAAAAATTTCTTTTTTTTTTTCAAAAACGATTTGGGGGGTGGGGTGGCGCAGTTCAGGCCAAAGGTGGTACTGCAGCTGAAAATGCTCTGAGAGCCATTCAAAAATGAGAGAGGCTCTCTATTCAGGAATGGTAATTTAGCCTCAAACCTTTTGAAAAATGTTTTAACAATATGACATAAATACTTTTTAAATGCATGGTGTATCACCTTTAAGTACAAAATGTGAGTACTTCTACCGTCACTGTGAGAAATGTCAATGCATACGTCTCAGTTATTATTGAAGCATGCCTTGTGGTGGATTTATGCTCTGCCGGAGTGCAGCTCTCTAGTTTCACTTAGTGGAGTGAGAGCGGCAGTAGATGGCCCCGCACCGCGGAACCAGAACACAGCCTCTGTGTCGGATGCATTTAGCTGATTGATTTACAGTGCAGCGCGGCAGCAACACAGAGAAGAGAGAAACTCGTGTGTGCGTGTGATTGAGTGTGGCAGAGAGGCAGAGATTGTTTTGACAAAGAGGCTCAGCAGCCATTTCAAGACTGAAATGGTGGAAGGATGACAAAAGGGACCAGAATGTAACAGTGGCGTCAGTTCAGCAAAAGCTAGGGTATGGCAAAGATGGGAGTCCTCATGGAAAAGAGTTATTACATTTTGTATACACAGTTCTATTGTGAAAATAGCAGATCTACATGCTCACAACATGTAGATCGGCTATTTTCACAATGTCCTAGAAAAAGAGTTTTGTCAGTTTTTTTTTTTGTCAGTTTCTACGGTTTCTTGGGCTGGATATGGCAGCCTGGAATTGTTGTTTAAGTGCAGCTAAACTTAGCATGTTAGTAAACGTGCCACATGAATTGCACCTGTGCAGCTGACCTACAGAACCTGGGAATTTACCATTTTGTCAAGATGGGGAGAATAAAAGAGTGGAGAATATAATTATGATACCTTGTTAAAGTGACCATTTTGTAAAATTTTGCATTTGTAGTTATTTTACTGTAATTTAACAACATAATAACCAGAACAGATAGACAAAGAGACATTCATGGATTTATATTTAAAAGTAACTTTTATTTTCCCCCCTGGACCCAGGGTATGGCAGCTGCATACCCCTGCCATACCCAATTGACGCCCCTGGAATGTAATGGAGGAGGAGAGAAGAGAGAAAACGGGTGCAGAGACATTCATCAGCATTATCAGCTTAGGCAGTTCGGGCATCTATAGTACGGATGCCCCCCGAGCGCCTTCCTAGAAAGGCCCTCGATGCACGTCCCACTGGGAGGAGACCCCGTGGCAGACCAAAGAACCAGATGGACGGATTATATCTCCAAACTGGCTTGGGAACGCCTCGGTATACTCCCTGAGGGAGTGGAGGAAGTTGCTCGGGATAAGGAAATCTCGGAGTCTCAGTTGGAACTGTTACCCCCGCCAGTGGCGTCAGTTCAGCAAAAGCTAGGGTATGGCAAAGATGGGAGTCCTCATGCGCACACGCGTCTGTTTTTTCCCGGGTTTGGGCTGGATATTACAGCCTGGAACGGTTGTTCAAGTGCAGCTAAACTTGGCATGTTAGTAAACGTGCCACAATTAACAATGATGCATTACACCTGTGCAGAACCTGGGAATATACCATTTTTTCAAGATGGGGAGAATACAAGTGTGGAGAATATAATTATAATACCTTGTTAAAGTGACCATTTTGTTAAATTCGCATTTGTATTTTACTGTAATTTAACAACATAATAACCAGCACAGATATACAAAGAGATATTCATGGATTTATATTTAAAAGTAACTTTTATTTCCCCCCCCCTGGACCCAGGGTATGGCAGCTGCATACCCCTGCCATACCCAATTGACGCCCCTGACCCCTGCGACCCAATTCTGGATAATTGGTTGAAGATGGATAGATCAATTTGACTTCATTTGTTACATTTCGTAGCAAATGTAAAATTGTTTTGTTCAGAGGCTAAGAGGCCGATTAGAATAATGTGGTGGTGGATTGACTTCCTCGGCCAACTGGCAGTCTCTGCACTAGAACTTTGGCACCGATCGTTCTTAATGGTTTCCGAGATTAACTCCAAATTCACAGACATGAACTGAGTAGGCAGAAGGGGAAAACATTATCGTTGTCCCTGGCCTTTGGCTGGCAGAGATACCAACAAAAAACTAAAATAACTGTATAATCGTCGTTGTCCGGTGAAAACCTTGTATGTCCAAACCGTTCGTTTTCCATTTTTTTTATTTTAAAAATGATTTAAACTATATTGAAAACAGCCGATCTACAAGCACACAATGCCTCGCTCCGCGAGGCGTTGTGTGCTTGTAGATCTGCTGTTTTCACTACTTCTGTGCGACGGCCTTGTCCGATGAAGCAGGGCTTTACTTTGCGAAAGACCGTACAAATTTGGAACTTGGAGATATGGGGTTTCCAGTTTCCACCCGACAACGACGATATTGTATCCATGATAACTGACTGCAGCTCAGTCGATGTTTATTCACAGGAGCTTTTTCTGAATAAAGTTCAGCTTCTTTCAACTTTTGAAAGCAGCTCCGCTCTGCCGAAAACAAGAGCCGAGTGCGGCGGCTTCAAAGGGCGGCCGCTCTCTCAGAGCGGCTCGCGGCGGGTTCTGTGTATAAAATCACAAGGTGCGAACACTGAACATACCCTGGGCCTTGATATGGAAATGATGGAGACTCCATGATCAAACCTTCTTGTTGAAATGGTACATGAGTTGCAGATAAACGCATGCGCGCGCACACGCACACGCACGCACACGCACACGCACACACACACACACACACACACACACACACACACACACACACACACACACACACAGCTTTTTTGGCTTCATCTCCGCTTTTTTGGCTTCATCTCCGTGGTGTAACAAAGTACATTTACTCAAGTACTGTACAATTCTGAGATATTTTTACTTTACTGCTCTGGACTAATTTTCAATACTTTTACTTCTACTCTCATCTCAATGTTTTACTTACTACAATTATTGGAAAACTTTAGTTACAACTTTTTTTTTTTCACTTAGCGCCGGGCGACTCCTAGATCGACATTGTTATTATGGACGTCCCTGCCGATCGACTTTAATCGACTTTTATATAAAAGCATTGTTTAAGCTTTTATTTGGGTTAATATACGGAGCAAATCGGTTTCCTTACCTTCAGCTGGTAATAACACGAGACCGTGAAAAAAAAAAGGATACGATTATGAAGTCACCGCTAAACCAGGCCTTCCTGTTTACAATAGCATCTGCTAGCCGTTAGGCTCAATGCAAACCTTCCACCCTTACGGAGCTTCACTAGGTCGGATTTTGATTCGGAAATTTTCTGTGTGGCGTCTGTATACGTTCCGTTGCCCAGACCGATGGTGGTTTTAGACGATCAAGCACAAATTGAACAGGATTGAGCACAGATGGCGGGCCGCAGATCTCCCATTGTGAGTCAATGGAGCGACGTCACTTTCCCATCCTTTAATCATGGTTTAAACATGGTGTCTTCTGAAGGTTTTAGTGTTACGATGGCGCACTCTAGTGGTCTTTTTGTGGTGGTTTATCATCATGGCTTTGAAAACAATGAAATTATACCCTATCATGTTGATAAAATATAGCTATTTCCCGGCAGTTTTAGCGCACATCCATATTTTAAGTTAGCAGGGAATGGGTTTTAATTATTATTATAAAACATCCATTTACCACTTCAGCATGGCCGATCTACATACTTGTGAGTTTGTAGATCTGCTATCTTCAAAAGATTTTAGGCATTTTGGGCAACTTGTGAGACAGGACATTCTGCATATTTAGTACTTTTACTTTTGGTACTTTAAGTATATTTTACTTTTACTTAAACATTTGAATTCCTTTTCCACCACTGCCAGCTGCTAATAATGAATGTATTCTAATGTTCAACAATGGAGGGTTGTTAAGACCAGACCTGCATTATTTATGTTGTGGTACGTGAGTGTGGGTTGCTTTGAATCATTTAAATATGGTAATTAACTTTACAGTACATATAAATATGTACAACAGATGACTCACTCACTCATTTAATTAACATAACCCAACATAATAATTAACACTGTTAAACAGAGTTGCAAAGTTCTTGACTTAAGAAGAAGAATAAAGAAGAATAAAATACAAATCTGTAAACACAAACAAAGCTAGACATGGTATACAAATAGTGCTAGAGGTGTAACGATATAGTAACTGAATCAAAAAATCGATTTTAATTTGCAATGATCTACTATATCGTTTGCAAAAGCAAAATATCGTACCGTTTTAGCTTTGTATCGTTTTAAAATGCGGTAATCGGTATCGAATCGTTTTGCAATGCAAATAATTGATTGTATGGAATCTAGTATTTGTGCATTGTATTTGGCAATTTTAAGAAGGAAAATGAAAAAGAGGGGTCTAATTACCTTTCCATTCCATAAAGCTACTCTTGGTCTATCGATAAATGTGTCAAGGTGGGTTTGTCCATATGTGTTAAAATATAATGTCCATGTATTTGCCAGATAATCACAGCGTTTACTTCCATAATAATAGATTTCTTACACATTTTACACAGATTTAATGTCTTTGCTAAATAGTTACTATATCGATTTTAAATCATTGAATCGAATCGTATCGTATCGCCATGAATGAACCAATATCGTCCATGTATCGTATCCTTAAGCATGTATCGTGATGCGTATCGTATCGTTGTTAAAATGTGTCGTTACACCCCTAGTGCGTGTGTGCCAGCGCCGCGGGAACTAATTTACAGTAGGGGGTGCTGTCACGCGCCCCTCATGCACGCGCGCGCGCGAAAATTTGGAGTTTTTTATCGGTTTTTATCATGTTTTATTCGGGTTTCCGCAGTCTATTTTTTAGCTAAATGTAACACAATCGGGAACGGCTTTCCTTACATCTCCACATGCACCATCCAGCAAGATATAGTCTGGATTTCTTGGTACCAACAGACAGTCAGACAACAAGTGCCAGTTTCATAAAATCATTCAGTTCCCAGAGCTTTTCAGTTAATCTACTTAGTTACTTTACACCACTGTCTGCAACAGCAAGCATGATGGTTCCCAAACTTTTTAGCCCGTGAACCAAGAGACATTACTACCCTGTACCAAACAAGTAGTGAAAATGGCAGATCTACAAGCTCACAACGAGTTGCTTCGCACTGCGTTGTGACCCATACAACGTGTCCGCCGCATCGGTCCCGATCCCAGTGTTAGGAAACAGCTGGTTCTGGTACACCATAGCCATTAGCCACTAGCTAGCCCAAACATTAGCCAGGCAGCACAGCAGCATAACATAGCATTCATCATTACAAGTCTATATAATACAGCCACGACTCACCAGTGAGGACGCCAGGGCTAGCAGAGGGCGATGTTTAATGCCTTTATAGCCTAGGTTGTGTTGTCTTGGTGTTCTGTTTATATTCCTTTATGCCAGTATTGTTAGGCTATAATTCACCGAGTCCATGACGCATGTTACGCACGGAGAGACAGACGCTCAGACAAGTTAAAAGGGAAGTCCTTTGAAAGCCATTTCCTCTCTAAACAGTGCCCAGAAGCACATTTCAAAACGGGTATGGTGTGTGCTTGGGTGTGTGCGTGCGTGTACAGTATGGGTGTTAAATGGACATCAGTGCATTTCCCCCCATCCTCATTAGCCCGTATCAATTACCTAATGATAGTGTGTAATCATTGTTGGGAGGAGCAGGACAGTGGGGGAAATGCAGATGGATCAATAGGATTTAATTCACGTCCATCATCCTCGTTAAACTGCTACTGGGGGCGAGACACACAACATCTCTGAAGACAAGATGGAAGCTGATGAACGAGAGGTGTGAGATGAACAGAATGAGTATGTGAGGGTTTCTATCTATCTATCTATCTGTCTGTCTGTCTGTCTGTCTGTCTGTCTGTCTGTCTGTCTACAGCGTGGGTCTTCAACATGGGGTCCGGGACCCCTAGGGGGTCCTCAGAGTTACAACAGGGGGTCCTCCAAATTTTTGAGTGATAGAAAGTTTGGTGAGGTTTGGTGTAGAGGGGAAAAAGAGCAGATTAAGAACAGAGTGAAATGTCAAGTTTATTAACACAATTAGTGCCTCTTAATCTGAAGGTTGCTTGGTGCCTCGGTGCCACGTGGTTTCCTCCATAGGCCGCCGCTATTATTTTGAAGGGCTGGAAGGGGGTTGTTTTTGTTTTTTTGGATTATCACTTGACGGCAACGATTACGTCATCTAGTCACATGACAGTGTGGGACAAGAAGAGGAAAGATGGCTGCGCCCTGCCTTGTGCCTTGTTTACATTTAGATCTGCTGCAAAATGTCTCAAAATGGCTATTTTGTTTAAATGAAGTTTCTTTATGGGCCTCTCCATTGACTTAACATTGAGGAGCTTCACTTCGCGTGCACGCCCAACGTGCGTTGTAAACAAATCGCCGACATTACCGATGCGGGCGGGACCGGAGCGACGTACAGTAAGTAATCATATCTTTACTGTATATACAGTAAGATTCACAGTCCTCACCGTCAACGGCGCCATGGTATTAACCCTTTCAATGACAGTCCTCACCGTCAACGGCGGCAGAACAGTTAAGTATTGACGGTTCAAGTGGTTACATATCTGAAAACACAAACTGACATGAATCCAACATACACTGACGATGGATTGTGCTGTCAAACAATGAAACTATATGGAGGTTGTGGGGGTCCCTGCTTCATCTCTCTCTCAACTAAGGGGTCCTAAGGGGGCCTGAAAACATTGAAGACCCCTGATCTATAGTATCTGACAGTGAAAGAGAGACAGGAACGGGGGATGACATGCAGCAGAACCCAGGCCAGCATGCAGCAAGCACTGTAGCCTTATTTATGCGGTACAGTACAGTATGTGCACTAATCAGGTGAACCACCGGCGACCCATCTGTCTCTCCTTGTGACTTCCATTCAGTCTCAGCTGTGAGGCTGTGTGCAGGGACATATTTATGAGCCGGGGGCAAAGACGTGTTCTATTCCACTCCATATTTAGTTTGGTCAAATCAATAGTTGACTATTAGAGTATTGATCTACTATAGAGTGGCAGCGTTGAATGCATATAGAGCTGCTTTTAATCTCCTGAGACCATTTGGATTGTAAAGTATATTCAGCACTGTGTCATTGCCCTTCCAAGTGTTTGCTGCTACTGCGCACCCAGGGTGTTCGACCGGCAAAGAACCGGTTCTGGTTCTTTTCCCGCCTATGGGATGAACCAGAGGTGAGCTTTTCCACCGAGAACCGAGTTGGTTCCCGAACCGTAAAAGCTGGTTCGGAACGGGAACCACAAAATCCTTGGTTCCTCTGGTTCAATCTGGTTCAATCTGGTGGAAACGCAAGCCGGTTCGCGTCCGGTTCGAAAGAACGAACCAAGGTTCCAAGAAAGTTGAACGGCACTGGTTCTTGAACCAAGCTTTTTTTGGTGGAAAAGGCCCCCTAGTGTCCCCTCGTGAATCCAACTTTACCAGTTACATTCCTGCTATGGAACTTTTCACTCTCTGCCCTCGGTATACAAAAAGCTAACATGACCTCACACCATTGAAAGTAAAAGATGAAAACCTCACAAGATGACGCCACCTGTCCATTGAACAATATTGAAATGGTTCCTCAAGCTAGAACCACTAGAGGGTACACTAGAGGATATGCGCATGCATAAAGTGAGTGGAAAATCGAGTGGCAAAGTGGCAAAGTGAGTTTAACGTTGTTTAATGTTGTTTAATGTTGTTTAATGCAATCAGACTTTTCTGTTTGCATGTATGGACGGCCAAGGCCAGAAAGTAGGTTTTTGACACTCAGTGGGCATTCCTGCATGACTTCCTGGTACGATGATGTTGTCAAGTGCATACCCTCTATTCTCCTGTAAAAACACTGGTGTGAACTGAACTGAGCGGTGCAGGCTGTGTGTGCATATCTCCTTGTAAGGGCCGTTCTGTCCACGACATCAGCTGTGGTGATGTCGGTCTCTGCGTACTTTCTGTTAGTCTTGTGTGTCGTGTCTTGTGTGAGCTGTTGGAACTGCATAGGTACATATACTGTACAGGTACTGTACATAGGTACATAGGGACATAGGGACATAGGGGCAGAGAGGTTTGCACGGCTCAGAAAATGTCCCTCTACCCCCCAAGTGGAGAAGATTGATTGATTGATTGATTGATTGATTGATTGATTGATTGATTGGTTGCATTTTGTGTTCTTACTGTTGGTGACCCCACAAACACACACAGACATGCAGTCAAACCTATGTCTGTAGTGGCGTTTCCATAAAGCCACTTTTTGCGCATTAACGGCTTATTCGCTAAATGATTTTATGGAAACACTTCAAAATGCAAATAAACTTTCATTATCCGCAAAAAAAATTATCCGCTTGGAGGAGGAGGATTTTGAGCCTTTATCGAATAAACTAAATGCGCAAAAGTGAATGGAAACGGGTCAGACAATAAATGCGAATAGATTATGACGTTCTAGGTCCATTTCCCCTGCCGCGTTAGCCCACAAAACAAACCGGTAAACCGGTTGTTTGTTACACACGGAGTGACACAGACCGTGTGTAAATTCCTCCCGTTTTCACCTCCCGGAGTCAAGCCATCGGTGGCGAACCCTTCCTCATCACAGTGTTGCGTGCCTGAAGTGCCCAATCTACAAGATCACAGCAGCTCGCATCCACGTCTGTGAGCTTGCAGCTCGCATCCACGTCTGTGAGCTTGCAGATCGGCCACCTGAACCTCCAGAGGACGCTGAAACTGGATGAGCACTGTGCAGCGACGCGACCGCGGTTTTCCTGGTGAACCGGTAGCTTTATGTATTGAGAGGAACTCTTGCCAATTTCGTAAGAGACTCATCGCCAATTGTAATATATTTACAAGTTATTTTCTTCCCACTACTAGACAGCGACCGAGTCACAGCAGTCAGACGTGCAGACGGTGCAAGCAGGGTGCAGTGCTCAGGTTCGGTCTGGAAAAAAAAAAATCAGCCCGATCAACTCTTGCGACCGTCGCTAATTCGAATGACACCCGCAAATGGAAACATGCTAAATTCGCTTTGTCTTAATGCGTATTTCTGATAATTCGCTTCCCTAATTCGAATAAGTTTATGGAAACATGGCTAGTGTCTTCACACACTGGCTGTTGCCAAACCTTTTCTCCGTTTTATACTCAATGCTTATCCTCTGTGTTCTGAGCGTTAGACCTGCCCTCTGTGCTGCTGGAATGGGTGTTTGACCGTGCATCTGGAGCTGAAGACATAATGTGAGATTTCACTGTTTCTGGCAACAGACACGGTGCACACAGTGTGTGCTATCTCTCTTTCTCCCGTTAATGAAGTGCCACGCGGTTGTGTTTGCAGTCGCTCAGAGAGGGATTATAGTGGTCTGTATCTCCTATAACCTCCTGTTGAAGTGGTACACGTCTGACTCGCACATCCTCACATAAGCACGCACACACAGGGGTGTGCGTGCGTGCCCCTGTGCTTTAACCGCTATTTTTGAAAAATCATGAAAATCTTTGAATGTTTCAAATCCTTCTAAGGTTTTTTGAAAAATCTATGTTTCGATGTCAGTGGAGCTCAAACCTTTTCATGTGTAGGACCCCCATCTCAAAATATTTAGTTCCAGGGACCCCCCAGAAGCAAAATTTGAGTTACAAATGTTCGCTTAAAAAATACATATATTCAAAGATTTGCACACATTTTCACGACTTTTCAAAAATAGCAGATCTACAAGCTCGCAGCGCGGCACTCGGTGCCGCGCTGTGAGCTTGTATATCTGCTATTTTTCAATAGCTAAAGTATAAAATAATTAAGGCCCCTCCACCACCTTGGGCCCTAGTAACTCAGTCCCACTTTCCTACCCCTTGTGACGCCCCTGCGCACGCACACACTCACACACACACACACACACACACACACACAGCTTTTGGCTTCATATCTGTGGTATCCTAGCTCAGTGGTTCTCAACCTGTGGGTCGGGACCCCCACCGGGGTCTCCACATTTCTTTTGGGGGGGGGGGGTCCCCAGATGATTAACCTTAATGTGAAACATTGTTTTTTCTCAACAGTGAACTAACCAACATAATGTTCAAGTGTATAGAGGGTATCTGTACATTTCTAAAGTGACAATTTAAGGACTTTTTAGTACATCTAAAATGACAAATCATACAGTGGTCAAATTGTCAAATATTAGAGGCAGAAATCTTGAAAATAGCAGATATACATGCTCACAACGCCTCGCAACCCATATAACCGTGTTATACAAAATGTAATGCCTCAACTGTCCCCTGTTAAAATATGATTATTTTGGGGTTCATCGGCCTGAAAAGGTTGAGAACCAGAACCACTATCCTAGCTGGCAGCTGCTACCACAATGTTGAACAGTGGAGGGCTGTTAAGATCAGACCTGCATGCGGTATGTTAACTGTATGTGAAATGTGGGTAGTTAAATATGGTAATTAACTTTATATGCACAGTCTATATAAACATGTACAACATGCACAGCTGACTCACTGACTCGTTTAATTAACTTAACCTAACCATAACCCACAATCTAACTATAATTAGCCATGCTTCTGTGATGACAGAGGGTCTGGTTGCATGGAAAAAGAGCCATGACATCTGCTGTTAGAGGAACTCACTGCGTTCAGCTGCATGTGTATGTATGTATTGATTGATTGATTGAAGACTTTATTAGAAGTTTGCATATAGAAAAAGGTACAGTTTCATGACGGTACAGTTCACTGGTACAAGGTCAACTAAAAGGAGATCCTAGAAAAGACTAAGCTTATTTCCATAGGAAAGTATCTCATATAACTGAATGACAGACGGGTAGTACAGTACTATGCAGTAGATATAGTAAAAAAAAAAAGGGAAAAATAAAATAAACAAAATAAAGCAAAAAATATATACAGTAGGTAAATACAAAGAAGGGTCAGGGGAGGCTGGGCTAGGTTTGTTATTGCCAGTTGCGAATGGCTGCCGCCTGTAAGTGGTTTTTCAGGGCGTTTTAAAGGATGCTAGGGAACCACACTCCTTTAAGGCCCTCGTTAGGGTGTTCCACATTTTGGTTGTATAGCAGAACGAGTTTGACCCTTTGTTTGAGTTGACTTTGGGTTGAACGTGATCTGTGGCGCTGCCTCTGGTGTTGTAATTGTGGACGTCCTTTTATGTATGTACAGTAGGTCTGTGTGTGTGTGTGTGTTTAAGCCTGTTGCCCAATCAGGGACCAGCATTTCTGGCAACATCATCAATAACAGCCAATGAGGGACCAGCAATTCCTTGTGATGCCAGTGGTGATGTCACTGGCATCGAGTGAATTCCTCAGTTAAAACCTTTTTAATACTCGTTGGAAGGACCATGATGAAGACTTTTATTTTGTACAAAAATCACACCTATTGTGAAATGAGCCATGCCATGTACTTGCACCAGCAGTGGGCACAAGTACTGCGTTCGGTGCCCTCTGTTTCCAGGTTGGTATCTTGTCGGTTTCCGGGTTGGTAGCTGTCCTTGGTTACGGCCGCCTTTAGCCAGTGAGGGACCAGCATTCTTGGTGTTGTCACCTTTAGCAAGTGTGACCTGATGTAAATAACAAGGCGCAAGTTGGCACCACGACAGAGTGTCGACTTTATCCTGATTTCAGACTCTGCGCTGGAGCTTGAGTCTGACAATGTCCCATTGACATCAGATTTCAAAGGGGAGGGGATTTGAAATTAAAAATTCCCAATCACAAGAGATCTGGTGGGAGGGGTTGTGTTTGACTTGTGTGTACACAAAAACATCCCCCCTCCCCCTCCCCTCTATGACAGGCATCAAACAGGTCGTTGTCTTTAATGCTTTCATTGATTAGAGAGATCACTAACGAGGTGTGCACAACCCCCTTTGAAGTTCAAAGGGAGCAAGAGCTCCGGCTGAGCTCCCCCTCCCTCCACTGTTTCTGTTGATTTTCTGTTTCTGACGATTTGCTGTCTCGTTAGACGCAGCCCCTCCTCCGAGGCTCCGACTCTCATTGGCCTGGTTTGCCTCAGACCAGAGAAACTATAGGTTCATTACGCAACACCAGACCAAGAGAACCAGTCCACTCAGAGAGTGGGCGGGTCTATGGGCTGGAGCCAGGCAATGCCAACTTGCCCACCCACATAATACAGACAGCACCGATCGCAGTACTTGCACGCTCTGCTGGAGCAGTGCAGAAGCAGCAAGTTGGCTACTCGACAGAGTGCAGTCTAGTTATGAGTTAACACTTTCACAGCCTGGCCAGAATGGCTGTCAGTGGACTAGCCGGAATTTTCTATTATTGTATTATGACCTGAGACAGCATTCATTTTACAAGACATCAGCGAGATCCAACGTAACGTCATTCTTTTTATCGCATCTTCATCGGCCGTTGTGTACTAACCAGCGAATTGGCTCAGCTTTGCATTGGCATACTGTATAGTGGGGATTTTGGCGGAGGCATCTTCCCCCCTGTGTGCTTCGCGTGCACGATCCGTGCACATCGATGTGGGCGCATGTGATCATCTCCGTATGTACCGTCCATGTAAACATTTTCATTAGCCTACCCCCTAGGATAGCGGCTAGGCTAACGCTAGCGTCTATACAGTAAGTCTATGAGAAATGGCTAATCTGCCCCGGAAAGCGATCAAAAGCACTTCCGGTTCATGCGCAGAGAAGAATGATGCTATTGGTTAGATTGAAGGTGAGACAGAGAAGGGGTGCCGATCGGATTTTTTCGATCATTATCATTTATTTCGTTTTTCTAGTAGGGTAAATTCCGGTCCGGCTAATTTGAATGGTGAATGGTAAATGGTGCATTTATATAGCGCTTTTATCCAAAGCGCTTTACAGAGATTGTGCATTACATTCACACATTCATCTTGCCCAAGGACCCTTCGACATTAACTCAGGGGGAGCCCGGATTCGAACTGGGAACCCTTCGGGAACCCATTTGTGCTCTAATAACGGTTTCTCTACCCCTGAGCTATGCCGCCCCGGTTGAATGCCAAAGAAGTACGGTTAATCCGTTTTTAATAATAAGTGGCTCCCCGTGGCTGAGAAAGAGTTAATTGTGGGCTTGCGAAAGCACACTTATTTGTCCTGTCACCAGTTTTTGGTACCTAAAACTAGGTCTTTTGAGCTACAAATTCGGTTCAAACTTCAACTTGTTCAGCTTTACACAGTTATCTCTGCTTGTAGTTTTCTCATTACCAATTGTTTTACTTTTTTGAGATAAAAAAAGGAAAAAGAAAAAAAAACAGCAGTGATTATGTGATGATGTGGGTCCGGACCATGGAGTTTCTCAAAGGATTTCATAATAATGGGTGTGAGTGCCACTGAACGATGGTTGTTCATGTAGGTGATTTTTTAGTTTGTTTGTCGTGTTGGTCATGTGCTGTTAGCTCTGGTCCATAGTGTTAGTGGAGTTCTCCCTAACGCTATGTTCCTCTACATCCGTATTCCTTGGCAAAACCAGAAAAACCCCACCGTCTGGACCGAAAATAACAAAAACAGTTTCGCCCCTCACCAAACCAAAGGTATCACCATTATAGTCGGGGGTGTTATGGATATTTCGCGCTAATCAGTCTAAAAGTGCAACATTTAGCACAGATGTAGCCCAGGGCATGCTCTAATGATTCAGCTAGGGCGCCCGAGTTGGCGACCTTCGGGGTCGCCACAGCGGCCAAATCAAGTTGGGCTCCCATCGACTTTCGAAACAGGAGGAAAATACCCAGAAAAACGTATTTTTTTTTTCTGGGTATTTAAGTAGGATGTGAGGGGTCTAACTAGGGGTTTGTCATGATGCTGAATCCATTGCAAGCATTTGTTTTGCACACAAAACATTCCTTGGGCTAGAAATGGCCTCAGAAAACGGCATATATGGGTGAGCATTCATGTTAGTCGGAGGCCTTAGGGTTTTTTTTTCTCGTGCTAATTTGCACAGATGTAGCACAGGGCATGCTCTAATGATTTAGCTAGGGCGCCCAAGCCCAAGTTTTCAGAGTTTTATGGGTGTTTTCTGGAGCTGTGGCGACCCCGAAGGTCGCCGACTCGGGCGCCCTAGCTAAATCATTAGAGCATGCCCTGGGCTACATCTGTGCAAAGTTTGGCGCTTTTAGACTGATTAGCACGAGAAAAAAAAAACCTAAGGCCTCCGACTAACATGAATGCTCACCCATATATGCATCGTTTTCTGAGGCCATTTCTAGCCCAAGGAATGTTTTTTAAGCAAAACAAATGCTTGCAATGGATTCAACATCATGACAAACCCCTAGTTAGACCCCTCAGATCCTACTTAAATACCCAGAAAAAAAGTGTTTTTCTGGGTATTTACCTCCTGTATTGAAAGTCGATGGGAGCCCAACTGGATTTGGCCGCTGTGGCGACCCCGAATGTCGCAGACTCGGGCGCCCTAGCTAAATCATTAGAGCATGCCCTGGGCTACCTCTGTGCAAAATGTTGCACTTTTAGACTGATTAGCGCGACATTACCATGTCATCTCCCCAACGCCCCTGACTACAACCTGCTCATCGGGAGCAATTTAGGGTTCAGTGTCTTGCTCAAGGACACTTTGATGCTAACTCTGGGGGAGCCCGGGATCGAACTGGGAACCTTGCGGTTCTCCATCCGGCCGCTCTACCGTCCCCGCTTTGTAAATTAATTGAAAAAAAGTGTCACTCCTCGAACACTTCATTGGAAAACAGAATCTGAATATAGCATTTACTTAACAACACCTTGGCGAAAGCCCTCCTTTCTCTGACGATGTGCTGAGAATTCACTGACAATCCACTGACTTGCCAATGGCATGAATTGTGAAGTTCTCAAATGACACATCTGTACGTCACATTGTCCTTAGCATTACGTCTGAGAAGGTATTCATGGCCGCCAGTTCCCACCTGATGTTGTGTTGGAGTCCAGACTGCTCCAGACCGTGCTGAATAACCGCTATCTTACATAACGTCTTCAGACTAGGACTCAAGTCTAAGACATACAGGCGAACAGGTTTGTATCCTCCAAAGAGGATGACACGATCTCCCAACATGCAACAGAACATGCTATGCGTTGGTCCTTTCCCCTTGGGCTCAACCTTCTTCCAGCAGAGGGTCTCTGGACTGAATCTCCACACATCTTTGAAGCTCTGGTTATTGTTCCTTCCACCAAATATGTACAGCTCTCCCTTGTAGGCGAAGGCTGAATGATACTTGCGTCCTTTTGGAAGATGTGTAGAAGGTGTTTTCATCCAGCTGTTGGTCTCTGTGTCAAACACTCTGACGGTGTCGTAGCATCCGTATCCCCAGTGAACCCAACAGCCACCAAATACAAACATCTTTGTCCCGATCATGGTGGCAGAGTGATATGATGTAGCAGGAGGTGCAGTTCCTCTAGCGTTAATTAAAGACCAGACCATCGTCTTGGTGTCCAACTTGTAGGTGACATTGGTGAGTCCAGTCCGCTGGGTGAATCCTCCATGAATAAACATGACCTTCCCCAAGACACAGGCTGAGTGGCTGTACCTCCTCTCTGGAACAGACCCAGAAACCCTGGGCTTGAACCATCTGTGGGCGCCCACGTCAAACGCATAAAGCGCGTCGCAGTAAGGAACGCCTCCCCAGACATAGACGATATCTTCAATCAGCACAGCGGTGTGGTCCACACGCTTGGAGGGAACCTCGAGGTGACGTTCTCCTCCCGTCGTCACCGGGGTCAGTTTCCTCCAGCGCAGAGACACCGTGTTGAAAACGTGCACACCGATCTGGGCAGCGTTGTCGTCATCGGGCCCCCCGAAGGAGTACACCTCGTTCTCTACCGCTACAGCAGGATTACCGTTTGGTTGTTGTCTTCCCTTCAAATGTACCGTCCAGCAGAACATTGTTCACGCTGTAAATCACACTGGATCTGTTAAACCTTGTTCTGAGAAGTCCTGATGTCGGAGTTATCGCTTATATTGGTTCAGTGGCAAAGACGTCACTCAGGTTGGCCAATCCACAAAGCTGATCAGTTGGGTTGGCCAACCAAGGATTGGGTTCAAACTTGGGGCGAACGGGAATGTCCGAAGCGGTAAAAGAGTTAATACTAGTTTGAATGACTATGATGAAGGCTTTTATACTTAGTAAAAATCACACGTATTGTGATGTGAGCGGTGCTATTTATTACTTGCGCCAGCAAGTACTGCTTTCGGTCCCGTCTGTTTTCGTACCATTTTTGGTGATGTCACCATCAGCAAGTGTGACCTGATATAAATAACAAGGCCCAAGTTGGCACCTTGACAAGAGTTTAAAAAAAAAAAGAAAAGAAAAAAAAGACCAACGTGGCTCTTACTCTGGCCATACTGACTCTAGCTGGTGGCTAAAGGTTGTGTTGGTCAGTCGGTCGGTCAGTTGGGTGAACATTATCCACCTCAACACCAGGGACGTGCAGAGAATGTTAGCGAGGCAGGGGCCGAAATTTCTAAAAGGGCCTTTTGGTGGAAAATATCGAGAATAGCAGACCTCCAAGCTCACAATGCGTCGCGCTTGCTTGGAGGTCGGCTATTTTCGGTGCGTGATACCACACTGAACTAAGCATAATCAAGTCATTACTGGAGATGTGGCGTAACGGCATGGGTTTCTACACAGAGAGGGCAATTCTTTCAACGTAAGATGCTGCATTCAAGTTCAGGAGAGTTTGGACAAGGCAATTCTCTTGAATGCTGCCTTCAGGTATGGCATGGAAAGAGGGCATTTTCAGTTTTCACCATAGTAAAAACTGCACTCATGGTCTGGAGAGGGCACTTTTTACTGACAGGTAAAAGGGCAGGGGCTCAAGCCCCCTTTGATGTCTATGTGTGCACGTGCCTGCTCATCACTCTCATCCACAACTTCTTCCCATCATTTATCCTCCACTTCTCTCCCATTAACTACCTATGAACTACGTCCTCACTCCAATTAACCACCTCTTAACAATTAATGACACACACGGAGTGTTTGTTAACCCATTTAGGTCTAGAATTATTCAATGCTTTAACTATTGAAATATAGCAGATATACAAGCTCACAGCACGGCACTGAGTGCCGCGCTGTGAGCTTGTAGATCTGCTATTTTTGGAAAATGATAACAATTGGTACAAATCTACGTCAAACTACGTCTGTTATGATGTTATCGGCGTAGCGGTCAAAAGCGTTAAGCATCCAGCCGTGTCGGCGACGGGGTCTCACCCCTTTCGCTGAATGCTTTGGTTCCCATGGCGACGCGACCACCCAGCAGGCGTTGTAGCCGCTACGTGGAAAGGTAGACTCTGCCGTAGTCGAGACGGCCGCGGCGGCGGCAGGTTGATCTATCGAGCGCTGATCATTTCCGGTTGCCGTTGTCATCTGCCGCTGCAGAGCTTAAATAGCCTAATGACACACACGGAGTGTTTGTTAAGTGAAATGACGCTTGACGACAACATCCGCCCCCCACCTCTTATAGCATCAGACATTCATCTTTCAAATGAGAACCCACTTTAAACTGTCATGACTTCGACCCTGCATCAGCAAGCCCACCCCCCCAAAAAAGAGAGGGAGACATAAACATCAATCACTGGAATGAGTGGGTTATATAGGATGATAATTAACCCTCTTGACAGGGAATACGTTGACAATGACAAGACCATCAGAGGCACGCGCAGGGGCGTCACAGGGGGGGGGGGGGGAAAGTGGGACTGAGTTACTAGGGCCCCAGGTGGAGGGGCCTTAATTATTTTATACTTTAGCTATTGGAAAATAGCAGATATACAAGCTCGAGCTTGTAGATCTGCTATTTTGAATTTGAATATATTTATTTTTTAAGCGAACATTTGTAACTCAAATTTTGCTTCTGGGGGGGGGGGGGGGGGGGGTCCCTGGAACGAAATATTTTGTGATGGGGGTCCGTGGCAAAATGCTTATCATTTTGGGGGTCCTTCACATGAAAAGGTCTGAGCACCACTGACATAGAAGAAACATCACAGTGCCGCACTATTTTTCAATAGTTAAAGTTATACCATGTAACTTTTTTTATAAAACAAATCTTAAAATTGTCCTAACTGTTAAATCGCCTAAGTTTTAGAACACCCACTCCGTTATTCTCAGCTTCTAAAGCCTTCTCTTTATTATGTTTTCTATGATCCTTGCCGGGGTCCGGATTTCGCGGAAAAATTACGTCATCTGCATCATCCGTATACGTTGTGTATACGTTGGCCAATCACATTGCGGATCATACACACATGATACACTACCGGCCAATTACAGTGCATCTTGCGTCTCTTCAGGAAATAGCTTGCTTCAACAGCTTTGTTTACGCTGGTCTAGAAGTCTAGCATGTAACTCCCCAACCGCTGCTCGTAGAGGGACACGAGAGACCTCTATGGATGCGTCTCGGCGCGGCGAGGCGGACGCGGTGGTCTGAAGGCCCGGTCCGCGGCGAAAAACGGCCGAAAAAAGCAGACGCGACTGTGGTTTGCTATACTGCTACAGACCACACTAGTTGAGCAACTTACACAGTATAGCTTTAAAGCACAAAATAATGCGTAATAAAGCGATCTCAGTCTAAATGGGTCAAACCCCCTCCTCCCCCCATGAAGAACATTCATGGGGGGCCCGCAGTGAATCCTTGTACCCAGGGCCCAGGATTTGGTGTGACACCCCTGGGCACGCCCATGGCATCAACGTATCCCTGCTAACTGTCCTTGGATTTGATTGGATGCGCGTTGGTTGTGGCCTACTGTCCGTCGGTGTGATTGACTGGTAAAGTGATGTTATGGTTCACGCCACATGGTTATATTGTGCCTTATAAAATTCATGACTTTGAATTTCAAGTCTTCGTGGTCAGGGGCGTCACAAGGGGGGGAAAAGTGGGACTGAGTTACCAGGGCCCCAAAGTGGAGGGGCCTTAATTATTTTATACTGGGGCACTCCGCCACTTTCCAACCTATGTTCATATAATTGGTCCTCACTCAAAAATAGCTTCTTTTTTTTCTTTTTTTTTTCTCAGAGGAGGGCTGTGGGCAGGTCAGAAACCCATCGTCTCGTGACATCATCGATTGCCAATCCAGCTTATAGACAGTGCTTAATTTGTGCCGGAACAAGCCGGATCTTGTTCCGCTACCTCGCTTTTACAGACCGGGACCTATTTGATTGGATCCGCCACCTATTCGATTTGGAATCAAGGATCCGGGACCTTCCCTGCACAAAAAGAACAGATCTACAAGCTATCCACCCATATCAACCAGAGATGCAATAGCCAATATGGCTTGTACGTCTGTCAGCGCAGCAACTTGCGCACAGTTATGACACGGCCGTTGACTGGATCAGATTCAGCTGCGCTGCGCTCAGTGCGCTGTGCTGTGCTGAAGGCTGTCTAACGGCCGGGAGCCGAGAGGGGGACAGACCTGTTACCCTGGCACGCTTACATGTGTGGATCATGCGACGTTTACATTTAAAAAGCAATCGATTGCTTTAAATCTGGAGCGGAGCGTGGACAATAAAAGCACGGTTTTGTGCACGTTATGATAAAGCATTTGCCTATCACCCGCAGCACATTCAATTCTCAAGCACTGACTGTTGCTGTTAGCCAGTTAGCGTAGCCTAGCCTTCACGTTAGCCAAACAAACTGGAGCTCTGGTCGTTAACGTTATTTGACTGCGAGCGCCAGTGGTGATGTGCGGACTGAAGTATCAGGCTATAACGTTATGTGCTCACTGCTCACTGCTCAGCCTCTCCCCTGTTAATAAATAAAACTACACTTTGACGTGTACTCAACGAAACAGACTGTTTTAGGGAGCTGAAAGCCCAATATACTTTGTGGGAACACCCAGCTAGAGCCCCCCACCTCACGTCTAAAATACACTTTTTAGCCAGAATCCAGAAAAGAAAATGTTTATTATTTAAGCCAGGATAAAGGCAGGGGTCTTCAACAGGGGGTTGCTCAGAGTCCTCAGAGTTACTACAGGGGGTCTATCTACACTACAGGGGTCTATCCCTGTGTGATTTATTAACTTCACTACTGACTTAAACCCCTATCCCTTTATTCTGAGGGGTAGGGTGTAGGGGAAAGAGCAGACCATACAGACCATGGGGTAAATTACTGACAGTTTAAATGTCTGGTAAATGCACTGATCACAGCTGTCAAATAAAGTTTGTATGACTGATTGGAGACTTATTTTTCCAATAAATTGGATTCTGTTTTAAAAGGAGCTGGCTTAACAGATCACATCTATTTTCTTTTGCCGGTTAAAAAAAAGTAATATAACTTATAGGCCTATTATAGATATTACTGTTGATTCCGCAATAATGTTATACTTGGTGTATTCGGAAAATGTGCACCGGGTGTGCGTGCACGCGTGCATGTGCGTGCAGGTGTGCGTGCACGTGCACGCATGCATGTGCGTGCATGTGCGCGTGTGCACACAAAACCCAGGATCCCCCACCTTTTCATTGACAAATTAAGCACTGCTTATAGAAGCTGCAGGCTTTCTATTCCTGAAAAGTTGCAATTTTAAAGTGGAAGCCATTGTTCTCGCGATAATAAAAATCTAAAAAAGAAATTCAAAAATATTGATTAAATTCTTTTTTGGAAAATGATGATGTCACAAGACAATGGATTCTGAACTTCCAACAGCTCTCCTAGGAGACTTGGACTGAGTAGAAAAAAAATTGTGATATTTTATCATGAACATTAGTGAGGACCTATTATATGAAGACAGGTTGAAAAGTGGTGAACTACTCCTTTAATCTATTGAAAAATAGCAGATCTACAAGCTCGCAGCGCGGCACTTGGTGCCGCGCTGCGAGCTTGTAGATCTGCTATTTTTGAAAATGTTTTAAGCAAACATTTGTAAATAAAATCTTGCTTCTGGGGGTCCATGGAACTAAATATTTTGAGATGGGGGTCCGTGGCCAAATACATATCCTTTTGGGGGTCCTTGCCATGAAAAGTTTTGAGCACCACTGACATAGAATCATAGGTTTTCAACAATATAAAAAAATCGAGATTTTTCAAAAATAGCGGATCTACAAGCTCGCAGTGCGGCTGTGAGCTTGTATGTCTGCCATTTTTTAATTGTTAAAGCACAAAATAACTTGTAATAATGCGTTCCCAGTCTAAATGGGTTAAACCCCCCTCCCCCTATGAAGAACATTCATGGGGAGCCCGCAGTGAATCCTTGCACCCAGGCCCAGAATTTGGTGCGACACCCCTGTTCGTGGTGTCCCCTCTGGTTTTACAGTGCCATGAATTCATTCCCATAATAATGTCAAGTGAAAAGGCATAGTGGGCATGAGGCATTTCTTCCATTATAAATCTGAATCACTGTACCTCTCCCAACGCCACGCACCAATGCTTCTCATTTCATATTGAGAACAGCCAGTGGCAGACCATCCATTCAACACACAGTGCATAAGCACTGAGGTGATCATGGTGTACTCGGGATGATCCAATGCGCTCGCTGACACTCTGACCCTGCCGACTGCAGTGTATAAAATATATTGTCGTCGTCGGGTGGAATTTAAACCTTGTATCTCCAAGTTTCAAATTTGTACGTTCTTTCGCAAAGTAAAGCCCTGCTTCATCATACAAGGCCGTCGCACAAAAGTAGTGAAAACAGCAGATCTGTGTGCTTGTAGACCGGCTGTTTTCACTAGTTTAAATCAGTTTTTAAAATGATAAATGCAAAACCAACGGTTTTGGACATACAAGGTTTTCACCCGACAACGACGATATGTATTGGTCTCTTTAGCCGCACAGTTCCAACCATGACCTCGCTTAGAGGGAAGGACACAAATGATGGCGTGAATGTACAGTTAGAGAGCAACACCTTGGCATGAGATATTACATGTGGCAGGGCAATTCCCGTCCCCTTCAGGGGCGGACCATCTTACCCGGTGCATTTAATTTTCGTTTATGATGGAGAAAGATTGCTCACACTTGGCCGGCGTTGTGACTCCTGTCAGAGTTTGGCACCTTCCTCTGCTGGTAATCTGGTAAATATGCAGTAAAGAGCAGTCACTAAATCTTCTGCCTCACTCTGCAGTCTTAAAAGCCCCTTTTCCACTGACGTGGCCCAACACCACGCCACTCCACACCGCCCACTTGTGCCAGGTTTTCCACTACAAGGACCTTGGTATAGTGGTGTGAAAGTGGTACTAAACGTGGTACTATAGTGTATTATAGTTATCATAGTAATACATTCATACTTTATAGTGTGTTATAATCACAGTTATAATCTATTATAGTATATTAAAATTAGGATAGTTTACAAATTTATAGTGTTATAATCATAGTTAAAAGGGTCAATTTGTTTCTTACCGATAGGGGTACTTTTGTGTGATGGAAAATGCAGATATTGTTATGTGGTTTGGTGTGGTGCGGTGTAGTGTCGTGTTGTGTCGTGTGGTGCTAAAGCTGCAGTCGAAAAGGGGCTAAAATGCAGTTGAATGGTTGGTGTGTATAATAATTAAAACCTCACAACACACCAATTCGCTTCATTCATTGATTGTGTTAAGCACCGGTGTCAGGAGTGTTTGACTTCTTAACTCATATAGTGCCAATCCCGAGAAGACTCGTGAAAAATACTCGAGTATCACATGGTGCCAATCCCGAGTATACTCGTGAAAAGTAATATATTACTGTAACGGCGGATACATTACCGAGAACAATGGCCGGAGGTCCGGAGACGAAATCCGTCGCTGATTTCGCATCATCACGGCTCCACGAGCACAAAATAGTCCCATCCATAACATTGAGGTGGACGGGGGATCTCGTCTTTAATGTCCATTATCTCAAAACTACTCTTTAGAAGCTAGGATGGAGGCAGATGCTCGCTTATGTTACACATGTATAAAAGCTCCCGGTCCGCCATTACACAACTCCACGTGGACAATGATCGGTTCCGGCGCAGGACGCGATGACGTCAGACCGGAAGTGTTTGCGCTGTGGACTTCTGGCCTTCAAAATAAGATAACGGGGGTGATGCCAACCTGAGACTGGCATCGTGGACTTTATAATCCGTTAATTTCATGGGCACTAAATGAGTTAACAACATGCTCAGAACTAGTGGACACTGGTGAGTAAAACAACCCATCTAGTCCAGTGGTTCCCAAACCTTTTTAGCTCGAGAACCTAAAGAGAGATTAGACGTTTGCCCGGGAACTAGTGAAAACAGTGTTGTAAAATACAGGCGTATCTGTCATCGAGCCAAACTGACTGCTGGGAGCAGCCATTTGCAATGAACGAGGCTCACAAATGTTGCACCCGTTGTTTAGAGCATAGAAATGGAGAAACTATATCCAGGCATAGAAAATGACCAGAAAAGTGATTCCGCCGCCATTGTTGTTTATGTGTGGTCGAGATTTGAGACCAGCGTTACGGGAGCTGTTTCTACCTCTCATCTGCTCACAGTGCTCAGACAGGGTAAAGAACGAACGAACGGCCGCTCGTTCCATGGCCGTGCGCTACTTGAATAAACGGACAAGCCCGCTCGTTCATAGCAGTAAAATAGTTAAGGGACCAGGGGTGTAGTTGTCCCGATTTAAAATGTAGCAACACAAAGTTCCTATGATTGGCCGCTAGTTGCGCTGTTCTGGCACCAGAAGCAACATGTTCTCCATAGGATTCCATTCATTTCCCCCAACTTTTACATTTGATTTTCTTACCTTAATAAACATTGTCATAAATACTTTATGGTTGCTGTCGCTAGTTTAAAGCCTTGTTTCAATCACCATGATATGCGTTTTGTGAAAACATGTTCCCATTAATCCTATAATTGATGTTAAAGCAGGGTGTGTTTTAGGAGGGCGTGGCTAACTTGTGATGATTCTGATCCGACACTTCTTCTTCGTGTGCTTTATTTTTGTCTCAAGCTCAAGACATTCTCCCAAGTATCCCTGCGGTTGCACGTGACCATTGGCAGCCAATAGCATTCCCTGGGTTCATTAATACAATGATGGCGACACCCATACGAGTGCAGAAAAAGCTTCATTCTACCACTTTTTGTGGTCACATGTTCAGATACTGGATTCTGATTGGCTTAAAACAGTGGTAAATCAGTCAACAACCTTGAGTTGGCTCACGGACCCCGCCCACTGTTGAGTTGCAGTTGTATAACTAAATAACCTTGCAAGTTACAACTGTGTTTTCTTTCATTTATATGGTAGAAGTGGTAGAAAGCAATTTACCATTCGAGGGTCGTGGGTTGTTGGCTGATTTACCACTGGGGTTGTGGCACGAGGCGAGGCGAAGTAAATGGCTTACTTTTCGCTCTGTTAGAAACCAATGGGTCACGTGATGATTCACCGTCCATATTTTTTACAGACACAGACTCTTCCTCCCCACCTCTGTCCTTCTCTTCCTCCTCCTGCTGCTGCCTGACCTTGCTGTGATGAAGACAGGAAATGAGACTGTTGAAAGTGAAGCAGCACCAAGCCAGTGACAGCCTCTCATTATCACTAAATGGCTGCAGATTAATTACAATGACCAGGACAGATGGCGTGTCACTGGATCATTGAGATGTCAATCTCACAGGGGGGAGGGACAGAAACATGCTTGTGCATGTTATATTTTCAGTTGGCTAAACATATGGGCCATTTATTATGGATTTGGCCATTTTTGGATCTATTTGACCGAAACATTGACTATTAAATCAAATATTCTAAAAAGTAATTTTGTCCTTGATTGTAACCTTTTTCCTCTGAGCTTTTAGACACAAACATCTTTTCAGGGCAGCCAACTTTGTTTGCAGATCGGTAATACATAATAATACAGGTGGGCTCTAAAAGGTAATTTAGAGCCTTTTATATGCTTAAACTACAAGGGAATAATGAATACTTAATTTGATTAAATGCATGTAGGCTCGCACAGAGAGCGAAGGTTTGTAATTCGTCTTTATTGATTTATCCCTTTGTGATTTTACTCACTGCTAAACAGGGAGTGGATGGCATGATTGTTAGTTATGATTGTTGGTCCTTGCTTTTTCTGTATTATCATCTCTACAGTATGTTTGTCTCTCTGTGTGGAAATGTACCTCTCATAACCAGCTCCAGAGAGCTCCAGAGAGCTCCAGAGAGCTCCAGAGAGAGAGAGAGAGAGAGAGAGAGAGAGAGAGAGAGAGAGAGAGAGAGATAGAGATAGAGATAGAGAGAGAGAGAGAGAGAGAGAGAGAGAGAGAGAGAGAGATTATGAATTTGAGCAGTTTCTGAAGTGTTTAAGCCTTGCAGCTCAAATATTCTCCGTCTCATGGTAACAGGGACACTTTGCAATACCAAAGGTGGCATATACAAACATCAACAGAAGCTCTCACAGAAAATACAGCTAGAAATATAGACACAATTGCTGGAAATCGGCTTCGCTCTGAAGCCTTGTCCACAGTACAGCATGCAATCAAAACAAACGTGGATGACCCAAAGATCACAGGGGGACATGAGACCTTGTCTGTTCCCAAGTTGTCCAAAATTCTTAACGTTTTTGCGGTGCACAAAATCATAACTTGCTTTCATCCACTGTGTGCCTGCATGTTCTCAAAGTGATGCATGTTACATGCTTGTAGATTGGTTATTTTTGCTATAGTACGGGAAGTATATACAGAAGGGCTCAAGTATTAAAGTGTACTTGTATGAGGAGGTTTCAGCCTTTTTAGTTTTACTGAGGTTATTGTTAGGGTTAAGTTTAGGCATAGTTTTACTGAGGTTAAGTTTAGGGTTAAGGTTAGGTTTAGGCATAGTTTTACTGAGGTTAAGGTTAGGTTTAGGCCTAGTTTTACTGAGGTTAGGGTTAAGGTTAGGTTTAGGCCTAGTTTTACTGAGGTTAGGGTTAAGGTTAGGTTTAGGCATAGTTTTACTGAGGTTAGGGTTAAGGTTAGGTTTAGGCATAGTTTTACTGAGGTTAAGGTTAGGGTTATGTACCGTCGGACAATGAGCTGCTGCAGAGGTTCCACGGGTTGATTGCCGATGCCGGAAAATGCACTCGCTCTCCTTCAAAAAAGGTTGCTCTAGTCTCGAAGCATTGTTTTCCCCTTGGGGTTTGTCTTTCCAGATCTTTTCACAACCGTTGATCACCTTCTGCAGGCAGCTTTGGATTTGTGTCCCTCTGTAGAGTAAACCTCTCTCTCCGTCGTCTATAAATGAGTCATACATCATAGAATCAGTATGTCATATCGTAGTTGTCCGATGAAAACCTTGTATGTCCAAAACCGTTCGTTTTAAAAATGATTTAAACTAGTGAAAACAGCCGATCTACAAGCACACAACGCCTCGCACCGCGAGGCTCTGTGTGCTTGTAGATCCGCTGTTTTCACTACTTGTGTGTCACAGCCTTGTATGATGAAGCAGGGCTTTACTTTGCGAAAGAACGTACAAATTTGAAACTAGGAGATACAAGGTTTCCACCCGACAACGACTGTATACAACTACAACTGACGTGATCGATGACTATCGTCACAGGTTGGCTAAATATGAAGTCCAAGATCCTCAACGAAGCGGTGCCACTCCCATATGGATCTGGAGATCCTCATGATTGTTCAACCGGCTCTGTGAGGAAATGAAACAGGAAATGGAATATGCAAGACATGATCCTGTGGAGTGATCTGTTTGTTCCAGCTGCAGCTTGCCAGCTGCAACAAACAGAGTTGAGTCGGGGGCTCCCATTAGTCAGACGGGCCATTACTTCGATGTCCCAACAGTCCAAAAAGGTTAGGGTTAGAATTAGGCGTAGTTATGATGTATGCCTTTGGACGATTCAGACCAATAGACTTTGGAACAATAATGCCGTGGCACCAAACTGTCTGGTTTGGAAGTGTGTTTCTGTATGTGCACACTATAATTTATAGATCTGTGTGTACATGTATATGCAGTGTACGTACATGCATGTGTGTTTCTTAAAGTAGGCCATCGTATCTCCCCATCATTTAACATGTTAATTATGGCTGGCTTACAGCCCACAGCACTTTCTCCTATAATTAACTTGTCACTCTGGTTCGCCATTAACCTCCATTTGTTGAGAAACGTGTTAATGTTATCTGTGATGCTCCATCTTATTAACACCATACAGGCCTGTGTGTGTGTGTGTGTGTGTGTGTGTGTGTGTGTGTGTGTGTGTGTGTGTGTGTGTGTGTGTGTGTGTGTGTGTGTGTGTGTGTGTGTGTGTGTGTGTGTGTGTGTGTGTGTGTGTGTGTGTGTGTGAGCTTGCAGTTAACATACTGCTTGGATCTGTGACAAGATAAGCGCACTCTATCTTCAGAGGCAACATATCGTTGAAACCTACTACCCATAGCTAAGATAGCCGATCTACAAGCTCACACAACACGTCACAATGTGTTGTGAGCTAGCTTGTACATTCATGGGGGGCCCGCAGTGAATCCTTGTACCCAGGGCCCAGAATTTGGTGCGACACCCCTGAGTCTATGATGATCATTTTGAAACCACACGTGGATAAAGGAACTCAAACGTTAACACTGGTTTCTGTTCATGAGGTCGTATCTTTTCATCTCAAGACGGCTGTCAGTTCCTCTCACTGTGATGTAAAATATTACCACACTCTCTACCCAATACGTCTGGAGTGCTGTAGTCCTCCATTCAGGTTGGCTGGTGTCCACCGTTATAGATATTAATGTGCACCCAGAGGATATGAATGAATGACACAGTGAAAGCAAGGAGACAGGAAGAGCTAGAGAATGAGAATAGTGTCGGAGTGAAGGATCTGAGAGCCACTTAGACCTCAACCCTCCAACCTAGCTTTAAAGATATTCATGTCCATAATAAGAACATTCGTTATCATTAACATGTCACATGGTCTCATTTACATCTGACTATCACAGCACTTCCATTATGCAGTATATACTTTAACGTTCACTAATGGATCTTGGCAGTCATACAGGAGGTACTGTGCTAATTAACACATGGGAAGCCAAGGTTTCTAACATTTCTAGCTGTTGCTGCTGCCGCCGTTCACTCACGCTTTATTTTGAAGAGCCTCGGAAGCTTCGTGCGTGTGCACCTGAGTGTCCACTGACGATTGAGGAAGATAATCCATTTGTTTACAAACGCTCTCAAAACTAAAATCCAAACCGGGGCCGACCATCGCGGTAAAGTGTCGCCGTGAAAACAATCAGATCTCTGCTTCCCTGGCGTTCTTTGCACCTTATTCATAGATGTTTCAGCCTAGAATGGAAATCAATGCAGCCTGGTCGCGCCATTGTCTCTCTCTGCGAGCCACTGTGTGACGTATGGACTAGGGTCATTCACAGGGCACACAGCATGCGCGCAGCACGCTGTACAGTTAACCCTTTGTTGTCTCGTTGAGGAACGAGACAACTCCTTTTGGCAGAGTGACCCCTAGTGGCCTTATCTCGTTACTGAACGAGTTTGGCCCCTTGGGTGTTAATAGAAGTGTACTTATTTCTGCTGAAAAAGTAAAGTATGTACTTGAATGCACATGCAGGGATGCACTCACGCACACACACGCACAACACACACACACACACACACACGCACACACGCACGCATGCACGCACGCGCGCGCGCGCACACACACACACACGCACTATGCACACAAACACGCACACACAACACGCACACACACGTCATATTACTGTTTATAATCTTAAGTAAGACTAATTATCATCCTGTCAGATTCTTGCTCGATTATGTAAAATCTATCTCAAGCAGGAAATCACATTAATGCACCCATCAACTAGAAAAGATAAAAATTGATCTGCGATACTTATTCTGCTGCATGTCAGAGCTAGCAAATACCATGGTTTATCCTTCAAACGATGGCTCCTTCACACACTGGGGTCATTCCTGTAAAATGAATCATGTTCTGAAGCAGACATTTAGCCATTAATCTGACATATTACCCTGTCCTTCTGGGGAGAACAGGGATGAGCATGGCGGGGTGGGGGTGAGGTGGTGTGTGCAGGGATTATAAAACTAACATGGAAAATGAAACCTTCATCATTCTTTAACATACCAGTAACTCCCTAATCGGGAGATAAGCGACCGCCATGTCGCATACAAAAACTTGAGAAGGCAATGGTAGCCAATCAGGAGGGAATATGGGAAATGGGACAGATAGTAGAGGGCCATGTGAGAAATGAGGGGTGGAAGTTGTGGTTTGGCAGCCAAGGAGTGTGTGTGTGCAAAGTTTGGCATGGATCGGAGGAACGGTGGCTGAGATATGAGTAGGGGGAAAGTGTGACGTGACAGACTGACAGACTGAGTGACTGCCGGTGGAGGTTTTGTTAGTAACTGCAACCTGACGGTTGCAACTATCTCCTCCTCTGCTTGTTTAGTGGTTGGTTGTTGGTTTTTGGACAGTTATATTTGCAATGCTCTGGAAGCCTCTCTATTTGTAAAATGTTTATTTGAATTTATATTGGTTGCGCCACCATGAGGCCGATTCTTGCAAGACACATTTTTGGACACTTCTCCTACAGATTTTGCCCTAAAATCACACAAACCGGTACACAGTATCTCTACAGTCATGTCATCAAAATGCATCTGACCCATTTAGCGCCATCATCTGGCCGATTTTTGAAAAACAAATTTTTGGACACTGCTCCTACAGATTTTGCCCTAAAATCACACAAAGCAGTGTATACATGTGACCTGACGGTCGCTTATCTCCCGATTAGGGAGTCTTACTGCCTGGTAAAGTTATATTTGCAATGCTAGATCCGGACGCCTCTATATTGTAAAATGTTTATTTGATATTGGTTATCTAAGTAGCCTTGGGAGTTTAGGGGAGTTCACCTGTTACAGTCCGGTCCTCAGGACCGTGACTTTGTCTAGTTTATTGGTATTTGGACGTTAACCTGTGTATCCCTGTTCTGTATTAGCCTCGCGTAGCCATCTGCGAAGAGAAAAGCCTGGTGAAAATATGAGGCAGAGACTGTTCTAGGAGGTGGGGCTGAATTTTCCCGGAAGTTGTATTTTTTTTCACAGTGAAGTGTTCATGCAAACATATTCCCTGAAGGAAGAAATCTGGTCTATGTCTCCTGCTCCCAGAAGCGGCGATTACGGTGGGCAGTGTGGGCAAGTGCCCAGAGGCGCCAAGCCACCGGGGGCGCGGTGTGCTGAGCGCCTCACAGTAAAATACATTTCTACTAATTACCCATCAACCCATGTGTCGGCAGTGTGTCATAAGGACCGATTGAAAATGACACGGCAGTTCATTAATAT